>NC_056726.1:278163628-278308628 GCF_019279795.1 Protopterus annectens | reverse complement strand
ACATTGAGATTTGTCATATTCATGAAGTTACAGAAAGGCATGCAAATATGCTTGCTAGTGATAAGGGCATGGTTTCAGTTGGCTTTAGAGCTCATGTAGACAGCAATGCAACATGTGACAGGCAAAAGTAGGCCTAAGCACATGGCAGCAGCAGCCCCTGTGTGACTTCCAGGTAAAACCAGTAGTCTTCTAGCACATTCCAAGAGCAATTCAGTTAAAGGATCATGCTCAGTGCAAAACCAAGGGTATCTAGTGCAAAACAGATGTTGCTCAGTACAGCATAAGAGTGAATCAGCAAAACCCAAATCAAGCTTTATTGTTAACTGTCGCAATTGTGGTACAAACCATGAGTCCAGAAGAGAAAAGTGCATCATAGCATTTGGTCAGCAATGTCATAAGTGTAAGAAATGGAACCATTTTCAAAGATTTGGTAAATCAAGTAGGCCTCACACAGTTACAGAGAAGGGTCATTCCAGAAAGCAAGTTGATCAAGTAGACCTGCAACAGTCTGCTTGCTATGTAGATGGTGTGTCAGTAATTGATGAAAAGATTGATGCATTAGATTTACTGGCAAGAAATGAAGTGTTTTGTACTGTCCAGATTAATGGTAAATCCACCGAGCTTAAAGTAGACACTAGTTCAAAGTGTAAATGTCATGCCTGCAGATATTTTTGCAAGAGTCAGAGCTGGTGAACAACTAAATGTGACTAGTTGTGCGAAACATGTAGCTTATGGAGGTGAAGAAATACAAACCGAAGCCTAAGTAGTGCTTTCATGTTATGTGGCTAAGAGCTGTTATAGCCTATTGTTCTATATGGTTCAAAGACCTGTGCAGTCATTACTGGGTCTCAGAGACAGTTTGAAAATGAATCTGCTTTCTTTTACCAAAGAAGTTTATCAGATAAGCACATGTCCTAGTTCCAGCTTCACCAAGTATGCTAATATTTTCGATGACAGAATGGGCAAACTTCCAGTTGTGCATTCCATCAAATTAGACCCAGAATTAAGTCTAGTGATCAGACCAGCAAGAAGAGTTCCGATAGCTATACAGCATAAGGTCAAACTCAATTGGACAAAATGGTGCAGCTAGGTGTAATTTGTCCAGTTACAGAAACTACTGAATGGGTGTTGTCCATGGTAGCAGCTCATACAAAAAGGCTCGGATGAAATAAGAATATGTATTGACCCAAGGGATTTGAATAAAGCATTGAAGAGACCACATCATCCCATGTGTACAGTCGAAGAGGCTGCAGCCCTGATACCGAATGCCACTGTTTTTTCTGTCTTAGATGCAAAGAGTTAATTTTGGCAAGTGATGCTTGATTGCACATCTTCATTACTGACTACATTCAGTACACCATTTGGAAGTTATAGATTCCACAGAATGTCATTTGGAATAAATTCTGCAAATTAAGTCTTCCAACGTGCAATAGAGCAAATTTTTTTTGGGTTATCCATGTGCCATAATAGTAGATGATATATTGGTCAGAGGCAATAATGAGGCAGAGCATGACAGAAATCTTAAGAGAGTTCTAGACAGAGCATGTTTAGTGAACTTAAAGCTCAATCCTCTGAAGTGCAAATTCAGACTTCCAGAAGCTGCATATATAGGTTATTTGTTTACAAGTGTGGGTGTGAGACCAGACCCATCCAAGCAAACAGCCATTCTTGAAATGCCATCACCAGATAATGTGCAAACTCTACAATGATTTCTTGGTATGGTCAGTTACTTAAGCAAGTTTATCCCAGACTTCAGTGAGTTGATAGTGCCTTTGAGAGAGCTAAAGATGTAAAAAAATGTTACGTGGTCATGGCTAGACCAGCACCAGAGAGCATTTGAAGTTCTTAAGCAGAAAATTGCTATCCCCCAACATTAAGAGTCTATGATGTTCACAAACCACTAACTCTTTCCTGCAATGGTTCAAAATTTGGTTTAGGTGCAGTTATTCTCCAAGGAGGCAAGCCAGTAGCCTATGCATCAAGAACACTTACCCAGACTGATATGCAATATACTCAAATTCAGAAAGAACTTTTGACAATAGTGTTTGCATGTTCCAAGTTTCATGATTATATCTACGGTCGAGAAATCCAGAATGAAACTGATCATCAATCTTTAGTTACTATTTTAAAGAAGCCTATGCATTCAACTCCAGTGAGATTACAAAGAATGATGCTCAAATTACAAAAGTACAACTTTAAAATGGTCCATATGAAAGGCAGATATCTTTATTTGACCGATACCTTATCTAGAGTGCCTAGAAATAAAATAGAACAGCTTCATGTAGGGAATTTTGACTTTGATGTCATGGAAGTGCGTAATTTTTCTACCACAAGACTTGAAGAGCTAAGAGATTATACAATGACTGATCCAGTTTTGCAGAAGCTCAATTACTATATCAGTGTTGGATGGCCATCAAAGCAATCCAGTGTACCACCAGAAGTGCAATCTTACTTTCCTTACAGAGATGAGTTGTTGATGGAAGATGGCATTATTTTCAAAGGTCAGAAAAGTGTTGCTCCTGCTTCCTTACAACAAGAATATATCCAGATTTTACATCATGGTCATCTGGGTTCCGAATCTACTAAGAGAAAAGCAACAGGACTAGTATTTTGGACTTCTCTAGTGAAAGACATTGATAGAGTACTTTCTTCCTGTTCAATATGTAATAGTACTAAAGCGCATTTGCAAAGAGAGCCACTTCAGCTAAGTCAAATTCCTGATCTACCTTGGTCTATTGCAGCTACTGACATATTCAAGTGGAACAATCAGCATTACTTTGTACTGGTAGACTCTTATTCAAATTGGTTCAAAATCAATCTACTACCAAATTTAACTTCTACAGTCATTACTAAATTGAAACTCCATTTCTCAGTCCATGGCAGTCTACAGAAATTAGTCCCTGACAATGGTACACAATTCACCAGTCAATTGTTTCAGACATTTGCCAGAGAATGGGACTTCGTACATGTTACTAGTACTCCAGAGTATCCACAATTGAATGTACTTGCTGAACATGCAATAAAGAGTGACAAGCAATTACTTGAAAAGTCAAAAGTGACAATACTGAAGTTTTTTTGAACTTAATCTCAGAAACATACCCAGTGATGATATACTTGGCTCACCTGCTCAGATACTTCTGTCTAGGCAAAAAAGAACAACATTGCCTATCATTTCTAGTTTATTGAGGCCTAAAGTTAAAAACAACCAAGCCATCAAAGCCCATCTATCTAGAAAGCATTCTTTCCAAAAGTCCAGGTATGACAATTCAAGCAGATTTCTTCATCCATTGAAAAAAGGAGAGACAATGAGGATATGAACAGCGAAAGTTTTTGACTGGATTAGTCAAGTAACTAGTATTTGTGCAGAGCTGAGATCCTCTTTTGTTAAATCCAAGGGTGTGGAATATAGCAGAAATTGCAGACATCTTCTTCCTGTAGCAGAACCAATATCACAACATCGTACCTGTGATAAAGACTCTAACTCTCACAGCAATCCAGATGATATTCCTGTTCCAGAATGTGTCTTGACTCCTGATACTGTTCTGGCAGATGATTCCAGTGTTTCTAAGATTGAACAGACAGCAGAGACAATCCCAGTTGCTAAACCAGATGCCAAATTTTATGTCACATGATATGATCACATTACAAAGCCTCGTGTGAAATACACAGCAACTTAGACATAGCTGCATATATGTATCTAGCTTTGTATAATTGCATAATGAAAATAATTTCTGTGTAAATTGCATATTCATTAATTTCAGTGACAATGTCTAACTCATTTTCTCAAAGAGGGAGGATGTAGAATAACAGGTGTGTTTTACCTTTAAGAACCATTTCCAAGATCTGTGTGTGCATATAAATACCAAGCACGTGTTAGCTTCAGTGCCATTTTGAAGGTGTGGCCAGAATGTTAACATCTATGAGCATGATGGCTAGTTTGTTTATAAGTTAAAGTTACTTAACCTGATTTATGATGTATTTGCATACAATAAAGATGCTTGAACAAGAACCCATGATGATCACTTGTTTTATCCTGACCTGGCGAGTGACATGAACCATAAACAGGGAGCTAGAGAACTGAACCCCAAAATCTAATGTCAATAAATCTTCTAAATAGCTATAGGACTAACACTTTACTAGTCTGCTCAATGTGATCTGCAAAGTGTTATGAGTCTGTAAAAAGCTATAAATCTCATTAGAAAGACTATGCATCAGTTTCAGACACAAACCAGTTTCCTACTCAGACTTACAGATGCTTACCTGATGAGAAGAAGGAATGGTTTCATACACATCATGGCAACCTGATTATTATTAGTGCTGAGTTTGGAGCCCGACGGCCTTGTACTTTTTTACATGTATTATTATTTTTATTATTCATGAAGAAATTAAATAGTTTATCTCAAAAATAGTATTATATCTCACAGAAATAATATTTCATTGCTGCCCATAATATACTTAACAACATTACTTCCAAAAATGCACATCATTTTACAAAATAAGAAAACCTGAAAAGTGTATAAATAGATTCAATATAAGACTCTTTTGAAGTCTTGTAAAAAAATGTGGTTCCACAGACATTTAGGGACTGGTCTCCTTAAATTCTCAGTGTGTCATAGAATCTGCACACATGTAGAAGTTTTTCCAGTTATATAATTTGTCTTTACATGTGTCAGTGTAAAACATGCTCATGACTTTCCACAGAAATGGACCCTGCTATTCATCCACAAATTCCACAATGTGCCTCCATGACCTACTGTGATTCGTAGACATAGATTCCTAGGTTCATAAGAAAGTACTAGGTAAATAGTCATGAAAACCATATAGCAGCCTAAACAAACAGATCAATGTACCCTGCCCTTACCTTTGTTATATTTCAAGTGTTCTTGCCACTATTTCAAGGAGGGTTGTAAAGACTATCTCGGGGTGAATTTGTGAAAACCATTGAAATTGTCCATGAAGATGGGTAGAATGAGGCCACATCTAGCACAAGCCTCCTTAGGCAGCTGTCTAGGGCCCAATTCTATCTTGGGAGCCCTATAAACATAATCAGAAATGTCTTTTCTGAGTTCCAACTGATGAACCAATACAAGTGCACGTCATTCAGCACACTTAGAAGTCGCACAGTATAGTTAAAAAATGTAGCCCACCCTAGTGCCATTTTCTTCAGACATGTCAGACCCCTTTAAATTTACATCACTAGCATTCTTTACCTATCACCTCTTCATCCCAGCAATTCAACTTAAATGCCTTAGTGACCTTTCATGTCTTCCATTTGGTTGGGGGGGCATTTTCTATTTTTTAAAAATGTATGTATGTATGTCTAAAATTGTTTTGCATGTTTCTTTCAGGTCAGTGCGCTCATTGACTTCTTATAATTAACCCAATACTTGCTTCTTTATGTTATGGCCAATTAAATTCATATTCCAGTTTTTAACTTCCCCATGCCTGTTGGTTCTGGTGTCCTCTTACCCCATAACAGATTTGGCAAGGCAGATCAACAGAATAGAATAGAATTAAAATTATGCCTGCATTTGAAGTAAAAATAGCTCACCATTGGTGTTTCATGGCTACAAAAAAGATCAAGAGTTTTGAACAGTGCTGTTCTGCATATTACTACAGTGCCTGCCCAGAGGACTCTAACAATCTAATCAATGGATGGATGGATACTGGCTTTACAAAAAAATGAGCAATATTGTGGCTTGGAGTTGCAGCTGTACCTGTAGAGAGAAGTATTTCTACCTATAAACCTAGCAGAAGGCATATCCATTGGTATAACTATTAGCTATGCTAGTACAAATTTTTGTGTACGTTGTAAGCGTTCACAAGCATCATTTGCATCTCCTGGAATTAGTGTAAGTAAAGTTATGACTGATATGGTGTTTTTTTCCCCCCAAGGTATTGTAATGTAATATGGTCCCTCAGTGCAGCAGCAGTGATTGCACCTTCTGACATTCAAATAGCTAATTGCTATATATGTATGCAGACAAGTTATTTCAATTATTTGAATTTTTAACAACTTTGTGCCTGGCTAAAGCAAAGCATACTTAGTCCACTCAGTCACACATTAAATTAACCAATACATCTCAACTATCTAGAATTTTATAGAATGTATAGGTCCCTGATTTTGTCTTAATTCTTGCTGTGTATTGTCCCTTGAAAATGTTTAATTTTTCTTGTAAATGGTTAATGATTACAGTTGATCAGAAATACCAGACATCATAGTTATAGGGTTCTTACTGTTCTAAAAATGTCCCAGCTGATTTTGTCCTATATTTAGCCATGTCCCACATATAGTTTTGCCCTGGTAAATCACTGAAGATTACAGTCAGTCATGTAATTTGTTATGAAAATATCCTGTTTTTACACCTCATATTTTGTCCTGTTCATTATTTTCTTGTAAATCACAGAGAATTTTGGTCAGTTAGTTAAGTCAGCATTCATACTTACTGTTCTGAAAATCCACGTTAATGTAAAATCTGTTGTTCTATTAACTGTTTTTAAGTGAATTAAAGTAACATTTAATAACTCCCTGAGTTTTCTCCTGCCCCATTATTTTTGGTTTTGTCCAGAATTCCTGAGTAAAGACAACATAAAATTTGTGGTTTCCTGACAAATTGTTGTTGGTTGCAGCCACTAAGTAATGGCAGGCATATGAGGTTCAGAATTTCTACCCCTCACAAAATACTTGCTAATGCAAAGCTTGTTATTCTAGCAACATTCTAAAATAAATGAGAAATATCTAAAAATTAGTTCCTGATGGTCTTTGCCCCCCCCCCTTGTGTGCCTCCAGCTGATAATCAGTTGCCTGGCTGCTGATTTTTGTATTTTTGACTCTATAATTCTTGAGTTAATAAAACTGAGAGGGCAGAATGGAGTTGCAGTTGGCTTCTGAAATATATTTCTGGGCTCTTATTTATGTATTTATTAAATCACTCGATTTTGAGCAAATATATAAAGTGCACTTAGTCATACAAATGACTTTATTTAATAGTTACACCTGTGTGTTTTTGTGTATGTGTGTGTGTGTGTGTGTGTGTGTGTGCGTGCGTGCGTGCGTGCGTGTGTGTGTGTGCATAATACTTGGTTTCTACATTCCAAAGTAGTTATGGTGTAAAGTGAGGAACTGATTGTAATAAACAGGCACATCATCATATTAGCCTGGTTCATTTGGCATGATTCTTCGGTTCCTTGTTTGGTTGACTGTTTAGTTGTGACTAAATTTGGCAATATGAAGTCCACAAGTTTAACATTTTAACTCTGCACAAATGTTTTATTAAGTCTAATTTTTGCAGACACATGAGTATGAAATGTACTGTGTTGGGTTAAAACAGTGATTACCTAGTACTTAGTGCAGAGAATTAATGCTATGATGTGTTAAAGAGTTTTTTTCCTGTAGTGCAAGGTTTAGTTTCTTCTAACTCTGATCATGTCACTTTACTACACAGTCTCCCTCGGCTGCCCCTGAAAAGGGATACTTGTGTACAGTGAGCCATCCCAAACTGGCAGTAGATGCATTCCACATTATTTTGAAATCCCTACATCCTTCACTTACCAGCTAGTTAGTACTTCACTATATGCTGTTTGACTATGAATCCAAGCACATAAGACAGTTTAATGACTTATAGATGTACTTTCAGTAAATGTGAGTTTCAAGAGAAAGGAGGTTGACTGTCAAGCATGCTAATAATGTTTTCCATATGAGAATTTTTGTCTTGTTTGGCAGAAGACTATTTTCTTGTAATATTTTTTATAATAAATAAAAGTTTTAAATTAAATCCATATTTATGTGATCACTGTAAAAGTAATGAAAAATATGTGCAAAGACAAGTTTAAACAATGGTTTATGGCAATTAGGAAGAGAGAAACCAACAATGGCACATTGGTATGGCTTGGGGGCCCCAGGTCTATTATCTTGCATAGGGCCCCTCTTGACCATGACCCAGCTCTGGCTCGAGTGCTACAATGTTTGGTGGATATAGGAAGCGTGTTCCAATGGTAAGGAATAATTAGCATTAGAAACCAATTCCACCATTGATTCCTTGTTATTTGATAATAGAAATTAAGGTCCTCGGTGCAGCTGTTTGAGATGTCTTTAGATCTATGAAGGTGAAAGAGTTCAAATATGGCAAAGTGTTTTATTGTACAAAAGGCTAAGCAGAGGTCATCATAGGAGTCTGTTGGAGATGAAGTACATGAAGAGAGCAGATCATCTGTCTGGGTCACTGAGAGTCTATCTGACTAACCAAGAGACTTAAGTCCTGTACTTTTCTTGGTCAAGAATCTTTGGCATCTCCTGAGTTGAGCAAGATGCTTAGAGGGGCACATGCCAAAGGAGGAATTATAGGATATGCTTGATAAGTGATGAGTAGAGGAAGCTATACCTTCTTTTGATCTCAAGGGAGTGCCTTTGGAGATTAACCAGGTTCAACAGAATGATCTACTAACTATGCTAGAAGCACAATAGTCTCTGATATCTATGCTGATTTGGAGTAGAATGTCACTAATATGGTATAAGCCAAGGAATTTCTGTTTCACAAATAGAACCACCAGAAGTTGGCAGAGTGAAGCCCTCTTTGGGACATTTGTGTGTCCAAAGTAGAGCTTGAAGGTTGCACCTATTTGCAATCATCAACAAGCTTAGTTAGCCATGAACCTGGTACTGGATACCAGAAAAGTAGATGCCAAAAGAGAGGACCTAAGACTGACCCCTGTGGGATACCACTAATGGCACACTTGCATTCTGATAAAGCAGCAGCTGCTTTCATTATGTGAGCTTTTCATGATAGCCAGTCAGTTATCTGTGTCTTAAGTTATATTAGCTTATCAAAAATACCAGTGTAGAGAATTACATCAAATACTTGGCCAGATCAGCATAGGTAGTATATATGGAATAGCTACTGTCCATGGCTTTGGTGACATTTGCAAATAAACTAACTAGGTTGAGAAGACAATATCTGCCTTTGACAAAGCTCAACTGGCTACATTATAAAACCAGGAGATCATCTATGTCTAAGTTAATTAATTCACATATCATACACTCTATAATCTTGTATAAAGATTCATAAGTTAATAGATAAGTAGTAGGCTAGCAGCCCTTTCGGGCTATTTTAAGCATAGCCAATTTCCCTTTTTGTGCTCAAATTAACCTATCCCATTTAATTAGAGACCAGCCTTACCCCTAATAAGAATAACTGTGTTTCACACCATAGATAATTTGAGGGGGCCCATGCATGGAATAACTCATTTTGAAGCTGCCTTTGTCCATTAGTAGTACAGGGGGCAGTCCTACGGTAACTTTTCTGTTTCCCATCCATAGAGCTATGTTGTGCTTGAAAATGGAAAAATGGACAAACAAACTTTGGTTTACATGGATGGGGAGTATGTTCCCAGCAGTATTCTTTTATTTATTTTTATTTTATTTTACATTTGTTGACTGGGCTAGTCCAACTGGATATATGTCCATTTTCAGTGGCGGCCCGGGGAAAAAAGCTCCATATTTCAGAATAGAATCACAATAACATAAGTACATTACTAAGATTTAGCAAATTATACTAGTATATTACATTTTAGTTTAAGAGTAAGGAAAAAACCTTCCAAGCTACATAACACGTATGGATATACATACAACAAAATATAAGGTAAGTGAAATCAAGCACTATTTGAACTTAAAGGTTATACAAACAATAGTGTTAGTAAAAAAGAATAACTAGTTTGTGTGAGTTAGAAGATTAGTGTTTGGAGACAGTGGAGGTAGTTAGTCTGGGTTTGCACAGGGGCATAGCCAGTATGATTTAAGGTATGGTTTGAATTTGGATTTAAATAGGATATTTAAAGGTAAGGAGGTTAGATCAGTAGGGAGGGAGTTCCAGGTTTTACCCACTGCATTAGAGAATAGAGAGTCTCCAGCCAGATTGTTGGTTTTACTTATCTTTACCATTAATTTGTTTGATGAGCGCAGGGTCTTAAGGTTATTGTAGGGGGTGATTAGGTTAGTTAGTACTGGAGTAGTTGTAGGATGATACAGTATCTTATGGGCAATAGTTAGCTGGTTTTATAGAATAAGATTTGGCAATTCTAACCATCCTAGTTGATTAAGATTGTTACAATTATGGACTCTATAGGTAGACCCAGTTGCAAATCTGGCAGTATTATTGTAGGAGCTAGCCAACTTGTTCAGATTGCTTTTGCTTAGTTTGATATAGATAGGGGATGCATATAGTAGGGTTGAGATAAGGTGGGTCTGGGCAATGGTGGTCCTGGCTAGTGGGGTAAGAAAGGGTTTGATCCTATAGAGGGAACTTAGTTTCTTGTTTACTGTTTTTATAGTGTTGTTAATATATGGCTCAAAGGTGAGGTTGTTATTGCTTAGTACTCCAAGTAGTTTTGTAGTAGAGTCGGGAGATATGATTGTACCATTGCTAGATGTGGCTGTGAAATGCAGTGAGGGGACTCTGCGGGTGGGAGTAAATTGTAGCATTTTTGTTTTTTTTTGGGTTCAAGATGAGACATCATTGAAAAAGCCAATTCTCTACTGTGCTAAACATGTCTTGGGTTAGGGACTGAAGTTATGATAGTGAAGAGGCTGAGCATATTAGTGTGGAATCATCTGCATATTAGATACAGGTAGCTTGAGGTAATACAGAGTGTAGGTCATTAGTAAAATTAGAAAAGAGGAGAGGACCCAATATGGAGCCTTGAGGGACACCAAGAGCAATTGGTAGGTGGGAAGGCAAGTTATTCTCCCATAGTACAGCCTGTTGCCTGTTATTTAGATTAGGATTGCAACCATTGTATAGCAAGTGGATCCAGTGAGAAGTTTCTAAGTATGTTAATGAGTAGCTGCTGACTGACCATGTCGAAGGCTTTCGACAGATCAATGAAGAGGGCTGAGGATAGAGTATTGATATTTTGTTTTTTATTAATGACATTGGTGAAGAAAAGAAGAGCAGAAGAGGTGCTGTGAAATGGTCTGAATCCATGTTGGCAGGTAGCTAGTAGGTTGTTTGCTAGGAGGTGGTTTAATAGTTGCTTATGAATGCACTTCTCCATGATTTTTGCCAATGGAGATAATATAGCTATAGGCCTATAGTCAGAAAAATCTTTGGAAATACCACCTTTATGCAGGGGGGTGACATGTGAGATTTTCCAAATTGATGGAATAGTTCCTTCAGAAATAGTTCTGTTAATGAGGATGGATATGGGGTAGGTTATAGTTTTGGCTGCTTTTTGCAGGTATTCTGCAGGTAGTAGATCTGCAGAGAGGGTGTGGGTTTAAGTTTCTTAATAAGGGTGCAGACAAAGGATGTAGGAGCAGGTTGAAATTGAAATATTGGGTGGCTGTTAGGGATAATATTGGAAGGAGATGCAGTGTCAGTTGATAGCTGATTGGCCAAAGATTGAATGGTGTCTGTGAAGAAAGTGTTAAAAGAACTGGCAATTTGGTTAGGGCTGTGGAGATTGGAGCCTGAGGGGGTGGGTGTGATTGAGCGACCTGGGTGCAAAAGTTTATTTATACCTGACCAGAATTTTTGAGGTTTATTTTGATGGGTTTGTTGGAGATGGCAGTAAAAGTTTATTTTATCTGACAATATGGCTTTTTTAGTTTCATTTCTTAATTGTCTAAATTTTAGTTGATCTGTCAGGTCTTTGGTTGTACGCCAGCTAGGCCAGAGTTTGTTTCTATGGAAGATTTTTTGTTTGGTAGTTTTGGAGAGCCAAGGGGCTGGTTTAGACCTACTTCTAACTATACGAGTTGGGGCATGGTAGTATAGAATGGTTAAAAATTTTGAGTTAAAGTATTTAACAGTTTTTCTAATGTAGGTGTTTCAGGGGTGACCAGTCACAAGCTACAAGTTCTTTTTGAAAGCTGTCAGGTTAAAATTTTTATTACATCTTATTTTCTTATATATGGTTGGGTTTGGGGTATCAGTCTTATACCTGATTAAGAAGGTGAGTGAGTGATCACTTATATCTTCTGGGAGGGTCCCTACTTTGTAAGATTGATTTTGACTGTTTGTGAGAATCCAGTCTAGGGTGCTGTCATTATTATGTTTATTGGTTCTAGTGGGGGCTGTAATGGTTTGTGTAAAACCGTGTAGGTTGATGAGGGTAGAAGGCTGTTCTGATGTGCAAGACATCCAGTTTATATTAAAGTCACTAAGAATTATGGTTTCTTGTGGGTAGGTAGTGGACAGCCAACTTAGGATAGCCTCTAAGGTGTTGATATTGTTGCCTGGGTGAAGGTAAATACAGATTATATAAATGGATTTATATTTGTTAAGTTGAACTTTGGAGATAAGATTTTCTGCATTGCTAGTTAGGGGAGGTTTAGAGTCAATGGAGGTGACTTGTAATTCAGATTTATATAAGATTGCTACTCCTCCACCTTTCTTAGAGTTATGGTCAAGTCTCAGGATTCTGTAACCAGGGGGAATAACTGTAGTATCTTGTATGGTTGGCTTGAGCCATGTTTCAGAGAGACAGAGGATGTCAAATGAATGTACATCCATGAGGGCGTGTAGGTGAAAACTTTATTGTTTATGTTTCGAATATTGAGATGGGCTATCAGGAGAGAGTTGGAGGGTCTGTTGACCAGATGTGCATTAGAAGAATTTGGGGTGCTAGGCTTGATGGTGGTGGTAGAATTTGGGCCAGGGTTTGGGTGTATATCACCATCAATTAGGGAGTGGACTTGTATTGCCAGAGTGAGTATTAAACCTTTACATATTAGGTTCTGGGGTTTTCTAGCTCTAGGGCTGTAGTATGTGATGTGAGTGAGCCTATGAAATTTGGATGATAAATACTTTGGTGGATAGGATGTGCAATTGTGGCTATGAGGGATGATGAGTGTTGGTGTGGAGGTTTGTTTCATGGGGTTATGAAAGTGTAAGTAGTTGAGGTGTTCACTATACTCTGCAAGATATACTCGTCCCTCCAACCCATTCTTTTGATGTTGCACAAGAGGTTTAGATACCTTGGCCGAGAATTTCTGATGCCATTTGACTTGCTGATGTGCAGTAAATCCATCAGTAAGAGTCAGAGGATGCCTTGTACACCAAACACAGGTCACCTCTTAGCAGTCTGTAAGATACTGAGTATAGTGACAGGCCTTTGAGTCGCTCCATGTAGGACATGTTATTTAAGCCATGTATCCTTTTAGCACCGTATCTCTGTGGCTGTTCCAGTTGTTGCATGTGTATGGACAGATACATGCCAAAGGGGTATTATATTCAGTTTTTGGCCTAATGACGGCTGAGTTAAGAGGGAACAATGACATCCCTAGATCAAGACACAATCCCTTTGTTTATAAGCAATGCAATATAGAAGAACTTTCTTACAAAAATAGACACATGTTGGTCAAATGTTAGGCCATTGTCCATTTAAGTTCCCAAATTCCAACCAACTGGGTGAACTTTCAGATGTGTACTGTCAATTTGGTAATTCCCTTGGGTAGATAACTTCCCAAAGGATAAAATAATTTATCTTTTGGTATTTAGCTTCAGTCCATGATTTTGGCACCAGTTCTATACTTGAGATAAGCCTTCCTGCAGGATGGCTAATTCATCAGGTGATTCAATGACTACTAGCTTGCAGTGATTTGCAAACTTAGTTAGCCAGAGTCCTTTGGTACTGGCTTTTTCTTCAGAAAAGTAGTTGCCAAACAGTAGAGGTCCCAGCAAAGAACCCTGGGGGACTCCACTGGTGACTGGTCTCTTTGTGGAGGTAACTTCCCCTATTTTGATTATCTGCATCCTATATGTGAGCAAATTGGAAAGCCAGCAAGTGCCATAGGGGTTTATTTCGTTTATTTAGCTTTTCAACTATGCCTGGGTAGGGAATTTTTTCAAAAGCTTTTACCAGGTCGAGGTATGTGGTATGTACCATTTTGCCTTCATCCATTGCTTTTGTGAACTTTCTAAAAAAAATCCACCAGGTTGACTAAGCATGACCTGCCCTTGATCAATCAAACTGAAACAAGTCCATTGTTTTAAGGTTAGCCTATGTCCTGATTGATTAATTCCATGAGAAGTCTTTCCATGGCTTTGTATATGAGGCTGGTCTGACTGCCAGGGTCTGTGTAAGGTCCTCCTTTATGCAGGGGAATGACAGCTGTTCTCTGTTCACTTAGTACAAAACCTCTGTGGAGGCTGAAATTAATCAGTGCTGTTAGTGGTGTGGTTAAATTGTGCTTCATGCCATTTAAGATGCATCCAGAGATACTGTCAAGGACCCATAGATGCAATTGTGTGACTGCTGGAGTTGAACCAGTTTCAGGTATATCTTAAGGGGCAGATAGAGGGGGGAGACAGGGATAAAGTTAGAGCTAAATTTATTAGACAGCAGGTTTGCTATATCTTCAGCCTTAGTGCAGGCAATATCATTCACAATCAGCTCAGTGCATTGCTGCATTGTGCTTTTGAGATTATGAACATAACTAAAAACTGCCTTATGATTGTCTTTGACTTGGATAGTTATTTTAGCCTCAAACTTGGCTTTGGTGGATTTTAGTAAGCTCCTGAGGTGTTTGTTTATTTCAGTGACAAGGCCTCTAACATTCTGAAAATTGCTCTTCTTACTTTTGGCCAAAATTATTTTGATTTTTTTTTAGAAACTTTGTGGATACTATGGTTCCACCACGTGAGTTTGTTTCTGGAGTTTGCCCTGCAATTGTTCCTACAGAGTTTACATGCTGGTATAGTGTGGTAGTGTACATTCACATATTCAGTGGAGTTAACTAAGTTTGGTAGGAATTTGAAGCTTGCCAATGTATCACATAGGAGTAGATAGTTTTTATTAAAGAATACATGTTGGAGGGACAGGTTCATAACCCATAGACTGCCAATGCTATGGAATAGACTTCCCATACATTCCAAAAAGAGCACCTCACTGGCTTGATCACATCTTGATGAGTGGATGGGAAATAGAAAATTCACCCCGGGGATCACTCCAGTGGCGCTACTCGACAGAGGCACTGAGAACTAATGTTGGGTGGCACGATGTCAGGATAATCCTATGTGTTAGGCTTGTAAAGACTCCAGGGCCATTAGCCTAGTACACACCTATGAACCTATGAAATTTCTAAAGGTATCGAGTGTGGAAGGTATCTCTTTTTCAGTTTCATTTTAAAGGAGACTGCTTTATGGTCAGACCAAATAATATAATATAAAACTTGTAAGGCTAATAAGCCTGTAGTTGTGGGGATTGGTGGTGGGCTTCCTTATGTAGTGGAATCACTGTGGCAGATTTTCAGACATTAGAGACATATCCTGTAGGAAAGGTTGAAATTAGAAAGATTAAAATGAAGCTTGTAAAAGTTTTATTTGGTGCTCATAAGGTTGAAGACTGATATGTTTTCAGGACCCACGGGAGAAGTGTTCTTGACCTTGAATAGGAAAGACAGGATTTATTCAAGGATTACTTCAGGGGGAGATTATTGGGAAAAAGGGGAACAACAATGTGATAATATTGTGTAAAGTTAGAGCTAAATTTATTTCCTAGGACATTGACTAATAAATTGAGATCAGAGTAAATGCTGTTATAAATAAATTTAGAGAATTGATGAATATTACTTTTAAATTTCCTAATATAGTTGTAGAAGACTTTATGGTTTCCTTTATGGAGGTAGCAACCTTAAGTTCTTATCCAGCCTTGCACTTTTTAATGATACACTTGAGGTTCTTGCTGATCTGTAGAGAGACAGTAGTGGTGAGACTGAATTACTATACACAGAGAGCAGTTTATTCCTTTTATCGTACAACATGTTAATGTAAGATTGGCATCATAAGTGTCTGCTTTTAAATTTGCTACTATATTTGGAGTGGATAGCCACAGCCTTCTCAGCACATCTGTTTATGTAAAAGTAGAAGCTGAAGGTGAAAATGGTAGCTGTGGCAAATGGGTCAACAAGAGCTGGGTTACTTTTGAACATTTCTAGGTTGCTGTAGAACAACAACAACAGTTTTCTTTTGGAGAAATTCCTAAAGACTGTGGGTTTTAAAGGATGGGTACCACAGGTTTTAAAACTGAAAAATGTAGATATGTGAGAAGATTTAACTACAGTGATTGAAGGACTTTAGGGCCTCTTGTGGAAAGGCTTCCAATTTATTGAAGAGAGTTGGTACTGACAAAATCTAGAAAAGACAATGAGGGGGAAGCAGAAGTTTCAACCAATAATTGTAAGGCATGGTAAAGCAAACCCAGGCACAGGCCAAAGCTGCCTCAGGCACATCCATAGCATGCCTTTTGTGTCTCCTTCTGGGTGGAACACTAAAGATTGTTCACTTCTTCCATGAAGAATCACTAGTTTATACTTTTACTTAATAGAATGGAGGGATGCAAGGACCATTATCACACCATTAATCCTGACACTAGAAAGGCAGCATACTGTCATTCTATGGCCTAGTGAGAGGGGAGTCAGTGTACCTTACTCTTACTGTCATTCTATGGCCTAGTGAGAGGGGAGTCAGTGTACCTTACTCTTACTGTCATTCTATGGCCTATTGAGAGGGGAGTCAGTATACCTTACTCTTACTGTCATTCTATGACCTAGTGAGAGGGGAGTCAGTGTACCTTATTCTTACTGTCATTCTATGGCCTAGTGAGAGGGGAGTCAGTATACCTTACTCTTACTGTCATTCTATGACCTAGTGAGAGGGGAGTCAGTGTACCTTATTCTTACTGTCATTCTATGGCCTAGTGAGAGGGGAGTCAGTGTACCTTACTCTTACTGTCATTCTATGGCCTAGTGAGAGGGGAGTCAGTGTACCTTACTCTTACTGTCATTCTATGGCCTAGTGAGAGGGGAGTCAGTGTACCTTTCTCTTACTGTCATTCTATGGCCTAGTGAGAGGGGAGTCAGTGTACTTTACTATGAAATTACCATGGAGGGGCTGCAGACTTTTGTATCTACTGCATCTTGGATATAGGGCATTGGACTAATACTGGTACTGTTTCCAGCTGGATACAGTAAAAATATATGTAGCCTACTCGATAGTGCAGATAGTACTTTTAGTAACAGACAAAAATTGAAACTCTTAGGTAAAGGGACTGTTAAGCTTCTGCAATAAAGACTTAAAACTCTTATAAAAAGAGTGCTATGTTTCTTCAAATGCAAGGTTGTAACTTAAGTTAAATTGACTGTTAAGTTATATCTGGTTGTAGTATTGACTTATCTACTATAACTTCCACAGAGGGCATAATGTATAACAATTTACTATCAGACACAACTTCCACTGAAGTACAAGGAACACAAGTAGAGTAACAATAGTGGCTATTTCTTAACTTTGGTGCATTCATAAAGAGAAGTAATCAGTACATCTGCAAGGTGTAGCACAATTTTCTTTTAATAATAACTCAGATAGAATTAAATGAAAACAACCAGATTGTAGAAGATGAAGGCAACAAATTAACGTTAAACCAAAAACAAACAAAATCCAGATGAAATAACCAAAGAAACTCTTATTTATTAAATGTTTACAACTTTCATCTACGAATTACCATTTCTTTAGAATTATGCCCAAATACAAATACTTGGAAATAAATAGTATTTGTAATATCAGTTAATAAGTCACACAGTATAAATACACATGCACAAAATATCAAAAACCTGTCTTAAATATATAAATATATAAATATTTGATTAATTAAATTTGCATGTGTTAATGTGCTTTTGATGCATACTTTGTCATTTAAACTTAGTGGAGACATGGCATTCAAAAAATAGTTGCCAGCACAGTTCTTCACATTTATTGCCTCCACCTGTAATATTTTATGAGGCTTCATCTAAAACCATAATTATTTATTAAAACATTGCTTTTACTGGAAAGTTTAAACAATCTCTGGTTATAGTAGCACTGACTTGTTAAAAATGCTTTAAGTTTCTTGATAATCGAACCTATATAAAAAAGGCACACACTGGGTACAGATAGTAATGTATACCACAATTTAAATATTGCAATTGTAAAACTTGATTATTCAAAATTATTTCAAAATGAAAGCTAAATGAATTATAGGTCCATCATAAATAAATCCAAATGAGAATGGGATCCATACTAGTGCATTTCATAATGCTTAACTTGTGTGACTTAATCAGACTCCCTAATAAATATTAACACTGGAGCTCATCTTGATGAAATTAAGACTTTTTCTTAAAACTTTGTTAAATACTTCATTTTCCCCTAGTATATTTCCAAATATTACTGAGAACATTCACTATAACATAGCTGTCAGTGTTATTTGTACTGCAAAAACTGTTCTTTCTATCATGACCACTTGATTTAGTATTGTTAGAAGACTGTCCCCAAATAATAGCATTGGTTTAAAGGCAGTATGTCTCTGACAAATTGCTTCTTCTTTAAAAATTATTAATGAAACCTACTAGATACCCTAAGTCTCGGAAAATGCAGGTTAATTAACCATAAGTATCTAAAATTCAAATTTCTTCCCAAGTTAACCTGGAAGCTCTAATAAATTGCTTTCTAACCATATTCTTTTTGATGTAGTATGGATCAGAACTACCAAAATGTAAGAAACTATTACAAGAGAGGGATTCCAATAGATTGATGATGTGAAAATGTTTGTATTAAAATCAAATTTAAGCATTACATAAAAAAATATGAATAATTTCCTTCCTGAAATTATTCGAGCCAAGCCAGTTGAGAAACAATGTGCCTATACCTTACATAAAATTAAACCTTTTTAAGGAACAATTATCTGATATTCACAGGCAACCATTTCTTTCAGCTGCAAGCTTCTCATGTTGCACTGTGAATACATATTTGCTAAAGGAAAACTTTTCATTACATTCAATATTCTTTTATTTACTTGCTTCCTCTTATTGTTAGATCAGGTCAAGGGCCTAAATCCAGTCATTCCGCTATGCAAAAGTAAGAAAAAAGCATATCAATTTTATTTATACCAGGCTTTCTTTTCTTTTTACATTGCATTGCCTACATTTCTTTAAACTGAACAAGGAAAAAGAAAGGAGGAAAAAAGGGCACCTGTTTACTTTAGTATCTCTATTACACTTAACAATAACTGGAAAAGCTTTACTATATAACATGTAGTATCATCATCATCTTCTTTCGGCTGTTCCCATTAGGGGTCTCCACAGTGGATCACCTGTTTCCATTTCTTCCTGTCCTCTGCATCTTGCTCTGTCACACCAACCATCTACATTTCCTCTCTCACCACATCCATAAACCTTATCTTAGGCCTTCATCTTTTTCTTTTACCTGGTAGCTTTATCCTTAGCATCTTTTCCCAATATACTCAGCATCCCTCCTCAGCACATGTCCAAACCAACGTAATCTTGCCTCTCTGGCTTTGTCTCCAAACCTTCCAACATGGGCTGACCCTCTAATATACTTACTCCTAATCCTGTCCAACATCGTCACACCCAGTGCAAATCTTAACATCTTTAACTCTGCCACATCCAGCTCAAACTCCTGCCTTTTTGTCAATGCCACTGTATCCAACCCATATAACATAGTTGGTCTCACTACCCTCTTGCAGACCTTCCCTTTCACTCTTACAGGTACTCGTCTGTCACAAATCACTCCTGACACTCTTCTCCTCCCACTCCATCCTGCCTGTACTCTCTTCTTCACCTCTATTCCACACTCACCGTTACTCTAAACTACTGACCCCAAGTATTTAAACTCATCCACCTTCGCCACCTCTACTCCTTGCATCCTCATCATTCCTCTATCCTCCCTCTCATTCACACACATATATTCTGTCTTAGTCCTGTTGACCTTCATTCCTCTTCTCTCTAGAGCATATCTCCATCTCTCCAGGGTCTCCTCCACCTGTTCCCTACTCTCACTACAGATCACAATGTCATCTGCAAACATCATAGTCCACGAGGACTCCTGTCTGATCTCATTTGTCAACCTGTCCATCACCATTGCAAATAAGAAAGGGCTCAGAGCTGATCCTTGATGTAACCCCACCTCCACCTTAAATGCATCTGTCACTCCCACAGCAGACCTCACCGCTGTCACACTACCCTCGTACATATCCTGTACCACTCTTACATACTTCTCTGACACTCCTGACTTCTTCATACAATACCACAACTCCTCTCTAGGCACCCTGTCATATGCTTTCTCTAAGTCTACAAAAACACAATGCAACTCCTTCTGACATTCACTGTACTTCTCCATCAACACTCTCAGAGCAAACATCGCATCTGTAGTGCTCTTTCCCAGCATGAAACCATACTGCTGATCACTAATCATCACGTACCTTCTTAACCTAGCTTCCACTACTCTTTCCCATAACTTCATGCTGTGACTGATCAGTTTAATCCCTCTGTAGTTACTACAGCTCTGCACATCACCCTTATTCTTAAAAATCGGTACCAAAACACTTTTTCTCCATTCCTCAGGCATCCTCTCTCTTTCCAAGATTTCATTAAACAATCTGGTTAAAAACTCCACTGCCATTTCACCTAAACACCTCCATGCTTCCACAGGTATGTCATCTGGGCCAACAGCCTTTCCATTCTTCATCCTCTTCATAGCTATCCTTACTTCCTCCTTGCTAATCCATTGTATTCATGATTCACTATCCCTACATCACGTGTAGTATATGTCATGTTTTATAAAAAAAAAAACTGTTAAGAGCAAAAATTGTTTTGCTTACAGTTGCTTCCTTCCTTCCTTCCTCTTCCCTTCTTTTATTCTTCTTCCAAACATTAATGACATGAAATAGGGCATATGCTTTGGAGTTCCTGACAAGTTAAATAAAGTCAAATAAGTCCTATATTTCCAGGTTTTCTTCTTCTCCCATATGTCACAAATGTGACTGATGATTTGTAGTTCCATATTTATTCATTAATTTCTGAGTTGTTAGTTTTCTTCCTTTTGCTCTCCATCTCCCAAATCCTGTCTCTGTTTCATTTCCAACATACTCCTGGTTCTTCTAATCAACTCCTGTGCTTTTCATCTATCTCTCATGTATTTTCCTTTGAAAATTTGGAAAAGGTTTCATTGGCATAGTTCCTCTATGAGCTTTATTATTAGAAGAATAAGAAGCAGAATCGCTTTATGTTTGATACCTCACTTTTTTATGGACAAGCCTTTGTATTTCCTTCCTTAGCATGTTCTGCATCAAAAAATGCTGTTGATCCTCCAGGAAAAAAAATTCTAAAGATAGCTGAATACAGCAGCTTGAATCTCACACCTGCTTCCTGACATTCCCTGATTGCTGGAATAAATTTACTTCTCTTCTGCCCGATCTACTGTGAGTAATCCTTTTCCACCAACACTCTACCGTCTCCAACTGTTAGTACTTTGTCCTTCTGCTACAGTTTTGTCAGAGTCAACTCTTTCTAATGGTAGGATTGCATCTTTACTATTAGAGGTCTTGGCTGCTTTCTCATAGCCAGATTTAGAGCATACGCACAATCTGCCCTTTTAATTGACAATTCCTGCTGTGGAATACCAGTCCGGTTGTTTAATTGTGCTTTCATATAATTAATACATTCTGTTCCTTCCAGTTTCTCTGGTACATCAGAAAATCTCAGGTTTTATCTATTTGTTCTGTACTCCAATTCTACTGTTTTTTTTTTAAACATATATTCTTCATCAGTCTCCTACTCAGCCAGCTTTTTCTTAATTTCAACCTCTAATTTTTGCAGTTTTATCAGCTCAACTGTTTAAAGATTCTTCAAAATTTTCCAGCCTTTTGTTATTTGAGTTGATATACTCCTTCAGTGTTTCATTTATTTTAATCAGCTCAGAGCATATTTGACTTATTTTTTCCTCTAGGTTACTGGAGGTCATGTCTTGCACCAAAGCTGGAGCTTGAACTGCTTGTTGATGAACAGATGCAGGATTCTTCCCAGCCAGTGTTTTTCCTCACCTTTTGTTTTTGATTTTCATTCAGGTTCTCTAAATTTCTTCTTTGTTGGCATTCAAGCACTGAACTTAATGGCCAGTAGATGAACCACAGGAAAGATGAAGTAATAATCCACAACAAATGGCCAATAGAAATGGTTTAATAAGCACAAGCTCAAAACTCTAATAAGCACAAACTCAAAACTCTAGTGCCTCAGCTTACAAGCCTTCCAGGAGATAACACACACACACAAAAATTAGACCTTTATATATACTAAACAATTATTAATCATCATTAATTATCCAATTAAAAATTCAAACAATTCTTTGTTTAAACCAGCAGGTGTCATAGTACCATACTTCAAAATAAAAATAGTTTCTTTATATAATAATTTATTCGTTAAACAATCCACATTTTCTTCTGTAACATGTTCTAAAACACAATCTTTTAATTCCCCCATGTATATTATTAAAATGACAAACTACTGGACTTTCTAATTTATTATTTCTTGTCTCGTATGTGTTCCTGCAACCTAATCTTAAAAGATCTCTTAGTTTCTCTGGTATAAAATAGGTTGCAGGGACACCTGAGAGCATACATCACCCCTATTGTGTAACAAGAATATGTTGCTATAGGTTTGTATTTGACACCATTAATAATTTCAAAAGATTTAATAATATAAGAACATAAGAAGCAAAGCCCACATGCCCATGTGCCAAAATAACTCATATCTGTATTATATCAAATTTGGGGTACGCAAAATGTATTATGAACTAACATATCTTTTATGCTTCTGCCCCTCTTAAAAGCTATAAGAGGGATATGGCATAAATTCTTTATTCTACTAGTACTATTTAAAAGAAATGGCCAATAATATTTTACAATATTAACAATTTTAGGGGTCTATAAATTAAATACTATTACAAAATAAATTTTCCTATCACCGCCACTAGAATGGTTAGCCAACCTAACCTTCAAGTCCATATTAGTAGCTTCTTTTCTTTTATTTATATAGTTCAACTGGCATAATCTCTCTCGAGCCTTGATAATTACTTCCATACCATATCCCCTCTATTTAAACATGACACAGGTATGACTAATTTCCTTTGCTATAACTTGTCTTTCACTACATAATCTACTAATTCTTAACATTTTTCCATATGGCAAAGCATCCAAGTGAGAAGGATGGCAACTCCTACCATCTAGAAATTGTCCCTCATCCTCAAGTTTCCTATGCACTCTTGTATTTATCTTACTGCAGAACAACATCTAGAAAAGTAACTATCTTGCCACTCTCCATATCATCAAACTCAAACCCAAAATGATTTTTATGCATTTCATGAATAAAAGTATCTAACTCAAATTCACCCCTACATAAAAAAATCAAATCATCAATAAACCTATAATAAAGTATAACATGTTCTCTAAAAAAATCTAACTTATATAAAAAAATCAGTCTCGAATAGTCCCATAACAAGGTTAGCATACATGGGAGCAAAAGTTTCTCCCATGGCCATACCTTGAATTTGTTGATAACCTGGTTAAATTCAAAATAATTATTAATCAAACTAAAATAAATTAAATCTATAACATAATTAGCCATAGGACTATCTCCCAAAAAAATCTAAGTGCCTCTAAGCCCACAAAATGTTTTATATTGGTGTAGAGGCTTTTAACATCCAACGTCACTCAATAAAAATCTTTTCTCCTGGTAGCCAATCTTATTTTCTCTAAAAAAAATAAAATGAATCTCTTATATATTAAGAATTCAACTTCACTACAAATTGAATTAAATAAGAATGTAACATTATCCCAACATTGTGCAAAAAATAATTATTAGCTGCTACTATGGGCCGACCAGGGGGGAAAACTAAACTTTTGTGAATTTTTGGTAAACAATAACATTTAGCAAGGGTGCAGTTTTCCACATTAAATTTTACTTCCAAGTCATGTTTAGACCAATATCCTAACCTATACCCCTTCTCTAAAAGTTCATTAAAACTAATTAACACCTGTTTATATTTTCCAAAACCAGCAAATTTGTAAACAGAATTGTCATTTAGGTGATCCATACACATTTTTAAGTATTGAGAACAATGAAGTATCACAATTTTATTGACTTTATCTGAAGGCTTAATGACAAATTCTTGCCATTTACTCATTTCCCATAGAGAAAACCATTCCTGCTTAGTCAAATTATAACTTATCTTATTTTTCTTTCTTTAAAATTGCTGAAAAACATTATCCACAAAATTTACCATAGAAGAAAAATGTGATATTCCTACATGTGTAAATGGAGGAATGAATTTATTCTTCACAGGCACCTTTGAGGTATCGATAAGACAGTACGTATTAACATCATCATTAATTAGTGAAAGAATTACATGACAAAAAAGAATCACACATGAAAAAACTGTCTCCCTCATCGCTTCCCCCTTCACATTCCTCCATAATATTCGTAAAAATACATTTATCAGTATCAAAAAAGTTTAACAAGTGAAGCTTCCTAACAAACTGAAACATTTCAGCTTGTATAACATACTTCCTAGGTAGTACAGTTGGCACAAATTTCAAACCACATCATAAAACAGCCATTTCAGTTTTACTTAAAACTTGGCCTGATAAATTTGTCATAGAATCATCATCATCATCATTCAAAACAACAGTTTCATTAAGGGACAACAAAATGTTATTAACATTAATATCGAGTTTGTTTGGAGTATTGTCGTACCTCATATATTGTCCATCTCTATTGACTTCTGCGCAGCCCCTTTTCCTTCCATTGTCCATGTTCCATTGGTTACGAAAATTGTTTTTAAAATAATTTGCTTCTTGCAGTAGTGGTATTGGGGGATATGCATTATTATTCTCTTCCGATTCCCCCATACTATTAGTCACTTCCGATGAAGTAAAACAAGCACTTAATTTAGAACTTCCCATACCAGATGAATGCCTCCTTCCTTTCTGCTGTTTCTGATTGGTTGGCTTCTTAAACACAAAGATGGCATTATAATTAAGCAATAACCCATGCCTAGGTGTGGGCAATGCTGGATTTACCCACGGTTGGTGTGGTTTGGTCATGAGGGTGAAGCCCAAGTGGCCAAACAAAGACAACCGTGGGTAAATCCAGCATTACCCACACCCAGAAGTGGGTTATTGCTATTATACAATGACATTATTTAAGAAAAGAAATACTTACTGTTCTTAAATAATGGCATTGTAGAATGCCTCTGTGCTGCCCTTCTGCAGCTGTCTGGTATTCTGCGGCAGTTCTGATGTAGTGTGCATGCATATGCTTATGCAGTACATCAGAGCTGTGGGTGGAAGCAACGGAGAAAGTAAGATCTCCATTGCTTTTTACAAAGTGTCTCGCTATGTTAAAGGAGTTTAACATAGCGAGACAGCTTTAAAAAAGCAACAGAGAAAGGAAGATCGTTGTTACTTTTTTTAAAGCTGTCTCGCTATGTTAAAACTCCTTTAACATAGCGAGACAGTTTCTAAAAAGCAACGGAGATCTTCCGTTCTCCATTGCTGTAAAAAAAAAAAGACTTATACTAATGGAAAAAGTCCGGGCGACTGGACCTTTTTCCATTAGTATAAGTCTGATTTACAACGTGCATGCTGACCAATCAGCGTGCATGTTTTGGAATATTAATGGGGGGTTGTTGTATAATCACGAATATCCCATTCTAATTTGTGAATTTTCCTTTTTATAACCTCTTCAGAGGCTTCCTCCAGCTTAACATTGAAATTACAGAGCACTTGATCAAAGCGCTCAGCTCCAAGCTGACGCAAGAGATGTGTACAAGCAACCGAAATTTCTTCCTTGATTTTACGTTACTTAACTGTGTCTCTATCAATTAAAATATGTACCCATTCGGTAACGCATTTATGAGCAGCCTGAATCCATTTAGCCTCAAACTGCTTATCCACGGGGTCAGTGGGATCAAATGGAGTTGCTGGATTTTTAACTAATCTAAGACCTCGTGGTGTTATATTCAGATCCAAACAGCAATGTAAACTAAGAGTATTATAATACAGTGCATTTTCTTTAAATAATTTTTCCAGCATATCCACTGAACCTCATAAATGCATTACCTCAGGAGGAATGTGAGCCCCATCTGTTTGACCCACACAGTGGAAAGGGTTATTTGGTCTCTTCTTATGTGTCATGTTTAAACAGAGGGGGTATGGTATAGAAGTAATTATCAAGGCTCTAGAGAGATTATGCGAGTTGAATTATTTAAATAAAAGAAAAGAAGGTACTAACTTGGACTCAAAGGTTAGGTTGGCTAACCATTCTAGTGGGGGGGTGATAGGAAAATTTATTTTGTAAAAGTATTCAATTTATTGACCCCTAAAATAGTTAATATTATAAAATATTATTGGCCATTTCTTTTAAATGGTACTAGTAGATTAAAGAATGTATAGCATACCCCTCTTATAGCATTTGAGAGGGGCAGAAGCATAAAAGATATGTTAGTTCATAATAAATTCTGTGTACCCCAAACTGGATGTAATATAGATATGAGTTAGTTTGGCACATGGGCATGTGGGGGTGCTCCATATGTTCTTATATTGTTAAATCTTTTGAAATTATTAATGGTGTCAAATACAAACCTATAGCAACATATTCTCGTAACACAATAGGGGTGATTTATACGCTCAACCTATTTTATATTGGAGAAACTAAGAGAACTTTTAAGATTAGGTTGCAGAAACACATAAGAGACATAAGAAATAATAAATTAAAAAGTCTGACAGCTTGTTATTTTAATAATATACATGGGGGTTATACAGAATTAAAATGTTGTGTTTTAGAACATATTATAGCAGAAAATGTGGATTGTTTAAAGAATAAATTATTATATAAAGAAACTATTTTTATTTTGAAGTATGGTATTATGATACCTGCTGGTTTAAATAAAGAATGCAATTGGAAATTTCTCATATAAATGCATTATTTGATTGTTTGAAATTGTATTTGGATAATTAATGATGATTACCAATTGTTTAGTATATATAAAGGTCTTATTTTTGTGTGTGTATTATCTCCTGGAAGGCTTGTAAGCCGAAGCGCTAGAGTTTTGAGCTTGGGCTTATTAGAGTTTCGAGCATGTGCTTATTAAATCGCTTTTATTAACTTAATGGCCAGTAACTGGAATTTACCCAAAAAGACAAATTCGTTGGCTCTCATTTCTGAGTTTCAGTTTTGACAGTGGAGAGCTGAAACAAATTAAGCTGTTACTCAGTGTGCAACCATCTTGTAAATCTCTAGGCATGATCAGCTTTAGTCTATTCTCTAAACTAATGAAATGTTCTATTACAGATTAAATGGAATCTTCTTCCAAGGTCTTGTTAACAGTATTTAGAAGTCATCGGAAATGCCTGTAATACAGGAGGTCATATGAGGTAAAATCAGATGAAGCTTGTGACATCTCTTACTGCAAACCATAAGAAGAAAAATACATTAGTGCATAGGCTCCAGCTTGCTGTTCCAGCAGGAAACATTCTCAAAAAACACTCAAAAGCTGTTTAAATGTTTGGTTTTAGCACTTTCATTTTAATAAATGCAAAACTTCTTCAGATAAAACAGTACAAAACCTTTACTGTTTTACCTGAAGACATTTTGCATTTATTATTATTAAAATGAAAGCACTAAAACCAAACATTTCAACAGCTTTTTAGCATTTTTGAGATTGTTCCCTGCTGGAACCACGAGTTGGAGCCTCTGCAGTAATGTATTTTTCTTCTTGGTTTGTAAACTTTGTTTTGGAGACTGCAGACAGTAAATAGGACAGCAACTAGTTCCCACCATCTGCATTAATTACTTTCCTTAACATGAATTTCAGTCTTTTATTGAAACTCTTTCCTAAACCATTAGTCTATATATGGTGCAGCGAAGTTTTTAACTGTCTAACATATTCTTGACATAAAGGGCATTCCTTGGTTTGTAAACAACTCTTTAGGGACACCCACTCTAGAAAATAATAGTACCAATTCTCTGGCAATAGACTTAGCATCATACTTGAGGAATGGTATAGTTCTGGACAACTTACAGTATAATACATTTTACCAATATGTACTGATGCCCACTGCTATTTCATTAGTGGCCCCACAATGTCCATAACAATGTGCTTAAATGATACATCTATAATAAGGAGTGGAAGGAATGAACTCTTAAATCCAGGATGGGGTTCAGCCTTCTAACATTCTGAACAAGAAGTGCAAACATTTCTATTTATTTCATTATAACTGCCCAATAAACTCTACCTGTCATTCTTAACTTAGATTTGTCAAGGCCTAGGTGGTCTCCATATGAGTATGGACTAACTTCAGTATTCATGTCTTATAAAGTTTTGGCAATAACAGTTAATGTAGGATTCACTCTTTATTACTACCTTGTCTATAAAAGAGCTAATTTTAACTCAAAATATAGGTATGAAGTAGATACAGGATATTATTCATCCTCTTCCTCTGTAACCTTGGTCATACACTCTCCTTCTCTATTGCTTTGCTTAATGTTTCATCTTATCATGCCTTGCTAAATCTTATGTGGCTTTCCTGTGAGTCCACTAACTGAATATCTAATTCTTAGCTAGCTTGTCTTAAGGAGAAAGATATAGCTTTGTGTCTCAAAAATGTCAGTGGTACTTCTCTTATATTTTTCTCTACAAAGAATTGCTCCAGAAAAAAATCTGCTGCTGCTTTAATTTTTTTCTGCTGTCTATGAAACCCTGTTCTTGAATTTTGGTCTATGAAATCCTGCTCTTAAACTTACCCCTTTTCCCTAACTTTCTATTCCACTTTTACCGGAATAAGTTTAGAACTTCATTTTCTTTCCTGTCTCACATCCAGTGCTGAGTACCATTTCCCTGTTCTGCCATTTTTCCTCTGTTGTCGTCCTATCTGTTTCTGTATTAAGACTTTTTATATCTCTGTACAGACATGTTTTGTGCCAGTTTTCACATTAGAGTTTCTGACAGTTTATCTTCAGTTTCTCTGATTACATATCAGTCTTTGTTTTAAACCATTACTAGGACAAGTTTCTGGTGATGTACAGTATCCCTTTTAATGTCTAACCATAATCATTTTCAAATTCCTTTTGTAGCTTCTTTGCTAATTCCCTTCTACTTGCTTAATTTTTGGATCTACATGTACAATAATCACGCCCCCTCCCCATTCTTACACAGTGGATAGGTATAACAAGTTATTGCTTTATTTCTTTCTTATTAAGTTAATTGGCATGTTAGGGTCTGTTGAAAGAATGCAAGAAAAAAACAAACTTGAAGAGAAAGGCTAAATTTTTTCTTTGATCATGTTTTTCCTTCAGGCCAACAATGGATGAGAAGGCTGTTTAAAACAACTCTAAAATGCACCTCAGAGCATCTAGAGCCCCAATGGTTTCATGGGACCTGGTGGCTTTCAGTCCCACTGCTTATTGCAGTTGTCAGAATGTGGTCTTACCTAGACAGAACATGTTGAATGAATTAATGAATGAATAATTGCAGGAAAAAAAACTGAAAGAGTAAAACATACTGTGAGAAAAATAAAAAAATAATAATCTGGATGGTATGGGTATGCCAGTATGGGATTGGTCTTGGCATCAGGTAATGTGCATGAGTGTGGGGGCAGTGGACAGTTGGTGGCTCCATGCAGCCCTTTGCCTAGTGTACCAGTTAACTTATGGCTGGCTCTGCTTCCACACTTGAAACAAGTAAATTCATTACATGACTCTTTTTGTTTCATAGAAGATTGTGGGCCAGATTCACAATGCCTTGCATGGAGACTAAGAGTAGAGTAAGACTCCATGCAGCCACCATGTCCGACGAGCAATCCAGGAACAGCCTGCAGGGGCGTGCAAGAGAGCTCCTAAAATGGCTCTTACATGGACAGGGCTGGGATATGCAAATTACCTCAATTGCAGGCGAAAGGCATGCAAATGAGGTAGATTTGCGAATCAGGAAACCCGAACCTGTCCGAGTAAGAGCAGTGTTATTTGCAGAAATGTACTCAGTTGACAACTGAGTACCATTCTGCAAATAGCAAAACGGAGCCATGACAGCTCCAAATAAAGGTTGCATCCAGTGCAGGAAGCACGCCAATGGCCAAATATATGGCCATTGGCAATGTTTCCTGATGCAATATGAAAAAAAAAATGTTTTTTTTCTCCGATTCCCGATGTTTAAGTGTAGCGCAGCGCCGTGCAAACAGGCTGCTCTCTAAAACCCAGAAAACTAAAAATTAAAACCCACAAATGTGGATCTTATGTAAATTGTTAATGTACAATGCAAGGGAATGGCAGGCTGAAGACAACATGGCCACCGAGTAGAGGTTGCTAAGGGGGGAAGCTCAGTCGAAGAGATGTAACCAAGCATTAGTAGGCAATCCTATGCAAAGGAGGGTTAGGATAGTGAATTGCAAGTTTACATAGCAAATGAGCACAGTCAGTGGAGTGTAGGAGTAGGATAAGGGGAGTAACAGAGTAGAAGATAGGTGACATCATGAGTGGGGTATGTATGAAAGAAGTGAAGCTCATTGGAGCAGAGTGGCATGTGTCAGCTGTCATTTACACATCATGGAAAGAGGTGTGTCAACAGGTAGGCTAGGTAAAGGCAAGAAATGGAAGGTGTATGCCGTGGATAACACCAAAGGTTCTTGCTGAGCGGGTATGCATGCGTGTGCACGCCTGTAAACCTGAGTAAGACAGAGTGCACGCGTGTAAACGTGAGTGTGCACGTTTAAGCCTGAGTAAGCATGTATAAGGCTGTTTAATGAGTTGTAAGCGCGTTTGCGCTGGTGTGCGCACGTTTTAACCCGAATAAGCAAGTTTTAGTCCGTATAAGCATGTGTGCGCGCATGTGAGCTGCTGTGAGCATGTTTGCGCTTGTGTGCGCGGCGCTGCCCCCCCCCCCGAGGAAACAGAAAGGAAAAAGGAAGCACAACAAATAGTAGGAAGCTACCAGGGAGTACTAGCAGAACTAGCAGGTGAAAACAATCAGAATCAGGCAATTACACAGGCAGTACACTAGCCCAGCCCAGCCTAGCACTTAAAACTCTGCAAACAACAGTCCATTATGTTTCTCACAACAGACACTGCAGTAAGCTAATAGAAGTGAAAACAGAAAAAGCTTTACTGAGACAAAGAAATGTTAGGGGCTGCCATTGCTGTTATAAGGCGACATATGCAACATGCTGAGGGTGGTGACAATGGAAATGCTGCTGGACAACCCACAGTGAGGAGGCGGAGAAGAGTGTACAGGCCCAGGGTAATCTACTAGGGGCTACATGAGCTGGAGATAGTGGAGCGCTATAGAGTGTACAGAGACCTCCTGCAGCAAATTGTTGAGCTGTGCAGGCCACACCTCACACACAGAACCAATAGAGGGGAACCCATCCCAGTGGAAACATAGGTATGTGTTGGCCTAAGAATATTAGCAACAGGTACCTTCCAGAGACCAACTGGTGATATGATGGGGATATCACAGGCATCAGCATCCAGGGTACTGCCATGTCAGCACATGTCGGTGATCATGTATATTTCCCCAATTCCCGTGAGGTATTGGCCAGCAATATCCGTCTCTTCCAGCAAATAGCGGAATACCCTGAGGTAGTGGGTGCAATAGACTGCACGCACATATGCATCAAAGCACCAGCCGGTGAGCGGGGTAGGGTCTACTTCAACCACAAGGGCTTCCCCTCCAACTGCCAGGTCGTGTGTGATGCCCAGGGCATAACACTGAATGTGTGTGCTGGCTGCCCTGGAAGCTACCATGATTCCCATATCTGGCATCTGACGCAGCTGTACCAGACATTTGCCAGTGGGGACATCCCACATGGTCACCTAATGGGGGATGCTGGCTATGCACTGGAGCTGTGGCTGATGACACCCATCAGAAACGCACACACACCTGAACAGGAACACCATAATGAGGAACACGCACAAACACATAATGTAATTGAGCATGTGTTTGGACTGCTCAAGTCACGGTTCCGGTGCCTGAACACATCTGGTGGAGCCTTGCAGTACTCACTAACTACATGTACCCAAATTGTCATGGTATGTGTTATGCTACATAATATGATCCTGCGAAAACAGCTGCAGCAGGACCAGCATAGCCCTGGGCCAAACAGCCCCCCACCATTGCCAAGGCCATCACAGGCAGAGTGTGACTCGGAGGAGGAACAACCTGAGCCTGCCCCAGAAGGCAGAAGGAGGAGTGCCCAGTATGCTTTGGCCTTGGCAAAGAGGCAACGCATAGCACATACACTGGCTCAGTAGGAACTCTGGAAATGATACCTCTCTCTGACTTGCTCATATAGTAAAAGGGATGCCTAAGTTGACACTACCTACTTTCAAACATGTACAGGAAGTGTAGTATGTGCATCCGACATGGGCAGCCCTGCAGCACCACCTGAGGCATGATTGCCATGTGTTAAGCAATATAAAGCAGTGCTGAACAGCATTTACCACCATGTAATATATGCAAACAAAATCGCACACACCAACTAGCACAACTGTGGTCAATGTTGAGTAATATTGGGCAACGTCCAGCAATGTTGGTGAATATTGAGCAATGTCGGACAAGCCTGGTCTAAGTAGGGCATAGCTGAACAAAAGCCAACATGCTCATATTTGCTTAACTGACCCTTAAGCAGTCTAGTCTGCTCAGTATGAAAATATAAAGCAGTGATGGGCCTCGAACCCAGGATACTGTGCACTATAGTTAAAGTACTGAACCACTAAACCATGACAGTATTGCAGTGGTCAGCCTGTATGAAGGAATGTTGATAAGTCTATGCAAAGTATCTCATGGAAACCCTGCAGGCACAGCATAATCCCTGTTGAGTTATGACACAAAGTTGAGTCCTGCAGTAAGAACAGAACCTGACTTCCAACGCACACAGTATAAATGTTAATATTGGTCATGTTCACACACATCAACAAATGTAGTGGACCTCAGATAGCAACATACTGAAAGGTCACACTGGGCATGCTCACACACTTGAATAAATGAGACAAATGTCAGGCAACAAAACATGGAAAGCCTGAACTGGGCATGCTCACACACTTAGGCCATGTCTGAGTACAGCAGTGGGCCACACATATCTGGCAGTTGCATGTGTTAACCCAGGAACCTGTCACTATCCAGCAATCCGCCCTGTGCACACAGTTATATGACAACAGACACATATATAATATAGTGAAACCCTGTCATAATCAAATATGTTCTGCAGATACCTAAGTTGTTCATAGAAACTGGTAAAGCAAAGACGATAAAGACCTGCAAACAGTATCAGCAATAAACATTGTGCATCCTGAACATTAGCATAGGTTCAGAGGTCGATACTAGGCTATCTGCCCTAGATCATGTACAAGCCTAGCCAGAGTGTGTTTGGCATTCACAACCCTGTCAGATTACTACACTGTGCATGTGAATAGTAGGTCACACAAGATAGCCCATGTACATTTAGGCTAGTGTGCCTCTGTCTAGCAGGGACACAGAAGATATCCCAGGGGTAAACATATGATCACCATACAGTTGTCAAGATGTCTCCTGTAGGTGGTCAGTGGGTGGCTCTGCCTATGTGAAACTGGGATTACAATCTGGACTGAGTGGAGCCTCTGGGATAAGAATCTGACCCTCCAGCATGTCCTACTAACATCTGTGCTGAAGTATATGTCCCTGGAGTGTGTAGCTCCAAGGGAGTCAGATATCCTGAGGTGGAGCATGTCCAGTAATTCTGGGTTGGGTATATCTGTAAACAACAGGCACACATCATATCCGAGTAAGTGGTAAGCGACTGAGTAGAGCTGGAGTTACTGCATCCGAACTGTGCAGGGCATCCATGTGAGTCCCTAGATCTGCTTGGTGAGGAACTTCTGTGGCCAGTACAGTTGCTGCAGGTGTCGGGTAAGGTACACCCCAAATGTGGCATTGTAACCAAGCATGGTTGTGATGAGTATAGGGGCACAATGACCTCACTCGATCTAGATGTGAAACCATATGGGATAAGGTGGCCTATATAGAAGGTCTGTCCACCCACTTTGGCAACGTGAATGTCAAAGGCGACAGTACGAACAAGTCATGTCCCCAAACCCCGAACAACTCCTACCGTATGTAATGGAGTACTACCTATGTGGTAATGTGTGGGCATGTTGTTATTCCCAAAGGGGATGACTATGCAACTAATGGCATTTAGCTGTAGGCCATGGCTCAGGCACCAGTCATCCATCTCTGTGAGACCCTGTTTGAGTATGCATGTGGCAGCTGGAGAGTTGATTATGGCACCCAGTTTGCAGTCAAGTGCGAACATGGTCAGCCATATTCCCCCTGTGGTAGCCTGTACATCAGGCAAATATATACTGAACAAGAGAGGTCCCAGGACCGAGCCGTGTGGGATGCCACGTGTAACTGGTGTATAGTCAGACATGGCACCTGCAATTCTGACCATGTGGGTGCTATCCCTGATCCAGGAAGCAATCCATCGTGTGAGATATGTGTCCATATCAACACTGGTGAGCCTATGCATAATGGCCCAGTGGGTTATTGTGTTGAAGGGTTTTGCAAGGTTCAGGTAGGCTCTGTGGGCAACTGTCCCTATGTCGATGGACCTGTTAACCGTTTAAAGAATACAAACAGGTTCAAGAGGCAAGATCTGCCCACAACAACGCTGAAATGTGTAGGACACAGTGTCTGTAGGTTCCCGATGTCTATGTGTATGAGTCCCAAGACAATACGCTCCATAGCTTTGCAGAACAGGCTAGTTAGGCTTATAGGGCAATATTGTCTGTGGTCCGTTGTGGCACCAACTCTGTGGAGTGGGACCACTGTCGCTGTACGCCATTCCTTGGGTACATATCCTGTAGTAACTCCGATATTGAACAGTGATGTAATGTGAGGGTTACGTCTGTCATGAAGCTCATGTAAGATGTAGGCCAGGACACCATCTGGTCCCATTGATGCGGTGATGTATGCTTTGGGGAGGGCAGCACTCACCTGTTACTGTGTAATGTCAGGGTGGTTACGCTCTGTTGGGATGGATAGTTGCTCCTTTAGGGGGGATGGGGGGAGACATCTGCACTGAACCTGTTTGCCAGGATGTTGGCAATGCCAGTGGGTTCAGGGTAAGTTTAGTCAGTATGCAGTAACTCACAGCATATCAGTGAGTGTCCACCCAGGTTCCTGACATAACTGAAGAAGGCCGTGTGATAGTCCTATGTGTCTGGTGCAATTGTCCGGTAGAAGCGGCCCTTAGAAAAGTTCATGAGTGATCGTAGCTGTCTGCTAGTACAGATCACAGATGCCTTCCCTGTCTGGGATTGTGCTCTATCATGTAGTAGCTTCCTCCTGATGTTGTACAGCTTATTAATGGCTGGGGTCTACCAGACAGGTCCCCTGCCATTGGAGGAGTGAGTCCTGTTGTTATTTGAGATAGCACAATCCATGCAGTCCACTAGGTGTCCATAGAATGTGTATGTAAAGGATTCAGCAGTCTGAGCCGTATTTGCCACTGTCTCAGGGTCTCTGAAGGATACCACCTTGCTTTGGTGAAGTGAGACATTGGCTCATGAGAAGTTCACCAAGATTACCCAGGATGGGTGTGTGGAGGGTATATGTATGTCCAGTGAGATACATGTATGTTCTGACCTTACCAGTGAGGGGTATATCGCTGGTGTGGAACATAGAGTCCCCATGTTGGGGATGATCAGGTCAAATATGTATTCCCCCTTGTGGCTGTGCTGACTGGTTGTGACATAGCATATGAGGCAACAAATTGTAGCAACTGTTGGGCGAGGGTGTTGGGGCTTGGGTAATATCCCCAGTCAATATTTGTGTATTTGAAGTCACCCAATATAATTGTGTTTGTGGAGACCTTCATATTCTCCATAGTTCCCATGAAAGCCGAGTGTGGTTCCTGAGTTTGGGAGGGTGGTCTGTAGCAGGCAACAAACTGAAAGGCAGTTTTGCACAATGGTAGTTCTATATGTATGGTCCGTGATGCTTTGTGCAGTGCTACTAACCCAGAGGTGTGTGTATCTGTGATGTATATGGATACTCCCCCTAGTTGTGTTGTCTGTTCCAAGTCTTGTGGTCAGAAAGCATGGTATGAAACATAACCTGATAGTGCTGGTGTGCATAAGTGAGCCTGAGCCAGGCATCTGTTAGTGCACAGATATCGCTATCCTCCATACTGAGGAGAGTCCTGAGTGGCCGCAATATGAGGGTAACACATCTGGTGTTGAGCAGCATTACCCTTAGTTTCATTTAACCTGTAATGTCTATGGAGGTGGGTTTGTCTTTTGAGGCCTGCTTAAAAAAGGCACTATGGTGGTAGCAAGATCCTTAGCCAGCATTCGAAAGTCCAAGGGTGACAGGTGCAAGTTACGTGGCATGTCGAGCATGTCACCACAGGCTGACAGACACTGTATCCCCTATGAATGACACCAATCTGTTAGCCAACTGTTAAACGTGATATGTTTGTCTATATACTGTGACATCATAATTGGTGGGTGTAAGATGCTAGACAAGGTCAGGGTCATACTGGCCTGGGCTACATGATGAAAGTGTTCCTCCATGTATCATGTCATGTGGTCCAGGGAGTAATGTCTGAGGTTTTATGCACCAGCATGGACAATGATGGTGCCAGTCCTGTACTTGCTTTGGAGTGACCTGACTGCATGTGTTATGTGGCAGATCCTGGCACCCGACAGACAGCCCAAAGTGACTATTCCCTTGTTTGGGCTTTTGAGTGGTACGTCAGTGTGTCTGACAATAAGTGTCGCCTATTACAAGTGTATTTAGTGTGTTTAGCCCGAAGGGCAGGAACTGTGTGGCACACTGACATTGTGAACTATGTGATATGTGGGTATTGTAGTGGGGTAGCAGTTGCATGTGTGTCTGCTTTGGAGGTCTCTGCTGCTTAGGCAGAGTTCATTTACAGCATATGAGTATGTCTATGTGTGATAATGTGGTTTGAGTGCTGTCGCTAGAGGATATGTGAGACTGATATGTGGTGTGTGCGGTTACCTTCACCCCCTGATAGACTGTGCCAGTCATGGGTTGAGAGAGTTCAGCACCCTGTATGTCTATATAGGTGCATCTCACACATATACCTGAGTGTGTCGGGAGGAGGAGAGGGTTGTCTGTGTACATGAGGCAGATGTGACATTGTGTCAACATCACAATATTCACCAGCTGGACTGGAGAGTACACACGAAACCGACCCCTGGACATGCCAGGATATTATGATGACATACTCTGTAGCCTGATCACAAAGGATCAGCAGGGTGTTAAGTGTGTAAAAGAGTATAACACGGATTAGTGCTCAGGTTCGTTGGTGTTTTGTAAAGAGTAGCTGAGAAGGGGTCCAGACTGAATCATGACACCTCCTTCAGCTATGTCATAAATAGCAATGTACACCCATATATGTCCTGAGTCAGGGCCAACTGTACCTGACTGACAATGCCAACATCCTGACAGACAGGCCCATATATACATACCCACCTCCCACTGACGATAGTCCATATCATCATACCAGGAGATATCACATGTAGAATGGATGAGCAGCTACCCCCAATGCCAAAAGCATGGCAGCAAGTGGAATGCATTGATTCCCAATATGTGTCATGCATAAACTACAGAACAAACAGATCCTGCACCGGAACAGTCAGCTGAGCCTCACCCCCTACACAGGATGTGGAACTGTTGAATGTGTTACAGCAACATATGGCACTCTCCACAAGTGTTGGTGCACAACACACCATGGGAAGTACAGTCCAGTACGCCTATGAAGTCTGATCTGCAAGGTCATGGAGTCCATTATGGTTGAAGTCATAAACAGAGCTATTGGAAGCTGGCATACACACAACCCTACCAACTGTGGTATGTTCATGTGCGGATCATGGTTCCCAAACCTGCTAGACTGTTTGCAAGGCAGCCACCCAGGATATACATCACTGAACACAGCTACACATGTCTCACATAGACTTTGAATAGCCCTTTATCAACATCCCAGACACATGTTGTATCCACAAAACCAACAAGCTGTGCATAAATATGTGTTGACATATGAAGGAATGTCAATGTTTCCACAGATAGATCACACAAGGTAAGGATTATGAGGTCTTGTTCAAGCTGTTGACACCTGCTGACCCACAAGGACCATTCCTGGAATGGCATAAAACAAAGTGTACACACTTCACCATGTGCAGTCTGATGATGTCACCATCCTATAAATAAAGCAGGTGAAAGGAAACCATCCCATAAAGCAAATAGCGTGCTGTGTTAATGCATCTCTCTCTAGTATCATAACATAGTTAGGCAGGGGTTTGAATCCTGCAAATGCTGACTGTGTGTGTGGGGGGTGTGTTTGGTTATGTGTACAGTTTGTTTTGAGAGGAGTGCCCTTTTTGGAGACTGGGAAAACTCACTAAAAGAGGTACATTCCTCTTTGGAAAGTCTGATGATATCACCATCCTACAAATACAGCAGGAGAAAGAAAGCCAGTCAGTAAAGCAAATAGCGCATCGTGTTCATGCGTTTCTCTCCAGTATCATAGCATAGTTAGGTAGGGGCTTGAATCCTGCAAACGCTGTCTGTCTGTGTGTGGGGAGGTGTGTGCAGTTTCCTTTGAGAGGAGTGCCCTTTTTGGAGACTGGGAAAACTCACTAAAAGAGGTACATTCCTCTTTGGAAAGTCTGATGATGTCACCATCCTACAAATACAGCAGGAAAAGTAAAACCAGCCAATAAAGTAAATAGCGCACAGTGTTAATGCGTCTCTCTCTAGTATCATAACATAGGTAGGGATTTGAATCCTGCAAACATTGACAGTGTGGGTGTATGTATGTCTGCAGTTTCCTTTGAGAGGTGTGCCCTTTTTGGTGACTGGGAAAACTCACTAAAAGAGGTACATTCCTCTTTGGAAAGTCTGATGATGTCACCATCCTACAAAGACAGACAGAGATGGGAAACCAGCCAGTAAAGCAAATAGCGCACCGTGTTAATGTGTCTCTCACTAGTATCACAACATAGTTAGATAGGGGTTTGAATCCTGCAAACGCTGACAGTGTGTGTGTCAATGTGGTGTGGGTTTTGGTTTTATTATGGTAGGACATATTATGATTAAAACAGTAAGTGCATTGCACACATCAGGTATCTGCATCGCAAATATATATGTGTACATGTCCCCTCAATCAGTACATAGGTGTGAAGCCTGCATACCACATGAATACGTCTGTTTCCATTGACAGGTTGTGCTGTTGCTTCTCAGATCGTAGGTCACATATGTAGGTATGTGGCAAGGCCATCCACTGTTGTGATCTGTGGCCAAGGTCATCTGTGCCACACCCACCCATGACAGTTACTAAAGAGTAGTGTGAGTGAGGGTATATGCCTGGGGTATATGTCAGACATGTTCATACACAAGAATGACTGTCAATAATGGACAGTCTGTATAGGTGTACAACTGCCTTGGGGATATGCATTCAGGCCTCTAATGTCTTATGTGATACACCGAGGGACTCCACAATACCTATGGATATGTGGATACCAAGGGACACATGACATGACATGAGGCTGTATGTACACATTGGTACCCAACATACATGTTGAGGTCTACCATCGATATGGTACTGATGGGATAGTATGTATAGTAAATGTGGATGACTATGCCATAGCCGGCTTACTGCTATACAGCATGTATCAGACAACAGGTATCTGTCTGCATGATACCCTTGTGTAGGATATGCGTCCCATCCAGGGAATGCATTGTAGGCCAATGCATGCATTTCCAGATGTGGATGGATACATCCCTAGTGTGTTTGCATGTACCTAAGGGGGCTATATGCCAAACAGGTGTGGTCCCAGGAATGGGTGGCGGTCAATACCACTGGTTAGTGTTAGAGTATAGAACCGGAAGGATCCAACTGTTACTGAGTTCCCTACAATCATCCAATGATTGCTTATAGTCATGCTGTTGAGGTTGTGTATACTACCAGACCACAAATCATTGACAGATATTGACAGTATCACCCACAGCATAGTGTCAACCCATGTCATACACACATGTGGACCCATGTTAGTACATAACTGTAGTAGAATGCATACTGGCCATTGAAAGTTATTATGAGATGTTAACAATGTGTACAACAGGGTATGCCACACGTCCCATGTGTCCACCATGCACGTACATGCAAACAGTGTGCACCCACCATGTTCACAGATGTACACTTGCTAATCTGTACTGCACACATCACACACATACTGTCCACTCAGTGTCTGTTATTCTAAAAGTGTATTAATTCTGGTTTAAGCACTTAGGCTTTCAGGCCAGTTATTTTACATTAAGAGGGCTCGTGGTCTGCACTCTTGTGGGAGGAGAGGCTGGACTCTGCCCTTCTGAGCTGGGAATTTCTGATTGAAGGCTTATAGTGCATGCAGATCTGAACTGCTTCTTACTGAAGTTGGTGCGCCTTGTTTGCTGTGGCATAGACTGGATTCGGGCCTGCTGGATCTAGCTTTGTTTGTGTAACTTGAGCACTAATCCAGGCATTCTCTAAAGTATTCAATTGTATTTATTACTGCTTGGTAGTAACTTGATTAAAGTTTAGCTGTCATTCTAAGTCTTTTGGATTAAGCACTTGGGCTTCAGACCAGTTGTTTTACATTAGGAAGGTTTGTGGCATGCACTGTGGTGGCAGGACAGGTAGCTTTCATCCTTCTAAGTTGGGAACTGCTGATTGAGAGCCCAGTGTCTGTTATTCTTAAAGTGTATTAGTTCTGGTTTAGGCACTTGGGCTTCAGGCCAGTTATTTTACATTAAGAAGGTTTGTGGTCTGCACTCTTGTGGGAGAAGAGGCTGGACTCTGCCCTTCTGAGCTGGGAATTTCTGGTTAAAGGTTTATAGTGCCTGAATATTTGAACTGTATCTTACTGAAATTGGTACACCTTGTTTGCTGTAGCATAGACTAGATCCAGGCCTGCTGAATATAGCTTTGTTTATATGCTTGTTGTTTGTTTGCTTGTTATTTCCTGGAACGCTAATTCCACCTAATACGCGGCTTCTCAGCTTCTGTGGCTCACTAGTGATATCTGCATTGCTTACTGTACTTATTTCCTTGTTTCACTTGAAAGAAAGTTACTGTTTGTCGTTTTGCATTTAAGTTACCTGTAACACATTGCACTTAAGTTACCTGGCACTTGCTCACTAAAGTAATTATATAAGTCAGCACTAAAAATTAAAGCACTACACCCTCACTCCCCACTGGCCCTGGTTTTCAATTATTAAGGAATTCCCAATATTATTCTAGCATGTTCAAAGGTCAGTTGTCAATCTCCTCTCCAGTCCAGCTGGTGAATCTGGGAATCTTGAGGCAATGTTACAACTGCCTCATGTACACAGACAACCCTCTCCTCCTCCCAACAAATTCCAACACATGTGAGAGATGCAACCATATAGCCAAACTGGAGGCTAAGCTCTCTCAATTCAGTACTGGCATAACCAGTCAGGAGGAGAAGGAAACCATACTCACTACAATTCCAGTCTCACATAGACCTACCACGACAGCAAACCAAACACATAATCACACAAAAACATACTCGGAGGCTCTAAATAAAGATCTGCGAAGCAGCAGAGACCTCCAAAGCAGACACCCAAGCAGCCGCTACCCCAAAACAAAACACGTGCAACACATATCTCACAAAGCCAGTGTGCCAAACAGTCACAGCCCTTAAGACTAAACAACACACCTGATACACTTGTAATAGGTGACTCTATCGTCAGGCACACTGACGTCCCGCTCACCAGGCTGAACAAGGAGAGGGTCACGGTGAGCAGCCTGTCAGGTGCTAGGATCCGCCACATAACACAAGCACTCAGGTCACTCCAAGGCAAGTACAAATATGACTCAGTCATTGTCCATGCTGGTGTGAATGACCTGAGACGCACCTCCCTGGACTACATGAAAAGAGACATAAAGGAGCTCTCTGAGCATGTAGCCCAGGCCGGTATGACCCTGACCTTGAGTAGCATCTTACCCTCACCAAGAATGATGCCACAATATGAAGACAAGATGATCAATTTCAACAATTGGCTTAAGTACTGGTGTCATTCAAAGGGGATCCAATGCCTGTCAGCTTGGGATGATATGCTCGACAAGCCACGATGCTTCGCTAGGGACGGCTTGCACCTGTCACCCTGGGCTTCGGATATTGGCAAAGGCTCTTGCTACCCCCATAGTGCCTTTTTAGGCAAGGCTCAAAAGACAAACCCACCTCCATAGGTATCACAAGGGATAAGAAACTAAGAGTAATGCTACTCAACGCCAGAAGTCTAAACCTCAAGATGCACGACTTTTCGAAACTCTCCTTAGCATGGAGAACATCGATATCTGTGCAGTAACAGAAACCTGGTTCAGGGCTCCCGAGAGCACCCCAGCACTACCAGGTTATACCTCATACCATGCTTGTTAGCCCCAAAACTTGGACCGAACCACAAAAGGAGGGGGAGTATCGATATTCATCAAAGATACCCACACCTCCAGGTTGGTGGCAAAGCACGAAGCATCAGAGACTATCCATGTGCAACTAACAGTGGGTAAAACTGCCTTCCAGTTTATAGCCTGCTACAGACCACCCTCCCAAAACCAGGAACCCCACTCGGCCTTCCTGAGAACACTGGAAATTATGAAGGTCTCTCCAAACACCATTATATTGGGCGACTTCAACTACCCAAACATAGACTGGGGGCATTACTCTAGCTCCAACACCCTAGCCCAAAGGTTCCTAGAATTTATAAACTCAAATGCTATGGAACAACTTGTTACCACTCCCACAAGAGGGAAAACATACTGGACCTGATCATCACCAACATGGGGACTCTATGCTCCAGACCAGAAGTGTATCCCTCACTGGTAAGATCAGACCATAAACTAATCTCACTGGATATTCACATCCCGACCCCACTCACCTGCCCAGAAAACCACAGTGAAAAACTTCTCTAAAGCAAATTTTACACTCCTCAAAACTGAGGTGGAATCCTTCAAAGCCCGGCCTGTGGAAAATACAGCCCAGACCGCAGAATCCTTTATAAACGCATTCTATGAACACCTTCAGGAATGCATGAATCATCGATCCCAAATAAAACCAAGACCCAATCCTCCAAAGGCAGACGTCCTGTCTGGTGGACCCCAGCCATAAACAAACTATACAATAGAAGGAGGAAGCTACTAAATGATAAAGCAAAATCCCAAAAGGGAAGGCATCACTGATCAGTATTAGCAAAAACTACGGGCACACATAAAATTGTCTAAGGCCAGCTTCGAGAGAAAAATTGCACAGGACACTAAGGATAATCACAAGGCTTTCTTTAGTTATGTTAGGAACCTGGGTGGTAATTCCCAGATATGCTCAGAATTAGTCCAAAATGACAAAAATACACTGAACCCACAGACATTGCCAACATCCTAGCTGACAGGTTCAGCGCAAACTTCTCCCTCCCCACCAAAGGGCAAATATCTATCCCAGCAGAGTGCTGCCCCTGACATCTCAGATGCTCAGGTAAGAGCCGCCTCTCCAATGCAAAAACACAGCATCAATGGGACCAGATGGTGTCCCGGGCTGCGTCCTACATGAACTCAAAGAAGAGCTAAACCCAAACATAAAACTACTGTTCAATCTCAGCCTTACTACAGGATATGTGCCCAAAGAGTGGCGTACAGCAACAGTGGTCCCTCTCCATAAAGGTGGTGCCTCAACGGATCCTGGAAACTATCGCCCCATAAGCCTGACTAGCTTGGTCTGCAAAGCTATGGAAAGGATCATCATGGACCTCATAAATAAAGATATTGGGGACCTACAAACACTGGATCCTACCCAGTTCGGCTTTGTTAAGGGCAGATCCTGCCTCTTAAACCTGGTTGATTTCTTTGAAACAGTCACCAAGGCCATTGGCAGGGAAGGTGGTCCACACAGCCTACCTGGACCTTGCAAAAGCCTTCGATACAATACCCCACTGGCATTATAGATAAGCTCACCAGCTTAAATATAAACCCCTATGTCACTAGATGGATTGCAAACTGGCTCAAGGACAGAACCCACATGGTTAGAATTGCTGGAGCCATGTCAGACTCCAAACCAGTTACAAGTGGTGTCCCACAAGGCTCAGTCCTGGGACCTCTTGTTCGGTATATATTTCGGAGGTACAGGCCAACACGGAAGGACTGTGGCTGACCAAGTTCGCAGATGACTGCAAACTGGGTGCCATAATCGACTCTCCAGCCGACACAAGCATCCTCCAAAAGGGCCTCATAGAAACAGACAACTGGTGCCAGAGCCATGGCCTCAAGCTAAATGCCAAAAAGTGTATAGTCATCCCCTTTGGCAAAAACAAAGTGCCCACAAATTACCACATAGGTGGAAATCCATTAAGTACAGAAGAAGTAATTAGGGACCTGGGGACCCAAGTTGATAGCAATCTCTCATTTGACAACCACATGGCCAAAGTGGTTAGAAAAACATTTTATATAGCCCATCTAATCATGAAGGGATTCACATCTAGATCAGGGGAGGTCATCGTGCCTCTATACTAATCCCTCATCAGGCCCATAATTGAGTACAATGCCCCTTTTGGGATGTACCTTACCAGACACCTGCAGCAACTGGAAAGACCCCAAAAGTACCTCACCAAGAGGATCAAAGGGCTCAAACAGATGCCATACGCTGCCCGGTTAAAGAAACTCCAGCTCTACTCAGTGGCATACCGCCTGTTCAGAGGAGATCTGTGCCTGACGTATAAAGCCATGTCCAACCCGGAATTAATGGACATGCTGCACCCCAGAAAATCCAAATCCCATCGAGCTACGCGCTCGAGAGACTTGAACCTCAGCACTGAAATAAATAGGACATGCTGGAGGGACAGATTCATAACCCAGAGGCTCCCTTATACACATACATGTATACATCCATTGCTGTACATATAGATGCACATATAGGCACATATACTGCCCACCTTTCATGGTGGGGATGTCAATTATGCAACAGTTGTGAGACATATGGTTATGTAATAATATTGCACAGTGTTGTGCAAATGCATTTTGCTGTCCTCAGGCCGTATAGCTGTAGCAGGCCTCACTGCCTGTAGCTCAGTCCCACAGCATTTAACCACCACATGACATATACAGGCACTGCTTGCTGTCTGCAATGCCACACACTACAACCTACATACATATGTGTACATAACAACCTTCAACAACATATATATGTCCAGCCTTCACTAACAGTTGCAGTATGTCCTTTGCCCAATGCACATGTGCATATACATATAGATACAGGCTGCTGCCACATATGGATGATTCACAGTATGTAGAGTACCCTTCAGACACATCATTCGGATGCCAGCAAATACATATCTGTTACATACTTTACCTTTGTATTCCTCACATCTGTCTGTTGTAGCTGTTGATTTGTTATTTATTTATTTTTTTTTGGTTTTGGTTTCCTCTGTGTGTTGGTCTTTCTTTTCAGTGTCTGTCTCTTACAGCCTGTTTGTCTCTGTCTCTGTCTGTCTGTCTGTCTCTCTCGCTCTCTCTTTCAGTTGGTGCAATGATATTACTGCATGTGTGGAAAGCAAGTACAGGCTGCTTTTCTAGGTATCTGCACATGTGCATTTGATGGCCTCTGCACCAATTGGTGCCCAACATTTAGTAATTGCATGCAGCCTGCTGTATGGTAATTGCAGTACTCACTGTGATTGCAAGACACTGCTATAAAATGCTAGGTTAGGTAGGCATAGCCCTTTCAGTTGTGCAAGGTGGGGCCCATGCTTGTTTGCTGTGGACACTGTTGTCTCAGTCAGAAGGTTGGTATATGTCTCATATCTGAAGCTAGGGTTGTAGCCAGTGATATGCATGTTGTACTGAAACCTGACTGTTGCTTCTTCCAGTACACTCTTCTCAGTGTGTAGGTTTACTCACACCTCCTAATGCTAACACTGGATACATGGGAGTATGTACTTTCTTTTCAAATTAGAGAATTAACTGGCATACAACAGTAGTTATTACAATGTATTCCTATGGCTTTCCTATTTTCCCTTTACATTCACTCATTGTAATGCATGATATATTTCTTACATCACCAAGTCATTGTATATCTGCTGTGGCTTAGTGGTACTTCATGCAGACTGGTGAGTCCAAGGTGTGGGGTTTGAGACTGATAAGGGTGTTTTATTTTGCTGCTGAGCGGAACAAGGGCCCTGCCACAGAGTGACTAAGGCACTTTTAAGCAGTTGTAAGTGGTTTTGCGCGGGTTTGTGTGATGCTTAGCTAAGTGCACACATGCGCACACTGGTGCAAACCCACTTACTACTGTTTACAAGTGCTTACTCTCGCTAACCCCCATGCTCATTTCTTTGACAGAAAAGTAAATGGGGAGATAGGAATGTGGTGATAAAGGGTGCACAAAGAGGGGAAGACAGTAGGGAAACCAGCTTGGGATGTACATGATGGGTGTGGGGAAGGTCCATAGCTGCCCGTTTCTTTACCAGCAACAGCTGTGCATATGCAATACATTAGGAGTGAAATCTGAAACCTTCCACCCCTGAGAGAGGGGTGAGGACAACTAAGTATGTTGTACTACCAATTATGAATATCAGGCACATGCACTGTTTGTGAACTGCTATACTGTCATTAGTACATTACTCACTTCTGAACAGTTTGTGGTTTGTTTGTGTTGACATTAGTACAGTCTGCTCAGGACAACTGGACATATTTCAGTACTGTGTATGCCTACCTACACCCGTGGGTGTGCCTTACTACACAGGTATATGGTACTTTTGGGTAGGGGTGCAGAACTGTGGAGAGCATTATTTATTATCGTGTGCTGTTTATCTTGCTGAACATGCAGAGTTGCTGTGTACCTGTTAGTCTATAAATGCTAGTAGTCTGTCTCAGTAGCTCCCACCTGTGGACATATCCAGATGGTAGACATAGGTTAGCCTAGTATCCTTTGACTGTGCACCACACCAGTCTTTTCAGCACCTGAACAATGGCATTGTCACAGGTGGTTGCTAGCAGTACATGGCTACATCCTTTGATATTTCTGTGGTGTACTCCTACAAACGGGCATGCTTGTGGAATCTATTCTACAGCTATTTGCTGAGTGTGTAACAGCAAACAAGCTGATATGCCTGTGTGTTTCTGACACTTCCAGGCCTCAGATACTCTCAGGTAAATATTTGAACAGCCTCAGGGAAAGGTACATATAAGTGGGATACACCTGTGATATATTTCAGATATTCTGCTGTTGAGACTTTGGGGGATTCAAAGCATATGTTTTACTACACCTTTTCTGACATGCAAGCAGTGTCTACTCTCACTTATTGACATTTTTCATTAAGTGAGATTCCCCACCTTTCTGCCTACTGTTAGTACATTTCACAGGGAGTCAGAGGGGCACAGCTAACATTTGTTTGCAAATCAGGGACATCCCTGTAAATCAGTCACAGTTGGGAGGTCTGGCCTCTGACCTATTCAAATATGCCAGTGTTTATCCTACTCTGATACTGTGTAGGGTTTGTAAGGTGCTACTGTAACATTATTCCCTACTAGCATGGCTGGTTCTCTTTTCACAGTATTCCACATCACTTGCTGGTTAAGGGCCACAGAACAAGATTTGTGTTATGCCATTCCTATTCTCCCTTTACATTCACTCATTGTAATGCATGATATATTTATTTCAGCACCACATTGTTGTATATCTGCTGTGGCTTAGTGGTACTTTATGCAGTCTTGTGAGGCCAAGGCCTGGGGTTCGAGACTGATAGGGATATTTTATTTTGCTGCTGAGCAGTACAAGGGCCCTGCCATAGAATGACTAAGGCACTTTTAAGCAATTGTAAGCGGGTTTGTGTGGGTTTGCGTGATGCTTAGCATAACTAAGCTAAGCACACACATGTGCACACTCGCTTAAACCCGCTTACTACCGCTTAAAAGTGCTTACTCCCGCTAACCCCCGCGCTAATTTCTTTTAAAGAAAAGAAAATGGGGAGATAGGAAAGTGGTGAAAAAGGGGGCACAAAGTGGGACAGACAGTAGGTAAACAAGCTCGGGATGTGCAGGACGGGTGTAGGGAAGGTCCATAGCTGCCCATTTCTTTAACAGCAACAGCTGTGCATATGGAATGAATTTGGAGTGAAATTTGAAACCTTCCACCCCTGGGAGAGGGGTGAGGACAACAAAGTATGTTGTACTGCCAATTCTAATTATCAGTTTACATGTCCAATAGACATGTGTGCAAAATGGGCAGCTATGTATGGGGCGTAATTTTTTTGTGGGTACAGATTGCCTTTTTTTTTTTTTTTCAGGTGAGAGTGGGAAGTAAGGTAGAGGAAGTAGGTATGTCCGAGGAGGTAGGTTGGGAAGGTAAACAGACAAGACAGACAAGATGCATTCAGGGGCGGTGTATGACACATGGGGTGGGTGAACACAATTGACGGGGCCGGATGTTTGGAAATTGCAAGCCCATGAGCCCACAGATGTTAACAGTGGAACTGAGATCCCCACCCATGGGCAGTCACCACTGAACCTTCACAGCCCCAAGGGTGGCTGTGCTGGAGGCTGCGTAGGACAGGCAGGCTCACCCATGAGATGCGCCACTCTCGCCTCAAGCTGGCATAGGGGATCAGTGACTGAACGCTGAATCTCCCTACGCACCACAACCTGGACCCTTCGAAGGGTGACAGGTGGCCCTTCTCCGCCCACGCTTGCACGGGGGGGACAAGCCCCATCCCCTGCAGCGCTTCCACCCAAAGGTGGCACAGGACCAACGGAGGAGGGGAGCCCGGGCTGGGCACCAGACCTGCTGGTGCCAGGTGCACTCGCCGGCTGAGGAGGGACAGGTGGGTCCGCTGGACCAGCCTTCCCATACGTTCTGTGATTAGGTGTGTTTAATTACAACATAAGCAAAACAGCATTCCAGGTTAGTTGTAACAGCATGCAATAATATTCCCATTAACCCAACACACCAAGGGTACAACAGTTGAACAGCAAGCATAACACATGCATATATTGAACCACAGTGGTTATTCCAACAGCATGCAGGGATGTTTGGTAGCAACAGGCCACCATGATTGTGGTGTTCAAACAGGGCACATGCATCAACGTGAATGCAAATATTTATAGAACAATAGGACATATGTCCCAACAAATATTTAAGATTACACATACCCACTGAGGTTTGGAATTGCATGGTTTATGCACATACAGTAGGGTGTAGAAAATACCTTGGTTAACATCTTTTACTGACCTTTTCATCTACACTACATTCCTAGTAACTGCAAGTGTATATCCCCTACATGTATTATTACACTTGTAAATACCAAAATCCAGAGCAAAGGAGAAAAGCGAACCAGTTCAACTGTAGCTCACTGCCAAATTTATTCAAAATAAAAGACGAAAAACATATGAGATCAAACGCTTTCGCCTGGATCATTACCAGGCTTTTTCAAGATGAGTTTGCACTCACAAAAACACAGATTTATATACTACAAGTAATAATATCACATGATCAAATGTGTTAACAGCTTAGTTGATAGGCAAATTAATAGGCAAATACATTGTTAATTGGTAACCTAGTGCAAACAGAACCACTGAGCCATGCTCTTAAAAAATTGTAAGCCATGCAGTGATAAAAACACTTCTGTAGAACAATAAAATGTTAAAAAACATTGAGACATTGATAAACATTAGAAAACATTGAAAAACATTAATGCATCATTAATCAATCCTAAAAATCTTTTTTTAAAAATCTATGTTAAAGTGGGTAAATGAATAAATAGAACCTATAAAATCACAGTGTGTGTGTTCAATACACTTTATGCAAAAACTGCCTACAAAAAGTGATGAAATTTATTAGTTGATAAATAAATAAAACTATCTGTTGTATAAAATGGACTCAGCCATAAAAACTGTAGTTTTATAAATTATAATTTTATAATTTATAATTTAGCCCTTCTTAATTTAAGGACACTAACAATGCTGACACTGTCATTCAGGCCTGGGGGTTTTGTAGCATTCAGTTTAAGTTGCCACAACAGCTCCTTATACTCAAGCCGGGCCTCCCAGTCCCCTCCTCTACTGTCCTGCAGAACTTGCTCTAAAACCATAAATCTCAACTGCATATTAGGACATGTGCCAAGATGTTTGTAGTAAGCATTAGTGTCCTTCTTTTTAGAAATTTCATATAAATGCTCAGAATCCTTCTTCTAAGGGTTCTCTCGGTTTTACCCACATAGAAACTACAGCATTGTATACAAAAACCCAAATACACAACACCCTTCACCCCACAGTTATAGTAATATTCAACCCTAAATTTAAATCTTCTTGATGGGATGAATAATACACTATCGTTTACCACATAGGTGCACTGCTTGCATGCTCCACAACTGTAGGTCCCAGGTTTGGGGCAAATTCGCTTACCACCTGCTCTAGGTTTCCCTTCAAATAACCCTTTGAGATTCCTGTCCTTCCTTCTAACAAAAGAGGGACGCTCATTGATTATTTGCTTGAGCTCTTCATGCTGTTTCAGAATAGGCCAAAATCTTAAAATTGACTGTTCTACCTGGGAAGAATCCTCCGAAAAAGTGTACACAAAGCTATTGTGAGAATCAAACTTCCCCAAAGATTTTGAACCAATATTCTGTGTTGTCCCTTTCCCCAACAAAGGGAATATACATCGCCCTACCAATAATGACCTCCTTGGCTAACTCATCAACCAAAAGTGCCGGGTACCCTCTTTCTCCAAATAGCTGCTTTAATAGATCCACCTCTTCTAGAAAAAATTCACCCGTACTACACATTCTTGAGGCACGTATTAACTGTCCTTTGACTATGCCTTTTTCTGATAAAAGGATGACCACTGTCAAAGTGTAAATAGGAGTTCGAAAAGGACTCTTTTCTATAAACTTTGGACTGGAAAATACCATTGTAAATGTCCTTGGAAAGAGTAATGTCCAAATAGTTCAGGGATTCATGACTTACATTGTAGGTGAATTTCAAGAAAAAGGTGGTGGAGTTAATATAATCCATAAAATCGAGAAATTGGTCCAAAGTACCATTCCAGAGCAAACATATGTCATCCAGGTATCTTTTGTAATGACTAATGAACCTGACCCAATGTGTGGAGAAAATAAATTCACTCTCCCAATGGTGCAAAACAATATTGGCATAGCTGGAGGCACAAGCAGTCCCCATTGCTACACCCTTTTTCTGCTTAAAAAACTCACCACTGAAATAGATGAAATTATTTTCTAATATAATTTCCATAAATTCCACCAATAATCCAATGGTATTGCCATCCAGGTTCGACATAGCCGCTAATGTGTCATTAAACCATTCCAAACCTAAATTGTGGGGAATGCTGGGAAATTACTCCACTATGTCAATAGTGACCATTAGCAGGTCAGGCTTAAATAATTCTTTCTGGATACCTTTCAAAAATTCCCACGTGTCCTTGCACACATGGTCCAGTGAAAATGCAAATTTGTTAATGGTGAAATCAATGAATTTGCCCAGTGGTTCAGTTATACCACCGGCTCCTGCAACAATAGGTCTAAAATTTAGTGGAGCTAAGCCTTTGTGGGTCTTAGGAATCCCAAATATCACCAGGATTCTTGGGTTCTTAACATAGAGGTAATTGAACAACTTCTCATTAATGGCTCCCTGTAACAAATGATCCGTAAGCAGAAAACTAATTTTGGAGTGTGCTAAATTCAACTCATTTCTGGAAATTAATTCATATTGTTTGGTATCCTGTAACATGTTGTAAATGAATGTATTATATACCATGTTGTACATTAAAACAGTACCACCACCCTTGTCCGGCTTCATCACCCTGATGTCTTCTTCTCTGAACCTGTCTATTAATTGGCTTAAATCCTGGTTCAAGTTGGAGTATGAAGTGTGTGCCCTATTAGTGCAATGATTTCTTAAATCAGCTTCTACCAATTCCTCAAAAACTTTTAGAAATGGATTCAAAGGCGGATTAAAAGTACTAGGTCTAGATAGCCCCTCCACAATCTGGGTTTGATCTTTAAAATACAAAGCAAGATTCAAACGTCTGGTAAACATTTTTAGACACAAGTTAAATCAACATTGCATTTGGGTACAAACTGAAAACCTCTGGTGAAGAGTTCAAAAAAATTATTAGTCACTTTAACATCAGTAAAAGTGTAGATACAAAAATTACCCTTTCTCACTACCACACATTCACCATGAACAGTTTCAGATAAATGGTTGGAAGGGGTACAAATAATTGTACAATTCAATTCATACCCCTTATCTCCGTGTTCTGTTCCAGCCCTGTGGTTGGTACATAGTCCGTCTCCCCCCTGCCCTGCCCTGGGGATAATAAAAATCCGAAGGACCATCTTGATTGTTCTTTTGGGCGAGTCTTTCACTCCTCCTAGGCAAATCTGGGGCTGGAACAGAGTCATTATCATTAAAATTTACCTCATTATTCGCATCAGTTTGCACTCACAAAAACACAGATTTGTATACTACAAGTAATAATATCACATGATCAAATGTGTTAACAGCTTAGTTGTTAGGCAAATTAATAGGCAAATACATTGTTAATTGGTAACCTAGTGCAAACAGAACCACTGAGCCATGCTCTTAAAAAATTGTAAGCCATGCAGTGATAAAAACAAGTGTTTTTATCACTGTATGGCTTACAATTGTTTAATCTGTGTTTTTGTGAGTGCAAACTCATCTTGAAAAAGCCTGGTACTGATCCAGGCGAAAGCGCTTGATCTCATATGTTTTTCGTCTTTTATTTTGAATAAATTTGGCAGTGATCTACAGTTGAACTGGTTCGCTTTTCTCCTTTGCTCTGGATTTTGGTATTTATTGGTTTGGAGTTTTTTTTGGTTTCTTCGGTTCTTGTTTGATCCATGGCTGAAGGGGTTGATCGATCCAGCTTTTTGGATACACCGTTACTTCTAAGGGATGAAGCGGAAGATGCACCAGTCACTCTGGGTTGCCAGTACCTTTTCAAACAGTACTATTTGTATAATGCAAGGGTACAACAACATTTCAGACTCTGTGACACAGACACACTCTGAGTTTTAGACCTTTATTAATGACATTACACACTTTTCCACAGGCTCACTCCTTTATTTGTTTTAACGGTGTATATGGCAGACATGTTCAAGACATATTATACCTTTATTAATAGGTTAGCACACTCTTTTTTCAGGCTCACTCACTAATTTTATATGACAGTGCCTGCTGAGATATTATTCCAGACATATGTTACCTTTCTTAATGGGTTACTATACTCTTTTTCTGCCTCTCCGACGTTTTTATCTGACAGTACATGCAGAGGACTTATTCAGGCAATTTTATGGCTGTATTATTGGACTACAACACTTTCTTTCATGTTCTCTCCCATATTTTATATAACAATACATGCAGAATAATCACTAACCTGCCTGGTGGCGCAGCCTTAGCAGCCTATCAGCATAGGCTTGCTGATTCATAGCTCGGTCACCTGCAGCTGTAAAGTAAATGAGGGGATATTGAGACATACCTATCCATTATACATACTCCATTATCAATTCTTACATACTGCATTCCATGGCTACATACTCAGTTGTGGGGCATCCTGCATCCCACGGGCCTTCTGTATCCATTGATTCAGGCAGTCCTGCTTTCGTCTCTTCAGGTCTGCATGGTGGTGATGGACCTGCTCACCAGTCTGAGGAACGCCTGTGGCACTGGTGAGGTCACAAGCAAACCGGTTCCAAGCCTCTGCCTTGTACTCCGTCCCTTGGAACTGGCCCTGCAGGAGTCTTGTCTCGTGACAGTGGACAAGGAGCCAAACCATGTATTTGGACTCCTCGATGCCCCAACGTTGCACTCGGAAGAGTGTTCCTCTCTGACACCAGACATTTTAACTGCAGATGTGAGCTACAATCAGTTATGGCATGTATTCCCACCTGTGGGGCTTAAATATGCCGCATTTCCCACATTTTTTTGTGATTGGCCGTTTTGTAAAATTCTCGGCTGACTGCAGACCTACTTAGTAATGGTTAAACTATCATTCGTAAATATATGAATGTTAACAGTGGATATTTCCCCTATGTTGTCATGGCTTAGTGGTTCTGTACTTTGCTTCTGATGCACAGAGTCCTGGGTTTGAACCTTATCATTCATTTTATTTTCATACTGTCCAGGCAGGCTAGGGGTTGTGGCTGCATTTAAGCAACTTTGCTCTACGTTGCTCCTCGGTGCCCTACGGTGCCCTGGTTGGCACGATGCACACGTCCGCACAAACACATTGCGCTAGGTAAAGTGCCATTAAACTATTGGTAACTCTATTGTGCTGGGTAAAGTGCTATGAAACAATGGGCAACTCTATTGCGCTGGGTAAAGCGCTATTAAACTGTGGGCATTTCTATTGCGCTAGGTAAAGCGCTATTCAACTATGGGCAACTCTATTGCACTGGGTGAAGCGCTGCTTAACTGCAGGCAATTTTATATCAGGATCCTTTAAAATATTTATTTTCTTCACTGATACATTGGCCATTTCACTGCTTTTTAGTAATGTTTAAACATATTTGTCAGGTATTATTTCATATACTGATTTAAAAAATAAATATGAAGGGGAGTGGTGGGACTCAAACCATGAATGTCTTTTCTTTGTGCGAATGCTCTACCATTACGCTATTGCTATATGGTATGATTTGTATAAACATTCTTTCTTATGCTCTTCCATGTCAGAATTGCTAACTCTAGCTAAGCAATGGGCACACCCGTGCACACAAGCACAAATACGGGCAGCTATTTCGGGAATTTAAAAAAATATATTTAATATTTTGCGTTTTAGAACTATGATAAGGGTTTACAATATCAGGGAGTATAGTGTTGGGTGCAGGGACATTTGACCGGACTCGCTCTTGTGTGTGCTTTTTTTACTTTTAAAACACTTGCAGGAGCGTGGACATTTAGACTGCTCGGCAGTCCGACACGCTCCCTGCTTTCTTACATGGTCTGTGTAAGACTTACGGTTGAGTCAGCGTGCCCTCATGCATATTCATGGCATGCTGACGTCATACCGTTCAACTGCAGCCTCCAAGTAAGACTTATTAAGTCTTACACGGAGGATTCATGAATCCGGGGGTATATGTTTCTTATTGTAATTTTAGATTTAGAAGCAGGCAAATCAGTTTTAAGCAATGGGTCATTAAGTAATCAGCATTCTACTAAAGTTAGTAACTTGTGAGAGTTCTTGGAATCACTTTATAACACCAGATTCTTCATATTATTCATATTACTAGGTAGTTTTTGTATTTGCTATTTATTTCTTGTTATTATTTAGGTATTTGCTGCTAGTATTGTCAACATTTTAGTTTTACTATTATTTTTCAGGATATAACTGCATCTTTATAACGTGTTTCAGATCAGACATCTGAGCTTTTACCAGTTTATATAGAGTCCAATTGTCAAATTTTACAGCTTTCACTTTAGAGGTTATTCCAGCTATAGCTTTCATATTATTTTTAAGGTTTTTAAAGCCAGTGTAAACAGTCACCTCCTTTCAATGCTTCTCCTATTATCTGGGAAGAAATGATTTTGGTTTATTCTGACTTATCCCAGTGTTCTTGTGCGGCTAACGCTACAAGTTACTAAAGACGACATACTGTCATCTTCTTTATGCAGGTATGCTTCAGGTGTAGCAGTAACATTAGCCAATCCCACTAATAGTTAATACCCATAGCAGCTGCAAATGCTTTTGATCAGTCTCTACTTTACATTCTACTGAGGTTTCCAATAAATCATCCATAGTGCTAGGAAGATAAAGAAACACAGCAGGAAAACAAAACTTTTGTCAGATGAGTAAGCATATATCAGGTTAGAGCAGTCACTCACAGGAACACTTTTATAATGGAAGCAATTTGTTCCCAGTCAGCCCTGGTTTCCAACAGCACACAACACAAAACAACAGAAACAATGCATGTTTCAATACTTGGCCATGTATTAGCTTTAAAAAATCAACTGAAATAAAATAGATTATTAATTCACAAATTTTTCATAAAGACAACTTTTGACACAACAAAGATGATCTTCAAAATGTTTATACATATGACCCATGCTGAGCACCTATCAAGCATTTACCTATCTCTAGGTTTTGAGCTGAGATAATACTCGACCCTAGATAGCATGCAAGATGCCCCATTTAATAACTGTGACAAATCAGTTTACTATTTGCTAGATTTAAAGCATGAGCTAGCCTAGGTTATGTAATAAACTCATTTTGATCTAATGCAAAATCAGATTCAAGCACTCACATTTACATTATATATAACCATCACCTCACTTAGGTCAACAGTATGACTGGAATACTTAAAGCTCAGTGTAATAAAATAAATAAACGAATAAGGCAGTCATTCACATGTCAGCACTAAAGCTGTATTACTAAAACTGTTTCCATCACCAGATATGACACAGAACAAAATCATCCAGAGTACCTTACAATTCTCAAGGGAAGAAGATCCCAGGCAGCAGTGAATGAAAAATAATTGATCTCATAAAAATATGTGCACCTAAGAGAATATCTATCTTCTCTTCCTCTAACAAAAGGTGTACCGTAAATTACACCATTTGCATTCAGGATGCACCACTAGCTCATAATTCATTGAAACCATGACAGAATCATTAATTAGAGACAAGTAAAGCTTTAAAGTTGATAGAAATTAAGTATCTAAATGTATAGCTAGCTACAGGAAATATCTCATAAATCCTAAAGTACGTAATTGCAACATCACCTCAAATCAAGAATCTTAAAAGCACTCACTTCCACTGAGCAACTGATTCTTCTATATATATATATATATTCTCATCTCCATGACAGCTCTAGTGACATAAAGGGATAAAACCATGATTATTACCTAGGCAATTAACATTTGAGTAGATGCATGGGGGGGGGGTAACGGAGCTGGCAGGGTTGGATGGACAATCCAGTCTTGGGGTGAGGATGGGGCAGAACAGTCTGCTGAGTGTGACAATACTTCAGAGAAAGTAGAGTAATGCAAATTGTACCTTGGAACAAATGTTAAACTCATGAAGCTAAAACTTAGTGGTAGCCTTCATCGTGTGTGTGTGTGTGTGTGTGTGTGTGTGTGTGTGTGTGTGTGTGTGTGTGTGTGTGTGTGTGTGTGTGTGTGTGTGTGTGTGTGTGTGTGCAAGTCTGCACCCACAAAGGATTGCATTCTGAACCTTTGTGATGATGCACATTGCATGCCCCTCCCCCGTCCTGAAGTAGGATTAGGCCATAAGAAATGGTGTTATAGCTGAGATCCTGGCAAAGACACAAGTGACTCTTGTATATGCCTGAATGTTGGGTCTTATGACTGGGACTCACCCCTCTGGTTTTGGGGGCTCCCTACCACAAGGCAATGAACAAATTCAAGTCCAATAGGGGAGACCTGATAATAAACAGGAATGGGGGAACAAAAGAACCCAGGAAAAAATGCTTGCGTCCAAAATTGCAGATGGTATTTCTCCACATAAAATTCAGAAAAGGCATGTGGTGCATGAGTTTCTGAACATTCATAACACAGATCACATGAGCATAAGTATAAATGTTAGCAGTACATTTCCCTCAGCCTAGTCCAAAACCTATTTTAATTGTTAATGTTAAATGTTTTAATACATTTTCTTCCCATACCCTAAATGGAAAACTGATAGGGGCAATTTGTGATCTTACAGTTAATATATTTCTATCATATTTCCTTGTCCCTTTCCTCAGTTTCCAGGATACAGAGCTATCAAAGGCATCACTAGGCATAGACTGCAAGCACATCATTGTACAGCACCAAATCAAAAGACTTCAACAAAAGCAATCGTGTTTTTTTACTGTATACCTCATAATCTTGCTGTTGTGTACTCTCAATAGTAATGCCAACAAAACAGCAAGATCCATCCTGATCTCCTTACTACCTGTTTATATACACGTGTGAAAGAATGTCTCTCTTTTTTAATTTTTCCAAATAATTTGGGTTTCTAATACCATGAGTGGAATGGACCCCATTCCTAAGTCAAAGTATGATTAAAGTTCATGGAATTAGTACCATTTCAATCTTTGATGTCAGCCAGAAGTGTTCTTCGCAGCACCCACAATGTGCCCAGTAATAACTCCTGCAATTTCTATGGAGTTACATGTACTGGTAACATATCTAAATATGATTGTAGATTATTTTTTATAAGACCCATTGCTCTTACTACTATTGGAACTGTCTGGGTATCTTTCTTCCATATTGCTCTTGTTTCTGCCTACAAATCCTGTCATTTTATAAGTTTGCGTCTGTCTGTACGCAAGACACTATAGTCACTGGATGTAGCAATTTCAATGATCAATGCTACTTTACTCTTCTTTTCATGGATCACTATATCTGGTTTTCTCGCATCTGCTTTATAAACTGTTTGTAATGGTGGTCCTATGTGATGTAGACTTCAACATTTTATGTGATGCTTTGTGTCTCATGTTTCCAGAGTTTTTCAGCTATTTCAATATTATAATGTTTTCTGTAATTAAAGTAAAAGGTACCTCAACAAAGTATTAGTAAGGGTGTGCACACTTATACAACCAGCTTATTGTACATTTTTTATGGTTTATATTTTTCCCCTAACAGATTTGTTAGTTTTTCAATTGAATTGTACAGGTTATAAGTTATGTTAAAGGTGGGAAAAGTTTTGAAATGATTTATTGTGGTCTCATTTTTTTATATCACAAAAACCTAGCATTTTAACAGGGGTGTGTACACTTTTTATATCTATTGTGGAATGGGAATTGTAGGTTGTCTATTGTGCTCCATGCCAACCTTTGTACAAATAAGCAAAACAGACATAGAAACAGTTTTTATTCTGATAAAATTCAAAATTCATGTGTGTTATGTTAATGTTTTATGTGTTATTATTTATACATTTGTTGTGATAATTACAGCAAGTGATCATTACCTGGATAGCACAGGTGCATACGTAGCCAGCCCTTGTATCTGCTGACTGTCCATATATTTGGGGCATGTTGTACTGCTTCTTATGCAATTGTATGTGTCTGTATGACATCACTGAGTAATGCAATATGACAACAGACATCAAACTTCAGAAAATCTATGGAAATGCAACTAAATGCATCCTATCACCTTATTTCTGCATAACAGCAGTATGTTTTTTCAGATGTACATAGTGTACTGTGTTACTTTGCACATAAAGCCTTGATTGTAAAAAATTATTTGCACTTATTTCTGAGAAAGTATGAGCATTTTTGAACTGATTGTAAACCACATAAGGGACCAAGTAAATTAATGCTGGTTGAATCTCAGACTATAAAAACACTATGAAGGAAGTTTGTGTGCAGCATAATTCATAACAATTGATACATCCCATATGGTTTACATTCAACTCTGCAGTCTGTTCAAGGTGTGATAATATAGCAATAGCCGACAACGTTGGTGTGGTATATTGAAGATTTGTCCATGGTTGGTGTGGTTTAATCATGAGGTCAAAGCCCGAGTGATTAAACAAAGACAACCATTGGTAAATCTTCAATACACCACACCAAAGAGTTGGTCATTGCTATTATATAATGACATCATTTAAGAAAACAAAATACTTACTTTTCTTAAATAATGTCGTTGAATAATGCCTCTGTGGTGTCTTTCTGCATTTTCTGCACTGTCTTGGGGCTTTCCTGTTGCGCTGCACATGCGTGTGGGACTTGTGTTCCCATGCTTATGCAATACATCAGTGCTGTGCACAGGAAACAATGGAGGGAAAAAGATCTCTGTTGCCTTATTTTTTTTTTAATTAAGAAAAAAGAAACCAGGATACTTTTAACATTCAGGAGAGACAAGGACAGAGAAAATAAAAGGATAATCGGTTACTTTTCTTTAGTTTTGTCGACTGTACCTGATTATCCCTTTTAATTTTTCTCTGTGCCCTCTCCCTCATTCATTTGAGGTCTTTGGTTTTGTAAATTTATTTAAAAAAAGAAAGAAAAGTAAGATGTTTATGGAATATACTTATGGAAAAAAGTCTAGGCGACTGGACCTTTTTCCATTGGTATATTCTCGGATTTACAACGGGCACGGTGGTTGGGCTGACCAATCAGTGCATTCTTTTTTGAATTTTAATGGTCAGTCATTGCATAATAACTAAACCACAAAAAATAAAAATAATATAAATATGACAACAAACCAGTGACCACCAAATCTTTTATTGCACTTGCTTCTGACGTCTCGGCTACAAGCCTTCAAGGAAGATAAAAACCAACTAAACACCACATGTATATATATATATATCATAACCAATAATCCAGTAAAACAATTAATACATTTAATACATTAATTAATTAGAAACATTTGGAATCCTTAAAGCAATATAACTGCCAACTACAATAAAACTCTCCAGTTAAATTCTGAATTCATACCCTTAGGGCTTAAAGTGTCAAACTTCAAAATATAAAGTGCTTCTTTAAACAGTAACTTATTTTTTAAACATGACTCAAGGGGAACTTCATCAATTTTTTTCTAATACTGTGCCTTGTAAACCCATCACAGAACTTTGATGTACAGCTTGAAAATGCATCGTTACTGAACTAGATTACTTCATATTCGCTATGTCCCTAATGTGTTCTAACAATCAAACTTTAAATGCTCTCTTAGTCTGTCCAATATAAATCTTGTCACAAGGACATCTTAGAGCATAAATAATACCTTGTGTATTACATTTAAAACTCCCCGCAAATTGAAACTTTCTTCCATTTATATATTCAAAATTATTTACAACATATTTGCAAGCCTTACACCTACCACACGTTTGTGTACCTAAATATAAAATACTGTGAGGTAAGTCCACTAAAGGCATAACAAATTTTCCTCTAACTAACATATTTTTAATCTTCTTCCCACCTTATAGGATGTTTTGAGTTGCTTAGGGAGCCAAGGATGTACTTCTTTTTAGATTGGAGAAAATTCCAATAATATTTAACTAAATTAATCAAAATATCACTAAAAGGACTATAGGTAGTAGTAAAATATATATCCATATTAACATTCACTGAATTACTATATTTAAATGGCTTAACTGATGTTACATTCCATCTATCCTTAACTTTAGAAACTGCTTTAGAAATAGCTTGATTGCTATAACCTCTACTATAGAACATATTACAAGTATTTGAAATTTCCTCTCTTAACTCAGAATCAACATTACATAATCTGTGTATACAAATTAACTCACCAAAAGGTAAAGAATCTATTGTGTGTGGGGGATGACAGCTTGTAGCTTTCAGATAGATATACTATGTACCCTAATGTGTAGGCCCCAGCAATTGGAAATATCAAGATCTACATCTAAAAAAGAGACTTGTTTACCTTGCTGTACACCATCAAATTTAAGTCCAAACCTGTTCATTTGTAAAAAGTCCACAAAACTGTCCACTTCATTTTCTCCACCCTCACACAAAAAAAATGTCATCTGTAAAGCGGGCATAATGTTTACCAAACCTGACATAGAAGTCAGCTTTATATATATATTCATACTCAAATAATCCCATATTCAAATTTGCATAGGAGAGGGCAAATGATGCCCCCATAGCTGTACCTCACAGTTGTTTAAATATTTCCTTATTAAATTCAAAAAAATTATTACATAAACAGAAATACAGTAATTCCAAAATAAATTCAATAGCAGGGCATTCTCCTAGAAAAAACTTTACTGCCTCCATACCAAATGTGTGTGAAATATTTGTATAGAGGCTGCTGACATGAAGTGTGATGAAATACATATTTTCATTTAAAGGCACATTCTTAATTGTCTCCAAATAATCAAACACATCCTTAACATAAGCAGGAAAGGACAAAACTTTTGACAATAATAAATGATGTAATAAACAGCCCATATTGTATAAAACATATTGTTTACCTGACACAATAGGGTGCCCAGGGGGATGCTCCAAATTTTTATGTATTTTAGGCAAGCAATAGAAACAAGCCATGCAGGCCTGGTCTATACTAAACTTCTTTTTTGCATCATCCCTAGAAAAATATCCTAACCTTACGCCCTTATTGATTAATTCCAAATACTGTTCTTGGGCTAACATTTACACAGAAAAATGTACTCTTTCATATACATTTACATCATTTAGATGTACATAACACATTTCCAAATAATTAGAAACATTTAGAACCACCAGTCTATTACCCTGGTCAGCAGGTTTAAAAACCAAATTATTATTTCCCCTTAGATTCTTCACAGCAACCCATTCTGCCTTTGTAAGATTATATTCAACATTACATATTTGTTTAAAAAAAATATCCATTTCTAAAGAAGCAGAAAAATTCAACATTTGATAAAATAATTTAATAATATCATTACTAATAACAGGTATAAATTTATAATTAGATCTAATATTACTAGTATCAAACCTAGAATATTCATTAACCAATTCATCAGAAGTACATGAATAAAAGCTTTCATTGTCAGATAAGGTATCAGTTTCATCAACCACTTCACAATCTGTAAAAATGTCATCTTTAGTATAAAAAAGACATTTTAACTGCAACTTTCTGACAAATTTATAAATATCACATTTAATTTCATGCAAGTGAGGTATCACAGTAGGTATAAATTTCAATCCTGACTCTAAAACAGCTATTTCACCATCATTCAACAACTGTCCAGATAAATTGACTACATACGATAAGCAGTTACCACTTCCCTTTCTTTGAATATTGGTACTGTTGAGGTTGAGGATGTTGGTTGTTATACTGTTGCCCATTACCATTAAATTGTCCTTCACATTGCCGCTTTCATGAATTAAATCCTCCACGGCCATTATTGAAGTTCTGAAAAGTCTGCTGCATACCTCCGAGTTCTGGAGTTTGGGCAAAGAAGGGAAATTAGTGGCATTATTTATTGCTTTAAGGATTTCAAATGTTTTTAATTAATTAATGTATTAAATGTATTAATTGTTTTATTTTATTATTGGTTATGATATATATACTTGTGGTGCTTAGTTGGTTTTTATCTTCCTTGAAGGCTTGTAGCCTAGACGTCAGAAGCAAGTGCAATAAAAGATTTGGTGGTCATTGTATAATAACTGCCTGTCTTCTCATACTGCTACTATCCTGTCTTTCTGTAGTGCAGCCAGGCTAAACACAGTAACATAAGAAGTGGAAGGTGAATCAAATGCAGCCAAAGGCAAAAACTCACCCATTTTTGTCATAAGATGTGAGCTGACATTTATACTGATGCCCAGTGCCACGCATTACACAAATACTGAGGACAAAGAATGATGAGAGTGGTGAGCGAAGACAGATTGGCAGAAAGGAACAGAGACATAGAAATAGTTTTGTTTATGGGCCACTTCTGGTCATCTTTGTGGTGTGTTACTATTAGGTTTATTATTATAACTATTCTGTCATGATCTGTACAATAAAGTGTTCCAATAGGGATCAAACAGATTAAGACAGAAGCAGGATAATGGTGAGTTAATAAAACATATAGCCAACAGTTACACACAAAATAGTCATATAAAAGCAGTCAAAAAGACTTTGACATACTTCTGGATTCAAACCCTTAACACTATGCAAAAGGCAGTCTACAGACCTGAGCCGATCTCAACAAACTAAATAAGCACACCTACTACATAAAATTAAAATCAAACAGCAGATTGAAGAAAGGAAAACTGTAGGCATTAGCCTTCATCACAGTAATGACAACTGTAAAATCCCAGAAGGTGTACATTAAATCCAGCAGCCTGATAACCTGATAAATACATAAGAGTAAAAAATATTGAGACAGAAGAGGGGGATAGAGAGAAAGAGATGAAGACAAGGATTGATACATATATTTTTTTTCTGAGGCACTTCTGACCATCTTTGTGGTTTGTTACTCTTAGGTTTTCCTCATAATTAATCTATCATGCTGTGTACAATATAATGTCTCCAATATGGAACAAGCGGGGGTAGAAAAGTAGAAACATGATTAAGTCATAAGCAGGTTAACTGTGGGTTACTCATATATGTAGCCAACTGTTACACTTAATAGTAATACAAAAAAATAATAAACAGTACTTTGACATACTTCTGGATTCAAACCATTGACACTATGCAAAAAAAGCAGCCCACAACCACATGAATTATCTTAACACACCACATAGCAACTCTTACTTCACAACATTAAAATCACTTCTTTGAAGGGACAGGGACAAAACAAAAACTGAAGCAAGGGAGAATGTAGGCATCAGGTTTTATCACAGTAATGACAACTGTAACATCTCATAAGGCTGAACTCCCAGTAGTCAGTCTAGCTCCCTGTGTTGATGATCATTTGTGTTGCAGCAGCAATGTTTCCACAAAAAAAAGAGAGAGAGAGAAGGCTGAGGAAACTAAATAAAGATAATAGCATCAATGCCATGTCCCATTATTATTTCAATACATAAATATGTATGGCACATAACTATGTTCATCTTTGCCACATCCAGATATAATGTGAAGGCATTAATGTGTTAAACAATCCATAAATGTCAGTGCTATTATAAATAGTATGGAAACAGTTATTTGAACATGCCATACTGGATATATGCATTCCAATTAAATAAATCCATTTGCAACAATGGAATGTTTAATGTAATTTAATATTTCAGTAATTCATTTATACATTCTATTCTGTAATAATAGCTAATTCTGCTGTTGGGAAGTGAACTCACAGCCAGCTTAATTAGTGTGCTTATTGACTAATGCAATCGTCATGAGCTATCTGAGCAGTCATATATGCTTGGTATAAAGGTTAGGTATGTCTACTCAAGCTCATATGTACTGATACCCTAAAAAGTATGATCCAGCTTGCGTTCTTACATGAAACATATTTACTCCATGCCTCTCTGAGATGAGCCAGTCTCTCCTGATGCACCTCTCTGTTTAGGGAAAAGAAAAGAGGCAAGAAATGGAAGCATAATAAACAAATGAATTGGCTAGCAAATCCATGCTGTATCATTGACTGATGATGGCTCAATTTACATATGCAACTCAGGAGTGTTTGCAGTCCTGAATTCATCCTACCATTGACTCAGTAGATCCTGCTTTTATCTCTCCCTGTAGAAGTCTACAGCTGTATCATTTTATGAGGAGTGCCACAAAGACCACTTTTAGGCTTTAACTGGAGCACCACCTGCACATTCACCTGCCATGTCTTCTGAAGGACACCTAAAACTACATGTCTGAATAAATGCTCAGTTCAGATCTCACATGTATCAGCTTGTGGGAAACAACACACAGACTTTCCAGCTCCACTAACATAATTAAAAGCACAAAAACGACTTGGCTGAGCCATTGGGACTGATTCCATCAAAAACAATGAAGGTGTGAAATGTGGTAGTGAAACTTGCCCATGTGTGATAATAACCCTATTTACACATGCTCCACTGTTAACCAATGAAATGCGTTATGATGTTTGTTGTAGTGAGTGCTGTTTAGAGGTAAAATTTCGTGAACTGGGACATCATTGTTTGCTGTGGCATACATAATACAAAGATTGGCTAATGTCACGTGGGAACTGAACTCGTGAGAATAAAAAGAAAATAGTAAATGTTACTGATTACCTGCCAATGCCAGCTGAGAACTTACCCTTTTAAGTTGTAAGTTGAGGTATGCACATTTCAAATTGAATGGAGATATACAGAAGAGATGCCTGTATCTGTGTGACTTTAACTACCAATGGTACCAGAGTTCTACGTAAAGGCAGTACTTGTGTTTGTAAATACATGTCACATACATGTGGTTGCATGACCTGAATAATATATGTCGGAATACATTCCATACTTAGTTTACATCACACACTGTCCTGCACACATAGTTATATGTGACAAGTCATACTAATTTTAAAAGCATGTTGTGCACTTTATACCTATGCACATGCATTTCACATTAACTATAATCATTATTCCTAACGTAGTTTACAAACATAAAATTTAAGTTATGTAGCAATTATTAATGATAGTTATGCTGACAAACTCATGTTTGTAATTGTCATTTGTATTTGTATTACATTTCTAATAGGAATTGTGTGATAATACCTATTCTGACCCTGTCAGTCAAGTTATCCATAAACTGGATTTGAACCCTGCATTATTTGTGCTCTTTCTCCAAGCTTACAGCAATTAAACCTTGTGTCAAAGAGCTAGGTAGCTGCAGGTGCATTTTCTTTAGTCAGTACTTTCCAGAGTGCTGACTACAGTGCAACGGTGCCAGTCTCATTTGAGCTACTGAAGGCAGCCCAAATTAAATTTTTCATTTTCTGCCTTCAGACGGGAACCATCATTGCACATTACCAAGTAGCATGCAAATCCAGGAGTAAAAAAAAAATATAAGTGAAAATAAAGCAATTATAGGGCATATCTAGCAATGAACACAGCATTTATGGCATTAATCTGACAAATTCATCATTTTAACATCTGCTTGCCATATCAGAATTTGCATTTCTGTTGCACATCACTGGTCCTTCAGATAATGCCAGTCACTGAGAAGGTGGACACACAGATTACATTAGCTCATTTTGGACACAGCATATGCAATTAATAATGATGTAATTTCAAAGGAAATGTACTATGGTCAGGATTACTACTTGGGAAATATGGATTTGTAATCCAGCATATATAATATATATTTCCAGAGTCCACATGTTACTGCTTTTCTGTTATCACACTTTTGCAAACTCACATAGTTTGCATCATGCATGTCAGATGTTGTCATTAATAAGAATAGTTTAGTTTCCAACAACAAAACATTTGGAACAGAAATTCACAAGGATTATAGGTAACACATTTAGCATTTAACAAACATGTCCTTCTCACGGTCGAGTGGCCTCCGAAAGACATGCGTGAATGGGCATGCCTTTGCTGAAGGTTGGGCGTCAGGCTGGCAACTCGGCACCATAAAAATTGACTGCCAATCATTAGCGGACCAGAGCTCCGCTGTGGCGACCCCTAACCGGGAAAAGCCGAAAAGACAAACAACAAATTTTGCATTTAACAAACAAAAAAGTTTCAAACAGGAAAGAAAAAAACAAGCCCATATTTAAGCCAAGAACTTTCAATATTTTTATTACAACATAAAAAACTCATGTAATAAAACTATATAAATTCAATGAAAATCCATAATTAGTATGTAAACAGACAAATTTAACAAATTTAAATAAAATTATGCTTAATTGTACTTAAAAATCATTACTAAAATGATTCAAGTCTTTGAGCTTTTAAAATACATTTAATGTTGACATAATCGTTAAGATCTTTTGCTCTGTCCACTGACAAATTGATTTGCCATTTTGCTTCTTTGCACTCAAGGATCATGTTGAAATCTCCTCTAAGTGGTTCATTTGTTACGTAATCTAAAACAAAAAAACTAAACTTTATAAAGTTATTACAAACATCAGCATGCTTTGTCAAAGCATTGTCAAAATCTTTATACTTGAGTGCTAGAGTGTGTTTATAAATTCTTCGCATGGGCTTCCTGGTTGTTTTACTGACATGAAAGCTCATGCAGGACTCACACATCACCAGATAAACAACTGTCTCAGAGTCACTGATGAATCTATCCTTTGCCCAATATTGTCTTCCTGTGTGTATTAACACAGCACTGGTACCTTTCCCTATACATCTAAAATATCTACAACATTGACAACAAAATGTAACAAAAGGTGACAATGGGTTACAGGTCTTACAGTGTGTGCAATGTCTGTTTTTTATAAGTAAATGATGGTTCTTTACCAAATGATTTTGGCTAAATCTTCGTTCTCCAAAACTATCTTCCAACTAATTTTTACTGTGCTTTTGATACCTTCTGAATCTAAAAAAATGGGAATCAGGGAAATTCTAGAAAAAAATTTTTTCCAGTGTTATAATTAACCTAATATCCACTTAATAAGATAGGTGAAAACTTAATTTTACACAATAGAATCCAACTTTCTTTTTTATAACCTCTTTCTTGAAAGAAAGTCATTAAAATCTGAACCTCATTGTCAAAAGTCTTATCGTCACTAAGTGACTTAGTCTTCTAAATTACCCTCTAATATTGTGTTTCATGAAAAAGTGGATGTTGGTTGTTGTGAAACAAATAATTATTAACAAATGTACTCTTTCTATAAAAATCACTATGGAAATTTTTCTTTTCCTTATCCAAAGAAATGGACAAATCTAAAAACTTCAATATTTCACCCTGGTTTCAGATGATGAATCTTGGAAAGCCAGTACTAATATTTAAATCATTAAAAATGTTTTAATCTCTTCTCTTATCCTGCTCGACAAAAAATAAATAAAATTATCAATTTCACTTTCTATGATTTACCATTAACACGACACATTAGAGATTGTTTTCATTATTTGCCACATACACATGCATATTATAGAGAAAGTAGATTACATGTAATCAGTCTGCGACATTATATCGCTTTACATTAATGGTCCAGAATAAGTCTTTTCTCACAGGGGGTCCTTTGTCATTTCTCAGTAGATATGTAGATTAATGATACTTGCAAAATTTAAGCTGATAATTTCTGACACAATTGTAACAAATGTTTTCACTGCTGAGCATTATTCTCTTATTTATTCTTTTTTAACATGAATGCAGTGTCATTTGGATTTATTTTGATATGTGTTTACATATTTCACTGTTGTGTACTTCATATGAATTGCAGACAACTTTTTATTCAGAGGCACAGTTAGGTCATAAACAGTTAGTAATACAATTGTTATAAAGGTTGTCTCCTAAGTCAGTCGATGCAATCTCTGATTTTTTGGCAACTCTTTTCTCCCTGGCACACCCTTAGTAAGTGTACAGCAGGGTGGCAGGAGTATAAAACACTTAATTGTTCCTACTGTAATACTAACCATTCTCAATTGCAAGCCCTTAGAAAGGAACACTTCTCAATGTTCATTCTTGTGCTGCTGTGGCATGTGCTCACAGTCGTGTAGGTCTTCTCACCATGTTTATCTGCCCAGCACTTAGTGCAGATTGTGGGTATTGAGGATGTAATACCCAAGGGATCAACTACAATGTGTGCACAGTTAACCCTTGCAGTTTGCATGACTCACACATATGGCACATCTGTGACCTATATGTATGGTTTGCTGAGGTGACTTTCCAAAAGTTCATCTAGTGGGGGATACATGTTGTTCACTGGAACCTTGGCTCATTATATCCATAAGAAACCCACACAACCCTATTAAACAAGGTTACAACAATATCCATGCTCAAACAAGGACTATTATATGTGTGTATTTGGCTTACTTCCAATGTCTATACAATTCTGGTGGCACCGTGCAGTACAACCCAGCCATCTTGGCCAAATTACTCACAGTCTGTGCCATGTTGCACAATATAATTGCCAGGAAACTGCTGCAACAAGAGACAACAAGGCCAAAGACCACAATTTCAAGCACCACAGGCAGAGTCAGCAAGTTTAGCAGACACTGATGAGGAGTCTGAGGAAGAACCAGCAGCCATGGATGATCCAGGCAGATGTAGGTTTGCACAATATGCTATGGCCCTAGCTGAGAGAGAGAAGATAGCATACAAACTTAATACAAAAGTGAAAATCTAAGAAGTTAAGCACACACAAACAGTAACATTGATGCATGCAATATCTGCAACCTTTACTTACCCATGTAATTTTATATTCTGCGAATATCACAGCAAACCCAGAAGACACAACTTGTGGCATTCACATTAACCAAGGTAGGTGAAGAGCCTGTAAAGTAAAGATAGAAATGATTACCCTCATATGCAAGCACTGTATATCAGCAAGGTAAAACATGGCTCAACTGTACAGAAATGTCAGCAGTAACCCTAACTGATATATGCAACAAATATTTAATATACCCAATATTGTGCATCATGCAACAAAGTTACCCTCTATGCCAGGAGTTGCACTGCAGGTTCCAGCTCTAAATGAACACACACATGGAATACATAATTAACCTCTCCCACAGAAAAATGCAAAAGAACAGCTGTTTCAAAACTTTCTCTGTAAGTAACATGTTAATGCAGTAACATATGCATGACAGCAACAATAAGGCAGTGTTTGATTCCAGCTTTTGATAATTTCAAGGTAGTATTCATAGTGACACAAATGGTTTGTTGTTGGAACTATTCTTTGTAGTAATACAAATTCTGATACACATGTAAAAATGACATTTAATTTTTAGTGAGAAAAGAAAATCAGTACTATAAGAATGTAAATATTTATAAAATATTCTGCATTGATTATCCATATCTCCCAAATAGTAATCATGACAGCAATGCTTTCCTTTAAAAATATGTCTTTATTTATTGTAGCCATCCATCCACAAAATTTTTTTCCCATTGCAAAATGCTACGTCACAAATTAGCTTATGTAATCTCCTGTGTAGCCCCTTGCTCAAGAACTGTCATTACCTAAAGGCCTAATGATGTGTAACATAAATACAGATTATCATGTGCAAGCACTGTTAAAAGGATAAATGTGTAGGTTAGTACCATAAGTGATGTGTTCATTGCTAGTTATACCTTTTAATCGGATGATTTTTTGTTTCGTGTTATTTTTCTAATTTTTTTTTTTTTTGTTTCTGCATTTGTGCTCTGCTTGACAGTGCACAAAGGAGTCTGCCAGCACTCACTATCAATGAACAACAGATCACATCTGAAGGCAAAAGCTCAAAAATATTTGAGCTGTCATCGGTAGCACAACTAAGACTGGTGCCATTGAGCTTCTGTCAGCACTCCTGACAATACTAAATGAAGAAAATCCACCTGCCAATTACTTTTCTCTGTAGTTTGATGTGCTAAAGCATTAAAACTGGAAGAACAGGAAAGATAATGCAGGAATCAAACCCAGTTTACAGATACTTTTACTGAGGGGTATAGAATAAATAGTGACAGAGAATTCTTATTGGGAACTGAACACAAATTAAAACTATTGCAAATATTACATTTGCAATACAGCTATGTGGAATAATGTTACATAAATCAAATATATTTTGTGAAAAGTATGTTAAGTGTAATAATGATGACAATTTAAACTACACTTGCATAGGTACAATTTGCTCAATATTTATTTTTAAGAAGTATAGTATGTCATGTAAGGCATGATACACTCATCCCTCTTCATAAAGGAGGAGCGACTACAGACCCTAGAAATTATTGCCCCATTAGCCTGCTGAGTCTGATATGTAAGGCTATGCAGCACATCATCATGGACCTAATTAACAAGGATATAGGGAATCTCCAAACTCTATATCCCATGCAGTTTGGTTTTGTGAAAGTTAGATCATGCCTGCTCAACCTCGTTCACTTCTTTGAGTCAGTCACCAGAGCAGTGGATGAAGGTAAGGCAGTTCATACAGCCTACCTTGATCTGGCCAAGGTCTTTGATACCATTCCTCACTCAAGAATTATTGATAAACTCAGCAAATTAGGCATCAACCCCTATATCATTAGGTGGGTTGCAAATTGGCTCACAGATAGAACTCACAGTGTGAAAGTAGCAGAGTCCAAGTCAGACTGCCTACTAGTCACGAGTGGAGTCCCACAGGGATCAGTCCTGGGTCCTCTCCTGTTTGCCATCTACTTCTCAGAAGTCCAGGCCAACAAGGAGAGACTCTGGATGACCAAATTCACAGACAACTGCAAGCTGGGAGCCATTATTAGCTCCACAAGTGATGCAGACATCCTACAGAAAGGCCTCACTGAGACCAATGACTAGTGTCAAAACTATGGCCTTAAACTTATTGCCAAAAAATGCGTAGTCATCCCCTTTGGGAAAAACTCAGTTCCCACTAATTACATTGATGGTAGCCCACTGAAAGCTGAAGGCGTTATAAGAGATCTGGGGACACATGTTGACAGCAACCTCTCCTTCTACCACCACAATGCCACTGTGGTCAGAAAGTCCTTCTACGTGGCACATCTCATTACCAAGGGTTTTGCATCCAGGAAGAAAAAGGTCATCATTTCTCTCTACTCTTCCCTCATTAGACCAGTCATAGAGTATAATGCCCCATTTGGCATGTACCTCACTAGACACCTGCAACAGTTAGAGGGGTCACAAAAGTACCTCAAGAGGATGATCATAGGCCTTAAATACATGTCCTACATGGACAAACTCAAAAAACTCCAGCTATTTTCTATCTCATATCATCTACTAAGGGGCGATCTCTGCTTAACTTACAAAGCTGTGTCAGACCCAGCTCTGTTATAAATGCTAAATCTAAAGAAATCCCAATCCCTCTGCACCACACGCTCCAGAGACCTCAACCTCATTACTACAATCAACAGAATGTGTTGGAGGGACAGGTTTATAAGCCAGAGACTACCCATGCTCTGGAATAGACCTCCCATACATGTCAAGCAGAGCACCTCACTAACCCTCTTCAAGCAAAATCTTGATGAGTGGATGGGTAACAGAAATTTCACCCCAGGGGATCACTCCAGTGGCCCTACTTGATAGCGGCACTGGGAACTAACGACGGGCGGCACAATGCCTGGGCATTTCTATGAGCTAAGCTTTAAATGCCTCAGGGCCATTAGCCTAGTACACACCTATGAATCTATGAACCTACGACACCTCTCCCAGCATATCTTACACATCTCAAGCAACTCAGTGCATACGAAATTTATTTACATAACTAAATACTGGCTTTTGCATATAACTCTAGTACCACAGCAAGTGAAAGTCACACACATACAGGCATGTAATAATTAGATCTCCAGTGATGTTGAAATTAGTACACCTCAACTTACAACTTCAAAATGTTCATTTTTCTGTGGCATTGACAGTTAATGAATAACATTAATCAGTTTAGCCTTCCTTTATTCATGGGTTCAATCCTCAAATGGTATTATTCAAAGTTTGAATTTTGTATATTCCACCATCCCATTATATGCCAATTGATAACATTTTACCACTAAACAGCAATGATTATAACAGACATCATAAAACATTTGATTATTTTAAATTGGAACATGTGTAATTATAGGGAGCATCACACATAGGAACTCTCAATGCTATATTTCACACCTCCATTATATTCTGAAGGAATCATTTCAAATGTCTCTGGCAGGCCATTTTTGCCCTTTTCATGATGCAAATGCAGCAGGCAAGGTTGTTTGTTATTTTCCTTGGCTAGTACATGTGAGATCTGAATAGGGCACCAATTCACAGCCATAGTTCTAAGTGTCTTTCAGAAGACATGGCAGGAGAAGGTGAGGATTGTACTCCATTTAGAACCCAAAGTTGATGTGAAAAGGGGTCCAGGATTGTTGTGGCACTTCTTATCAAGCACCATAGCTGTCAGCTTCTGCAGGGAGATTATACTGGGTCTGAGTACAAGGCAAAGGCTTGGCCAAGGCTGTCTCCGGTACATCTAGCATTCCAAGAAATTTAGAACAATGCCATCACCATTACAGTGACATGAAGAGGTGAAACAGGACCTTCTTTGCCATTGGGAGGCAGATGTGTTGGCTCATCCTATTGGATTGCAGCTCCCCAGCTGAAAACCAAAAATAAAAAAATCCCAAAACACACACATGCATAAGTGGAAACTCAAATCTGGACTGCTGTTTAACCAGTCCAGATTCAGAAGAAGGCAGCAGTCTCACAGATGCCACAGAAGTCTATGCAGGAAGGGGATTGGACTGCAAGGTCTGGAGTCTGTGCTCACATGCATGCATGCTCGACATTCCAGAATGGAAATGGAACTAGCTGCTGAATGAGGACTAATGGAAAAACAGAGCTGAGGCTTTACTGGTGGCTTGGATGCAATGGACTGCTGTGCTTTCTGAATAAGGGCTTATGGAGAGAAATGGAGCTGGATTTGAAATGCTGAATTGCAGGCAGGTACTTGCTTTATGGAGGAAAGTGTGTGTGTGGCAGCTTTTATGCAACGTTCTGCTGTGCTTGCTGAATGAGGGCTTATGGAGAGAAACAGAGCTGGATTGCTTTATGGAGGAAAGTGTGTGTGTGTGTGTGTGTGTGTGTGTGTGTGTGTGTGTGTGTGTGTGTGTGTAAAATGCCCCAGTTGGTTAGAGAGAAACTGAGGTTCAAACCCTCAACCTTGGGTGCAGGTAGCAATAACATGAATTCCCTACCACCACCACTTGTGAAAAGCATTCAGATTTTTGCCTCATAGTTTTGTTCTGTTCCTTATAAAATCTGTGGTTTTCTAGATTTTCAGACATTTGAATGGCAGACTTAATATTCTTCAGAAAGTACATGGTAACACAAGACATTTTATTCTAGCAATTATCTAAGTTTATAAGATCAATATTTAAAACTTGTCTCTGTTTTGGGGCTGTATTCCCCCATTACTGGCTTTGGGCAGGTTTTTTTGTGTTAAGAGGTTGAAAGCTATGGTGCAAACTGAATTCACTGAATATGTTTGGGGGCTGTATTACCCTAGTATTAGCATTGTCCATGTGTTTTGTGCTAAGAGGTTGAGAGCTATAGTGAGAACTGAATTCACTAAGTGATAGCCATTTAAGTTTCAGTCTTCCAGTCTTTTAAGAAACAGCTGATTTGGCATAGTGGTATTTTGCTCTGACTGTATTGCACAGGGTCCTGGGTTCAAGACTTGGCAGTGAAATGCATGGCAGTAGCACAGCATTTTATTCTAGCAACTTTCAAGGTTATACAAGCAATGTTTAAAATGTGTCCCTGGTTTTGGGGCTTTTATCCCCCCCAATACATTTTGGCTATTTCCAGATTTCTTGTGCTCATGTGCTGCAAAGTTGAGAGATGCAGTTGAGTGTCGAGTGGATTTTACAAGGAGCTAAGAGCTTCAGGGGAAGAGAAGTTTAGTGCTGCTTATGCTGAGTCAGCTTGCATTGTTAATGGCATAACAGGTAGTGTACTTGCTTTTGATGCAGAAGGCTGTGGGTTCTACTCCCACAGTATGTAGATGCATTGCTGATACTGTGCTGTGTTGTACATTTAAAGGGGGTGGATGCTGCAGTCCTGAGAATGTCCTCTTTGGTGGAGATGCCTAGTAACTAAGAACCTGTTATCAGTTTTCCATCCATTCCCTATTGCAATATTACTAGCTTATCATTTTTTTAATGTAACATGGTCCATTTGTTCCTCAAGGGCAACAGGCACTTTAATTGTAGATGAAACAATGAAATATAAAGTTGTTTGCTAGCAGCAGCCTCTTCATTAGTTACAAATCTCTTTAATGTGGAATTATTTAGATGACTTTTACTTCTGCAGAGATTGTACATATTTACTGATACTGGTGGAGTGTAGAAGTTTGAGTAGACGTTTATGCTGGAAATGTTCTGAATTGGGCAGTTTTGTCATTATTGGTGCATGCATTTTGTTTCATTGTTTACTGGGAAAATGTTCAAAACAATAAATTTACAATGCCCTCTAACAACTGTTCTGTATTATACAAGGAATATAATTTAATACAATCAGGAAGGTGTATCAAAGAAAACATGCATGTTTCAGGTGTATGATTTGAAAACAGCCTAAAGTTAATCTTTATCTGTCACTGGCCAGATGTATTTTCTTTGAATGTGGGTTTCAATGCTGTTTCAATGAATGTGAGTTTCAAGGCCAGAGAAGTTTTAATACTAAGTCTATTTTCATTGTGAGATTGCATTGCTTTGTTTAGCAGATGTCTATTAGTATTTGTGCTGTAAAATGTAAAATAAAACTTTTAAATGAAATCCAAATAATCATAGGAGTAAAGCAGTATGCACATTACAGTGTTTATGGTAAATGGGGTGAAATAGCCAAGTAATGGGACATTGGAATGGCTGCAGGGGGATGGCCCATTCGACCATGATTTTGTGAGGGGGGAAGGGCTGCAAACACAAAGACAGCTCTGGCTGAACCATACCTCTCAACTGTCCAGATTTTCACAGAATGAATAGATTTTTGCTTCTTATTTTTGGTTTGTTCCTCATAACATTTGTGGTTTTCTGGCAAATCATTTAGGAATGAAGTCACGAAATAATGACAGACGTTGAGTTTCAGATTTCATACCATTCAGAAAAATACATGCTAAAGCAAGACCTGTTATTCTATCGACTATGTTTATACAACAGCAATTTTTATTACTTTCTGTATGTTCCCCCAATATATTTCACCTTGTCCAGATTTCCTGCATTAAGAGGTTGAGAAGTATGTGCAAATAAATTGCTTTATAGAATTAAGTATATCCAAACCTCTCAACTGTCCCTGACTTTGGCACAAAATGTCACTCTCCCCCTAATAATCCCTCTGCAAAATGGCAATTTTGGAAGAAAATGTGGAGGGTTTACAATTAAGAAATAATTGTAATGATCAGAGTTATAGATTACTTTTATTTCAGAAATGCATGTAGATTCTCTTATTTTGTCAGCTGCTCAACTTAACAGTACTAATATTAAAAAGTGTCCCCTCTTTGACAGGTTCCCAGTTGTATTGTGTGGCTATTTTATATTTTTGCATCACATTTTTGGTCTGTTTTTCATAAAGCTGTAGTTTTCTGGCAAATTAGTGGCAAATCATTAAAGATTAAAGTCAGAAAACAATAACAGACATTTGAGTTTCAGATCTCATACCATTCAGAAAATTCATACTAATGTAAGACTTACTATTCTATTATCTTTCTAAGTTTATAAGAGCAATATTTAAAAATTGTCCCTATTTTTGGACCTTTGTCCCACTTCTATTTATGGCTTTGTCCAGATTTCTTGCTCTGAGGTTGAGAGGTATGATAGATGTGTCAGGGCCATCACCGTCAGCCAGAGACATTTCAAATTGTGACATGCTTGTTGCAACCCACTCCCCCATGTAGTAACTCTGTATGTGTCCAAGCAAGGCAAGGAGAAGTTATGCAGTGTAAGTGTGCAGAGTATCCCCCCATCTAAGGTAGACACAAGTACTACAGTGGCTTTTCATCTGGCCTTGATTTTGCAAAATGTTCTGGTTTTCTGTCATATTTTTATACTGTTGATTTATGCTTCTTATTATTCAGAAAATGCATGTTGTTGCACTGCCTGTTGCTCAGTGTTTAAGTAGCAATGCTTTAATAACCATCAGGTAAGCTTGTCTGAGATTGTAAGATGCAAGTACATTTTAATAAGCATACTGTTAAAGAATTACCAACATTGAAAAAGTTTTTGTTGTTGCATGCAGAGAATATTTACATAACTAGATAACGTATAAGCCTTAGGTACTGAAATGCATATGATAGTATTTGTAATAAAGGACAGGATTACAGTATTTTCAGAAGCTCACTACATTTGTTGAGATTTGCAGCCATCTTTGCAGGCTTTACCAGTAAACTAAACAGAATGCCAATATATCATGTGTGGTCCATAACCTGTGCAGTAATCCTTTAAGCAAATTATCTTGAGCTTGTTTCTTGTTTGCTGTTCATTTTTTACTTTGATCATGTTTTCCCATGAAACAAGTAGATAGTTGTAAGGCAGCAGGTCTTTTTTGGATAAGAAACATTTTTACAAGTGGGGGTATCACAGAGATTGCTACTTTCAGCATGTTACTTGGTACTTTTATAAAGCTGAATATAAATTATAATTAGAACTGCAGTGCAAGGAGAAGTGGTTTGAGTTGAGTGCTGCTTGTTTTTTTATACTTGACTTTGACTGCCATTCCAGTAATGTATTTAAAAAGTAATTTATTTGTTCATGTCTCACAACCATTTTGTTTCCATCTAGATATTGAGCAAGCTGTCATGTAGCCAATCCATTGAAATATGTTCTTATTCTACACTTCATTTTGTCTTGATTGGACTCTCATAATGATGGTTTGGCCCCCAGGGCAGCTTATTTAATTAAATTCCCAGTTTTTTTGTTAGCATAACTCCACCCCTTTCTAGTTGGTCACACCCCTTCCCATTGGCCCCACCCATTCAACTGTTTCCTGCAGCCCCCCTTTGATTTGAAGTCACCAGCTGCCACTGCTGCAAACACCCATGAATAAGTATAGTAACCTATCACCAATCGATAATATACCATGGACTGGCTAGGCAATATAGTTGTATATTATGCTTCTTTTTGTCTGTTTTTTTATACTGTACAGCTGCTGAAGAGATAGCCCTGAATAGACAGGCACATCAGGAAAGATTAGTTCACCTCAGAGATGCACAGGTAAGTATGGATTGGGTATGGATGAAAGCAATATCATAATTTCCAGAGCATCAGTCCATATGAGCTTGAGTAAGCATACCTAACCCTTATATGAGGCATACATGCCTTCTTCAATAGCTCTTGATCATTGTGCTTGGCAAGAAGTAAATCAATCGAGCTGTGTGTGGTTTCAATGCTCAGATGCATGAGCAGCAATTAGCTTTTATTACAGCTTAGTATGTAAAATTATTTGCTGCACTATTAAATAACATTAAACATTTCATTTTTGTAACTGGATGCATTTACCTGGAATAAATATATCTGATATTCCATAGACAGCTAAATGTTTCCATATTACTTATAATACCACTGAGATTCATGCATTGTATGACACATTAATGCCTTCACGTCATATCTAGATGTGGCAGTGGTTAACGTAGTTATATGTTATAGTTACTTATGTATTGAAATATTAATCTGACATGACATTGATATTATTATCTGTGCCTTCTTTCCTCCAGCCCTATATCTCTCTTTTTTCCTGTGGAGAAACATAGCTGCTGCAGCACAAATGACAATCAGCACATGGAGGTAGACCAATCACTAGGATTTGTCCTGCCATACCTACACAGCTGGCTGGGGTGGCACCACTACAGGCAGCACAGACTCGCAACACATCTGGGTTCCAGAATGTCAGCATTGCCTTTACAACTCCTGCCCTGTCTGCACCATCTGTGTCAGGCAGCACTGCCCTGGCTGCTGTTGCAGAGGTACCCACTGAGAGTAGAACTGGAGGTAGCGATTTTGTCACCTATCACTAGCTGACAGAGCTGCTAGAGCAAATCCTGAAGAAGGGCCTCAGCACCAAATCAGCAGAGTAGAAAAGGTCCTTCGTCAAACTGCAAAGTTGATGCCACTTCCAGCACTGACCCAAGGATCTGTGACAGGAGACAATGATGACAGTTCTGAGCGTAAGGACTAGATTAACATGAGTTGGACATGGTTGCATCTCCAATGTCCCCTAACTTTCCCTAACAGTGGTGTCCCCCACCCCTCTGGGTCCATCACCACCCCTGTCAGTCTTCTTTGTCCTGTATGCCTACACCTGCTACTTAACCTACCCGATCTTCCTTACTCTCTTATTTCTAAAACTCTTTTCCAACAGTCCTCTCTCAGAAAAAAAGACAAGCACCTGTCCCACAAAAAAAAAATGACATCCCATACATAGTTCTCCACTTCACCTATGTGTCTGCCTGACATACTTGATTTGGTTCAATTGGCCATAGAACATTATAATATCATTGTCACCCAGCCTTGATGTGGTGACTATCCATATTCTTCAAGTTCTTGTTACAGGTACACATTGACGCTATGAAGAAGTGAATAACTATGGTGCTCTCCCTCTGCCATCTTCCACATTCCTTTATGCTTCCCCTGTGTCCTACTCTTGCTTGCCCCCTATTTTCACCACTATAAACCTATTTTTTACATGTTAAATCTGGTAAAAAAAAAAAATAGAATCGCACACAGTACACATGGCCAGCAATGCCCCACCCCCAAAGAAAAACTTAATTTGTTGTCCTTAGTATTTGTACAATGTTTGGCCTCTTGCAGAAATGCTGAGTGACAGTAATCAGAATTTCATGACCTGGTTTTGATGTCAACCACATTAGTACAATTATCTTCACACAAATGTGCTTATCCCCACTGCATTGTAGAAATGCAGACTGATAACATTTTTAACACCTTAGAAGATGCAATGGATTTTATACAGAAAAATAAAATCCTGCAAAAACAAAAGAAATGGACTGGAATCTATCAACTTCTGAGAAATGCAACAAGAGATAACTGGTTAATAAAAGACAAAAACAGTAAAAAAACTGAAGGGCAAATGAAAATCAATGCATCATCACAATGAACAAAACATGCTGGAGGGATAGGTTCCTGACCCAGAGACTCCCCATACTCTGGAATAGACTGCCCATACATGTCAAGCAGAGCACCTTCTTGGCCCTTTTCAAAAAGAACCTTGACGATTGGATGGGAGATAGAAAATTCATCCCGGGGATCACGTCAGTCACCCTGCTAGACAGGGGTCCAGGGAAGTAAATATTGTGGGAAGAAATATCCAGGGAATTATTATGGCTAGGCTTGTATAGGCCCTAGGGCCAATAGCCTAGTACCAACCTATGAACTTATGAACCTATTTCATGGTTATTTCATGGTTATGAATTCGTATTAATTTAAATAAGTGCTTGAATACTTATGAACAGGTGCTGCATATTAGTTTTTACAAGGTAAATCATTTATTTATGTATTTCCCTAATTTAAACGATTGTTAGTTCCCTTTCTAAAATGTTACTGTTTGATTCTTTTAGTTTTATATGAAATGAAAGCCACTAAACTATTCATCTTATTAAAAGTTAATCATTAATATGATGAAACTTATGTTATTGGCACACTTTCTGATATATTGGCATAGTTGAGTAACGCACTGTTAAATATAATACAAGATGCATGTAAGATTAACAGCCCATCGGATTAGCGCACTTGTACCATGAATAGTGAAGTAAATCAAAAGAAAACAGTAAGGTACTTGTGCGTGAAGTGGTTCGACACAAACCTCATATAATATAAGTCCAAATATCCAAATGTTCAATGAGATTCGATGCAGATTCAGTATAAATCCAAATTATTTATTGTAATTCAACAAACAAGACAGGAACGAAGATGAGCGCTTTCACTAAAAATTAGCTTCTTCAGATCTTTACGTTATATGGTATAGATCCACCCTTTATATAGTGTTGTCATTAATTTTCAATTAGAATAATTGCTGACAATTAAACAATTATATAAAAAAGGAGATGTATTAGAAACATTGAGAAACTGATACATTATAAAAAATGTTATGAAAATCATCGTTATCAACTTTTAAAAATAAAGCATACTTTTACATATAGTAAGAGCTCCTAATTAAAGTGATTGTACATTCCATCACATTTTAAAAATACATCGTCAGCTTCAGTCATTTAAAATGTTTTTTAAAAGTTGCCATGAAAAACGTGGTCATCAGCTTTTAAGTATAAAATAAACTTTGCATAAAACATAAGCCCTTGATGAGAATAATTATACATTCCATCACGCTTTATAAATAAGTAGTCAACTTCAACCATTTAAAATGTTATGTATATGTATGCATTTTCTGCAACCCGGACGTATAACTGTATACTTATTTAAATAATAAGTTCTAACATTGTCTGGATAAGGTTCGAATAGGAATATTAAAATAGGTAATATTACATTATGATGTGTACAAGAATGTATATACATAAAGTATGCAAATATAACTTTGATTAAATGTACATGTGTGTATAACCAGTGTATACATATATTGGATATAATATGTATATTATATACGATATGTCAACATATGGTGTATTGATCTAAGCATATGAAAACAATTAAATATGTGTGTATATGTACATTAATAAATATGTCATGTTAAAATGTATAAATGGGTAGTGTAATGTACAATATTGATATAAATACTTCAAATTGTATATATAGAATATATATATATATAAATATATAAATATATAATTATATAAAAACCTTTAATATGTATATGTATGTATAAATAAATATATAGATTATAAGTAATAAATATGTGAATGTATATATATATATATATATATATATATATATATAAAAAATGTAAAGTGTTTCTTTGATGTGGATTACGTGTGAGAATATAAAGTATGAGGTATGGATATGATATGAATTATTGAGTATATGAAAAAGTATATGTGAAATATATCTGTATCAGTATGTTAATATATATGTATATAGGAGACATTGGGTCCATGGATGAATAGATGAATGATTAAATAAATAAATAAATGTGGGACTAGTATGAATAAGTATAAAGTGGAAAAATGGTAAATATTAGTATATTGTGGCCTATGTGCAAACTATGGATAAAATATATGAGTATATAATTGGAAGCAGTGTGTGATTGTGAGTGTGAATTAACCCACATACCGCTTCCATTATTTAATATGTCTTCGTTGTCTAAGATATGGTTTGATCGAAGCTCTTTCATTTAAACCATGCCCCCTATCTGCCCTCAATAAAATTATCCAACCACTTTCTTTATCTTCTGTGTAGCATCTTATATTTCCTCCCCTTGGGTTTGGTGTAATAACTTCTAAAACCCTGAATGTAAATGTATGTTGTTCCCCTGTTTCCATAACATGTTTAGCTAGAGCATTGTTAATGTTTTTCTTTCTAATGTTGTAGCAGTGTTCCCTCATCCTATCCCGTAGGCATCGATTAGTTTTGCCCACGTAGAATGATGAACAAATTGAGCAAACTGCTAGGTAAACAACATGACATGTCATACAGTTGGCATTAGCATTAATAATAATTTCTTTATTAGAGTCTGGGTGTATAAAAGTGGGGTCAATATTAATTAGTGAGCAAAAGTTACAATGGCCACAAGGCCTAGTAGTATCAACAGTGCTCATATCCCTTCTGTGTGTGTTATAACATAAAATCCTTTTGAGATTCATCTTATTCCTATACAGAAACGTAGGTTTTTCACCCACTATTTTCTTGATATCATCATCAATAGTCAAAATATCCCAATATTTATTTATAATAGACTTAATTTCATCATTGTCTCTAGTAAAATAGGTAGGAAACTTAACCTTAGTTGGATTAATATTAATATTCATGTTTCCTGTATTAACCGGTCCAAAATAAGGTGCACCTCTTGTTACTCTTACTTCAGATGTTATTTGTAAATATTCTTCAATTTCATTTAATTTATAACCCCTTACTAGTAACTGATTTCTCAATTCATTCAAGTCCCTTTCAAGGCCCACTTCATTAGAGTTCATCCTGGACATCCTTAGTGCCTGTCCTTTCATAATGTTTTTAAAAACATATGTTGGATGCATGCTAGTTCTAAACAGTAGCATATTTCAATGACAGTTCTTTCTGAAGATTCCTGTGTTAATCAATCCACATGGCAATTTTTCAATAAATAGATCTAAAAATTCAATTCTAGTCATACTGTATTGTGTTGTAAATTTAAGACACTCAGTTAGGTGATTAATAACTAAAGTAAAATCTTGTAAATCATTGACGTTACCATTCCATAAAATAAATAAATCATCCACAAAGCGCCTATAAAAGATCACATTGGATTTAAACAGAGGATTCTGAAAAAGCAGTACTTCCTCCCAGTATGCTAAAAACATATTGGCGTAGCTATTGGCACATGGTGTGCCCATAGCTACGCCTTCACATTGCCTGTAAATATTGCCATTAAACATGAAAGCATTATTTTCTAAAATCAGCTCAAGGAAGTGTGTTATAAGATCAATAAGGACTTCAGAATATTCACTGTGCTTCTTAAGGTAGCATGCAACATAAGTTAGCCCTAATTCATTCGGAATTATTGTAAATAATGATTGTACATCAAGTGTAACCAGTATTAAATCATCTATAACTGTGTAATCCTTTAATCTATCATATAAATCTGTTAAAAAATGCTTTGAATCTCGTAGTACATATTGGTTATTATTTAAAATACATCTCAAGTGTTTCTCAATAAAAACAGAAATATGCTCAGTCACCCATCCTTTCCCTGAGACTATTGGTCGCATTGGTGGGTCAGTATAGCTCTTATGAATCTTCTGTAGACCCTGTATAATGGGGATGGTGGGTGTATGTATGTATAAATAGTCATATAGGTTTTTATCGATTAAACCACTTTTAAAAATGTCTGTTAAGACATCATGTGCATAGACACACATATTATTAATGGAGTTCATACACTCATTGATATAAAATCTATCATGCAACATTGTGTTCATTTTGTATATATAACATTCTGTATCTAAAACTACTATTCCTGATCCTTTATCCGCTGGTCTGATAGTGATACTAGGATCATTCTTCAGTTTATTCAGACTAGCTCTCTCATTATAAGTTAAATTATTAAATCTTCTCTTGTTCTTTGAACTGGATCCGTTTTTAGTATAAAATTTGTGAAGTTCTTCTTCTGTTAGCTTAAAATAAGTCTCAACCAAAGGGTGGTTATTTGGTATAAAATCACTCAAATTTTTAAAAATAAAGGGTTTCTTATCATTAGTAGATGGATTAAGCGTCTCAGAATCCTCATAAGATTCAAACAGATATTTTAACATTAAATTGCGACAAAACACTTTAAGATCTCTCACTGTATCAATAACACAACTGTTAGTGTGTGGGATAAAATTTAATCCTTTATTCAAGAGTTTAATATCATCATTTGTTAATTCAATGCTGGATAAATTAAAAATTAATCCTTGTGGTTGTTGTTCCACATTTTCTTTATAGTTGTATGATGCAGGGATTCCCCCGATATTTTTCTCTTTTGCCTCCCTCTGCTCATTGACCTGGATCTCCTCTGGCCCTTGTCTTGACGTATGGCTAAAGGGAAGGATAAATCAATACTTGAACCTGTGGTAATAACCTTATCCTTTGTTTTAGGTTTTACAACGGGTGTAGTTATAAGTTTATCTTTGCTATTAGTATTAGTAATATTAACACTGGGATATAAATTATGATTGTTAGCAGCGCCCTCATGTGTCAGATGTATAACATCTGAGGAATCATTACAAACAGTACTTGTATCTTTCTCAAGTGTTATAATATTATCCGGTGGGGCTAATAGGTGGCTGCTAACAATATGAGGATTCGCTCCATCTTTCCTATGCATTACAGCATTCTCTAATGTGTCCGAAGGTATAGGGCTACCTGATGGAGGTTCATCGGTAGTATATAATATTTTCTTTGTGACCTTATCAGTATTTGGAACGAAATTCTTACTAGATGAAATTCTATTGGTATCCTCATAATGGTTCTGTCTAGTATCATTGTGATTATTCTCATTAATAATTGTTCTTTCATTCATGTGTGTGACTGTTTGTACATTTCTAACAGCATTAGCATCATAGGTTGCATTTCTAGGCCAGGTGAAGACATTGCCTGTTCTAAAGTCCCTAAAATCTCTAGAGACCTTTGTCTTCTTCTGCTGAAACAATTTATGTTCATATGCTGATATACAGTCTAAAATGTTATCAAATAGAGCACCAACAATACTTTCAGGAAAATCATTAAATAATTCAGATTGTTTAGCATTTAAGCTATCTATCAATAACTTTTCTTCAGGCAGAAAGAAATCAATCAACAGCCTTAAATACTTACGGCTTGTTTCTATGTTTATGCGTTGCCATAATGCTAGCAGTTCAGGGTAGTCTTTTCCCTGACTGGGCATAGAAAATACCCTGAGTCCCCGTGGTATAAAGGTTTTTATATAATTATATATTTATATATTTATATATATATATATATATATATTCTATATATACAATTTCAAGTATTTATATCAATATTGTACATTACACTACCCATTTATACATTTTAACATGACATATTTATTAATGTACATATACACACATATTTAATTGTTTTCATATGCTTAGATCAATACACCATATGTTGACATATCGTATATAATATACATATTATATCCAATATATATATATATACACTGGTTATACACACATGTACATTTAATCAAAGTTATATTTGCATACTTTATGTATATACATTCTTGTACACATCATAATGTAATATTACCTATTTTAATATTCCTATTCGAACCTTATCCAGACAATGTTAGAACTTATTATTTAAATAAGTATACAGTTATACGTCCGGGTTGCAGAAAATGCATACATATACATAACATTTTAAATGGTTGAAGTTGACTACTTATTTATAAAGCGTGATGGAATGTATAATTATTCTCATCAAGGGCTTATGTTTTATGCAAAGTTTATTTTATACTTAAAAGCTGATGACCACGTTTTTCATGGCAACTTTTAAAAAACATTTTAAATGATTGAAGCTGACGATGTATTTTTAAAATGTGATGGAATGTACAATCACTTTAATTAGGAGCTCTTACTATATGTAAAAGTATGCTTTATTTTTAAAAGTTGATGACGATGATTTTCATAACATTTTTTATGATGTATCAGTTTCTCAATGTTTCTAATACATCTCCTTTTTATATAATTGTTTAATTGTCAGCAATTATTCTAATTGAAAATTAATGACAACACTATATAAAGGGTGGATCTATACCATATAACGTAAAGATCTGAAGAAGCTAATTTTTAGTGAAAGCGCTCATCTTCGTTCCTGTCTTGTTTGTTGAATTACAATAAATAATTTGGATTTATACTGAATCTGCATCGAATCTCATTGAACATTTGGATATTTGGACTTATATTATATGAGGTTTGTGTCGAACCACTTCACGCACAAGTACCTTACTGTTTTCTTTTGATAATACAAGATGCAACAAATGACACTAAGGAGGTATGTTAAGTTACATTCTGGGTTCTTAAAATGGTCCAGTAGTATGCTACTGATAGTATACTTGACATACAATAGCACCCAGAAAAGACATGCTATGTTATAAGGAAAGTATAAAAAATATCTATTTTTTACATATATAAAAGTTACTATTAGAATGATATCAAATAATTAGAGGAACACTCACACTTTTACCATTCATACCTGGATCACACATAACTGTCATTCTTTTAATGCCAGTTTATATGCCATGTCTCTTTTAAAATGACAGTCTGCTTTTTATTAAACATCTCATACAAATAGTGCTTGCTGAATCATTGAATGTTATTTCTTTGAGTGTAATGGCTTTTTGGCGGATGAGATTCTTTCAAATTATTTTGTTGTTTTTAAATGGTTTGGGGGATTGGTGTGTGGTGTGGAGGTTTTTGTGTGAATTGCAGCTGATGGATTGTTCATTTTTAAGTCCTTACCATAAAAACAAGCTGAAATAACTTATAGTTGTGAGAACTTTTGTTATGATGCAGGAGTTCTAGAATTGTAAGAACTGTCCAGGTTACTTCTTTCCTGTCTAAAAGCAAATAATCATGTTTTGAATCATATGCTAAGATGTCAATGAATACAAGTTGGATAATAAGCAAAAGACAGTGAACTGCATTCTAAACCACTGCCTATTATTAAATAGTTCTGAATGCTTGCAGTTTACCAAAAGGATAGTTTATATACTAGCCTATAGAATGGCACTTTTGATAAAAAAAAATTAGGATTGTGTTTCTCTGCTATTGTCTCTTTTTAATGATAACAAAACATAATATCTCAGAACAATTTATTGTGGAAAGTTTGAATCTTAAAAGGGAAGATTATTTGGATATTTGTTCAGATAATATTAGACCTAACATTTAAAGAAAAATCAGAGTGATTTTAACAGTAGTACTACATTAAACAGTATCAAATATATAAGGGTAAATATAAATGTTCTATTATATGACACTCTACACTAGGATTATACCTAAAACACAAAACCTAGAAATATAGTAATAGTACTAGACATAGTATACAAACAGAAAGAGATCAGAATAAGTAAATATGTATATAATTAAAGAATATAAATATGTCACAAGGGTGGGAGATGGCATAGTGGTTAAGGTGCTGACCTTATAAGCACAACACTTCTGTGTGTCTGCTCGACAGTGGCACAGGAAAATAGCTTTCTTGGGTGGCGTAAGCCAGGGAACCTTGTTGGCTAGGCTTACATAGGCCCTTGGGCCGATAGCCTAGTACCTACCTATAAACCTATGAACCTATAAGGTGCAGGGTTTGATTCTCACATGTGTTAATTGGCTGAGCTTAAAATGTACCACTAGGACAGTTAACCTGGTACTCTTTCATGAACTTATGAACCTATGTACAACTTTAAACATAGTAAATAAAACAGAAAAAATATAAAATCATCTAACCTATAAATTAATAAATATGAAAATAACAACTGACTTCCTCCCTAGAGCAGGAAGATAGTGTGAAGTACAGGGAACGATTATTTTAGAGATATTCAGTTTAGTAAACTTATAATAAAGATTCTGAGCACCTGTTTAACTTTTCTTATTCATAATAACTCACAGAAATTTTTAAGAGGATGCACACTAAAAAATGAGACACATTAATATGAATCAGAAGTATGAGTTAAGCTTTGTTAGTCTAATGGAGAGTTTGAGAGGTAGTTTGACTTTTTCAACAAACTAGGAATATGTTATTCCATTGTAGAATGTTTTAGGGTTATATGGTAAGGTAATTTTTTATTTGTTTCAAAAGTTTTGTCCATAGCTGAAGATTTCATATTGTTATATATAAAGTATATAATAAGTTCTGTACACAAATGCAATTTAATCATACATTTTTTCTCTCATATAAATGTCTGATTTTAAATGCATATCTATTAATATTAATGGATTGAATAATCCAGTAAAGAGAGAGGAAAAAATCCAGCAAAGAGGGGGAGTCTGTCAAATACTTGCAATTACATAAAGCTCAAATAATATTTCTACAGGAAACACATTTACCTAATAAAGATTCAAATAAACTTTCATTAAAGTAGTATTTGGTTTTAGCAGGTTCTGGCTTTCAAGCTAAAAGAAGAGACACTTTCATTTTATGGAAGAACTCACCAGTAATGCCTAAAGTAAAAGATACCCATCTAGAAAAAAAATGGTATGCTAAGCATTGTTATAATTGAGTGGAACAGAAAGCTATATACATTGGTGAACTCTTACTGGATTCCAGGGGTTGGAGCTAAAGATGCAAAACATTACTTAGATGCTATAGCCTATTACATGAAATCATAATGCCTGGTGATTTTAATTGTATTTTATCAGATGAAGATTCCACTGCAGATAGAAAGCTGAAAATCACGTATTTAGCCAAACACTTAAGGAATTTTGTAAATGTAATGAATTTATTGTGTAAATCTAATGAATTTAAAGGATATATATGAGCTAAGGAAAACAAATTCACTTCAATTTATCCATTATTCATGTAGATATGGAACACAAATTTCAATAGAATTTTGTCTCAAACAATCTGTTATAACATATCAGAAAAGTTTCAATAGCTTAATCTTTAATATTATTTTAAAAACCTGATAATCTAATACATGATACATCACAGGAGATTACCACCATACATTATTAAAATAAAAGGATTCAATGATGGGTATGTTAAAGAGATCAAAAATGTCCTAGAAATAAACATAAATGGTGAAGTAACTGACTTTGTCCTTTGGGATTCATTAAAGGCTTACTTAAATAGGAGCGTTACAAGCTGGTATATTAATAAAACAAGTGAATGAGACAAAGAATTGAATATACTCAAGGCCAAAATAGGCACACTAAAGTTACATCTAAAGCCAAATGACATTATCAATCAGTCTGAACTTAGAAACCTAGATAAAAAAAATATGTTGAAATTCTAAATCATAAAGTTTCAATAAATCTGGAAAAACTTAAACTTCAGGCATATTCAGTAAACCCTTTAAGCTTGCATAAACTCAGTCTTATATCAAAGAAAATGAATAAACTAAGTCATATCAAAGACATTATAGCACATACAAATAATAAAAAGAAAGTAAAACAGATATTAAAGGTATTCTTGAGGACTAAAATATTTGATGAGAATATAAATAATAATACAAATAACCTAGATACTGATGATATAGTTTTGAAACTTTTTAAGATAAAACATACATAATAAATTAACAAGTGAACAAAGAAAAATGATATACCATTCGCTTTAACAGAAATAAAAGATCAAATAAAAAAGTTAAAAAATAATAAGGTGCTGGACTTAGATGGTCTTATACCAGAACTATATAAAATACTACCGGATGATGCAGTTAAAATATTAGATAAGGTCTATAGAGAAATAAAACAACTGCTGAAGTCCTCCATCATGGAAATATTCCCTTATATCACCTATTTTAAAACAAGATAATGATCCTACAAAGTGGTCATCATACATACCCATTTCACTTTTAAATGTGGCACATGCAACAAAATAAAAAGAAACAATCAGCTGGCAAATGAACACCGTTGGAACCAGAAAACAACAGCAGAAATAAAAATAACGGTGTTACGAAGCATGGCTCCAACCAGTATATATTTTAGTAAAACTTTTAATCACAGGTTTTAATCACAGGTTAGCGCTTTCACCATGTACTGTGGCTTTTTCAAACCATAAACACAAATGAATGTAAAAGCAAACACATTATATATACTTACAGGTAACGTCTCATGTTTTCATATCTTCATTAATTAAGCAATTCACTTACGTTGACTCGCAAATCATGTGATGTCAACACACCTATCCACTTGCTATTTAAAGGCATAGTCTAATAAGTTATGAAATTAAGTTTTTATCTAATATATAGTAGAACATTGCACATATTGATGCCCAATATAAACAAAGGTGCTTTTACAAATCCGCACCCCAACAAGCCCAAAATGATCAACAACAGTTACACTATAACAATAAAAACATCATTGCTCCTAAACGCATACATCACATTTCTTGTTGTCAAGCTGATATGTAAGATCAATAAAAAAAACTCTGAAAACAAGTTTGATTTCCCCTGCTAAAACAGATACTAACCATGGATTTCACTATGCGCTATATTCCTATGCTGATCGCCATACTTGTTAGCAGGATAATTTAATAAATCAGTAAAAAGAAAGGTATACTCAATATAGTGTCAAAAGGACAGATTTAACTTCCCTATTATAAACAGATACTAGCCATTCATTCAACCATACATCCTTATGCTAGATAGGTGATATCAGCAATCCCAAATGTTATACTTTAAAGGCTGCTCTATTGCTATTTCATGCATTTCTATTGGTCACAGAAGAATATATGGTTTTGGAGATTGTAATCTATTCTTGGAGCTCAACTATTCCAGTTGTCTGGACTGTGTAATTCCTCAGCAAATGTATTCACCAATTTGTTATGTGAACATATATCCCTCCTGCTGCCTGCCTGTAATGTTTTGGTAATGGTATTATCATTATTGGTAATTGTATTTTCAGCCTGCTGTTTATTAGTGATTGTACAAACTGCATTATTTTCAGCAGAGAATTGCAACCTCTTACTGTCCTTGTTCTAACCCAAGTTCAGCCAGCCTGATTTTATTGTGCAGACTGCATATTTCTCTCAATGAGAAAGTCTACTTTGCACAATGTTTACGTTGCTTTTCCACAGAACTTTACTGTTGTGCACAGCAGCAAGGATATATGCTGTAGAGTTTTTGATTCTTACTTGTTAAAATATAAAGATAATTCTACTCCAACACTTTTTAGATTTTTTATGAGCTTATGCTAAGGAAACTTAATACATAGTATATATTTTTTTCTTTTTCTTATCTCTAGCTAACCCCTCCCTGTCCTTTTCTTTTTTATTCATGTGCTACATTCCTCTACTCACCCTGTCACAAATCTCCTGACCTGCCTGTGCCATACAAGATGAACCTGCACATTGGCTCTGGAATTCCCTGTTTTCCTGTGCCCAGACTTCTTTTAAGGTCAATCCCTCTACTTATGTATGGACACACTGTAGTCTGTAGCAACATTCTTAGTTCTAGTAAATTGTAAAGGCTACCTGTACATCACCTCTCTGTGGATTGTGCATCTTTAGTTAGCCCCTCTCCGATTTCTTCTTCAGCTAAGAACTTTTACCCCTAGAGATGGTCCTGTCCATGGTATCTGACTCTATCTGTCATCTGCTCTATATTGCTTAGCCATCTTACTGCTTACCTCAGCTCTCTTCTGTTATCTAAGACACTTTCTCTTCCGTGAATCTACCCCATTTCTTTACTTGCAATCACCTTGTAGATTTCCTATAACCCCACCCTACATCACTCAGTAATAGACATTTATACCTCTTATTCACCTAAAGCTTGTATCTGACATTTATATTTCTGACATCGTCAGCCTCCAGCATATATTGATACATATACTGACATCTAAACTTTCTTTCTTTTATTTCTCTTATCCTCTGCCTCTAATAGATTTCTGCTAGCTATTAATGTTGTCTTGCACAGATCTGGACCTTTCTCATAACTACCTGCTACATCCTTACCTGATTATTTTTCTTTCTAGTAAAATACTAGTCTGGGGTTAGTTTACTCCATTCGCCCTCACTATGCTTGGCTCACTCCACTCCCCTACCCTATTCTCATTCCCACCCACCCACATTCAATTTCCTTTATAGCTGTCTATCTTGACCCCACCCCCTACTCTCTAACTTCTTGTGCATCTTAAGCAATCAAGTCCAATCCCTCCCATCCACACACCTCCTATATCCCTAAACATCACACCTAACTCCTCCCTCCCCCACTCACTACTCCCCTTCCCTCTCCAATCTTTTATATTCATACAAACCTTCCCCAATCACAATCTCACCACTCTCTTGCAACACTCTGTTTTTAACTTCCATTATGTTCCTTCCACTCTACTCATCCCCTCTTCTCCCCTCCTCACATCCTCTATTCTAATACTCCAACCTCACCTCATATCACACTCTGCTAATCCTACATCCCTGCTGCTCAACCTCCTCTCACTACACTACACACTCATATACTCATTACTCCTCTCTCATATCATCCTTACTCTTCTCCTATACTGAACTCACTTTCCCCAAAATTAAATTACCTCCTATGTTCGCTTCACTTTACAGAAGTAAAAAAAGTTATCTTTATCTATCCCTTTATCACACTTCTCCCCCACCCCTTCAACAACCTCCAACTCTCAGGTGACATTCACCCCCAACCAGGGCTCCTATACAGGGCCATAAACTCCAAACTATCCAGCCTCTTTCCACATACATAACCTTAACCCAAAACATCTATACTTTTACTTTATTAGCATCCAAAGTATCCTTAATAAGACAACTACATTGCATTCTTGGATAGACCAGTATTCTCCTAACATAGTTACACTCTCTGAAACATGGCTAAAACCACACAACACAATGAATTTCTTTCCCAGGATACAACATTCTATGCCACAACCGAACATATAAAAAGGTGGAGGTGTTGCCATTGTATACTCAGACCTCCTAACCTTAACCTCTCTAGCCAACCCTCCCCAGTCTTTTTCACCCAGCAGAACTCATTATGGTAAATTATAAACCCAACATCCACAAAACCCAAACAATAGTCTCCAGCTACATATCTCAAGGAGAAAAAACATACCCTTATTAGAACAGATTCTCCACTGGATGTCTGACAATATATCCAATGAGACCATGATTCTTGGTGATGTCAACATCAATTGGCTAACTCTCCGTTCCAACTCCCCTATCACTTGCATAAATTTGTATGGATTCACTCAGCTTATCTCATCCTCCAATTATTATCATAAGCCTACTAACTCGAGCTCCATCATCGACTGGATTCTTGTTTCTAATCCTCATCTCTATCACTACCCTGAATCCCTACCAGACTCCATAAGTGACCACAGCCCAATATGCATCCAAAGATTCTCTCCCCATCATTCTCGACCTCACAAATTTAAAGAATGCCAAAAGCTAACTAAGTTTGACCGTGAGACTTTTAACAACTCTCTCCTAACTATAGACTGGTCCTTCCTATCAACCCTACCTCTAGATGAAGCAGTACTTCAATTTAACTCCATCTTTTTTAACACACGTAACTCTCTTGCCCCACCCAGAATGGTCAAAGTCAAATCTCAGTGCTCTCCTGGGCTCACTAACTGTACTAGGTCTCTAATACAGAAAAGAGATAATGCATGGAAAATCTGGACCAAAACCAAATCTCCCGAAAACTTCCAAAAATATAGGGAAATCCGGAAACTGACTAAAAAGCACATTAGCAATGAAAAAAAGAACTTGTACCACAGACCCCAAACTACTACACCCAGAAATCCCAAAACGCTTTGGAATATAATCAACTGGATTATCCACCCAGGCAATCCCTCTACACCCAATCCCTCCCCCATTAACAAACCCCTTGAAACTGCACATCTCTTCAATTTATATTTTATTAATCCATCAGTTTAATTATGCAGACTTCTAACTCACTCAATGTCTCACCCACCACCACCCCTGAATTACACAACTCCCCCTTCTCACTGAGACCATTTCCAAGCAGCTACATTAAAAATCTCTCCTTAAACTAAAACCATGTTCCCCATCAGCTGATAAATTACCAACTCTTTTCCTAAAGACTGCTGCCATATCTAGCTCACACCCAATCTCCATCTTCATAAGTCACCCCATTAGGGAATCCGCTGTCCCTATCTGAAAAAAAATCCATATAATACCAATCCACAAAGGAGGGAATTCCATTGAATTCTCTGATTTTCATCCTATAGCCATACTCTCTCCCCTCTCCAAAATGCTTAAACACTGTGTTCACAGGCAATTCTTAGCCTATCTCACTCAACAATACCTGATCACCCCAACTCAGCATGGCTTCCTCCCCCACCATAGTACCACTACTGCTCTCATCTCCTTTAATAACTCCATCCCCCTTGCCAGAGACAAAAATAGCCTAGTATCCTGCCTCTTTCTAGACCTCTCTAAAGCCTTTGATAGTGTCTCACACCCCATCTTCCTCTCCAAACTGTCTCAACACAATCTATCTACAGAAACTTTCTCTTGATTTAACAGCTACTTAACAGACAAGCAGCAATCTGTCAAATGGCTGTCTGCCCTCTCTCCCTATCTCCCCATTAAAATGGGTATCCATCGGGGCTCAATTTTAGGTCCCCTTCTGTTTAATATCTTTACCAACCAACTACACCAATCCTGTCCCCAGTCTTCCCTCATACAGTATGCAGATGACTGTTACTATCACCTCCATCACTGACAACCTTACTGACTTGCTCACCCTCACACAGAAATTCTGCAACCTCACTGAATCCTGGCTTACTATCAACAATTTCATACTCAACCCCTCAAAGACAAAACTCCTCCTCTTCCTCCCTAAATCCCTCTACCACATCAAATCATCATTTAGTATCTCTTCACTTAATAATACTGCCATCACCCCTGAAACACATAAAGCTCCTTGGTGTGACTATAGACAACCAGCTCAATTTTGACCTGCACGTACTTCATTGTATTAAGAAAACCCACCAAAAGCTAGGCCTACTATATAGAAAGGTTCCTCACCCCTGACTCTGGAATTTGACTTCCTCATGCTTATCTGCTCCCCAACCTCTTCTATGGCTCTCAATTTCTAACCAACTTAGAGTCTTCACTTCTCTCCAAATTAAAAATCACCTACAACAAAGTAGCCCAATTTGCTGCTAATCTCCCTTCAAAATCTCACCACTGCCATGATCTGAGGATGCTCAGCTGGCTAGAGCTTCCTAACCAACTCATATTTACTCAGCGTCTCATCATCCACTCTATCCTGAACAAACCTTCCTCCTGCCATAGTATCTCAACATTAATCTCTCTCTATAACAACCCAATCCCTCAGAACCTCTGATCAATGTACATTACAGATTTGCAAGCCTAAAAATTAATTGGACAGAATCTTTATAGCTATTCTACCACCTCCCAATGGAACAAGCTTCCCTTGCTCCTCAGAAATATTGCCAATGTCCATGAGTTCAAGAAAACACTCAAACAACATCTAAACTGCACCTGGTTATGTCTCTGTGACCATCCCACTTGAACCCTACTCCACTACTACTTTCTCCCTACTCACTCTCCCTTCCTCCCCCAACTCCCTCCTTTTTTATTTAAAATTTCTCTTAAAATAGCCCCAGTACAAATGTTGCCGCATCTTTCTTCTTTTTTTCTCTACTGTTACCTGTTATCCTCACTCTCTATACATTTCTTCTTTTTTCTCACTAATTATGGATATGTTGCCAATCTTTTCTTATTTACATTATGTTATCAAGTTTGTTATCTTGTATTTGTTGTAATATGAAGCTTTTCTAATATATGTTACTTTTGCATGTCAATTTTCTTATATTGTTGTAATGTGGACCTTTTCTCCTTGGGCCTCCACTGAAAAGGGGTATTTGCCCAGTCAGACTACCCCAGTCAGCAAGTGTCAAATAAATAAATAAATTGGCTATAGAAACCTTTGCTAATAGTATTAGATCCAACAAGAACATTAATGGTATCAAAATAAAGGAAGATTTTGAACTAAAAATTAAACTCTTTGCTAATAATATTTTGCTAACAATAGGAAATATAGAAAATTCATTAGAACATATAATTAGTTCTGTGAGTCAGTTTGAAGAAATCTCAAACTTAAGATTTAATCATAATAAATCAAGCACATTATTAATTAATAAAAAGTTAAAAAAATTCATGCAAAAAATATTGTAACTTCAATTGGAATAACAATCAAATAAAATACATTGTATAACCAATATGTCTAATAGTAAAGAAAGGATACAAACAAACTTTAAACAAGTTGATAAATTTTTAAGTTTAGTCACAAATTGGAACAAATTCTTCTTTACCATGGAAGAAAGATTAGTGCTTATTAAGATGGTAATTCTCCCTAAAATATTGTTTGTCTTACAATCTTTAGTACTATCTCCACTAACAAAAGCTAATGAAGAAGATAAATAATATTCTACTTAATTTTTTTGACATTCTAATAAACCAAGAGTTTCTGTTGATTGGCACAGAAAAGGTTGGGATACTGGTGGAATAGGATTCCCTGATATTCAATTGTATGGTACTTCAGGAATTATAAACATTATAGTGTTGTGGATAAATTCATCTTATGATTCAGAACAGAAACAAATATATCAAAGTATTATTAGTAAATAATAAATATATCACAACCAGTCATAACCAAATAGTACCTAATAGTTTTATCTGGTTATTAAAAGATTTTTGTGTAAATGGTATTACACCCTCTTCTTAAATTCCCTATTTACATAACATCATTTCCTCTTTCCAAAAGTTCACATATTCTAACCATTGTACTAAAGACTTAATATTTTCTCTGTTTCCAGTTTCATGTGTAAATAACTGCTTAGAAACTCATAACTTCAACAAAATGCTAGTATTGAAATAACAAAGTAATTTAATTTATTGGAATCAATTCTTAAATGGTACTGATATAGATACTGTTGAAAATTTAATGTCCAAATAAATCAAGATTCTGTGAAATTGGTTAATTTTACAAATGTTTAGACTCTTTATGAACACAGTGGTAAATACAATATTTAACCTAGATAAGAAATTGTTTCCCAAATTATTGGAATACTTAATAAAATCAATAATACTACAACAACAAAATAAATCATATTTGCAACAAATTTATAAAATTCTTAAGTTAGATTTCACATATTTAGACAATTCCTATTGGAAATACTCCTCAAAAATTAATAATGAAGACGTTTCTGAAGAATGCAATAAATTAATATTAAAATCTACAGATAAAACTACATCTTTATTTATAGTAGAACATTTTCACTCGGAAAATTTTACATAGAGCTTTTATCACTCCTAACAAAATTACAATTATGTATAAATCAAATACAATTAAAGGCTGAAGATGTCATTCTTAGATAATTGCTGATTAGATGCATATGGTATATGAATGTGAAGTCATCTCCCCTTTTTGGAAAGAATAAATAACTTTAGTCAAGCTGTATAGTCAGATACATGTAATATTTCTAAATCTTTAGTTTTATTTAGTGCTTCAATTCCTGCGATAATTCCAAAAACTAAAGTACCTCTTAATTTGGTCTATTCTTGCTATAGTCAGAAAAGTAATTACTAAAAATTTCAAAAGTAAAATTACCCTCTGTAGTGTTGAATTTATTAGTATGGGAAAAAATTGCTTGTGGTAGTGAATTGTATACTATAAAGATGAGAAATTCTAATATTACACACTTAAACTTAAAGACTTACTTGAAAAATATTAATTGCTGTTAATGTATAACTTTGATGTATTGATCAGCTGTGGAACTATGTAAATAGTTATTTGTTTGTTTTATAATTTGTTTATTGTTTTAAAACAAAATTAAAAAAAGAAATACAGCCTCACAGTACCATTGTGTTACTGTTACTCTAACATTTTTTTCATATTAATAGTGTGTGTGTGTGTGTGTGTGTGTGTGTGTGTGTGTGTGTGTGTGTGTGTGTGTGTGTGTGTGTAACTGTTGGCTACATATGTTGTTAACCAGACAGTATCCTGTTTATGTCTTGTGTTTCTACTCTCCTACCCTTGCTTGCTCCATATTGGAAACTCTTCATTGTACAGAGCTTAACAGAATTATTATGATGATAAACCTCAGTTTAAAACACCACAACTTAGCCAGAAATGGCCCATAAACAAAAAATATTGTATGTCTCTCTCTCCCTCTACACCCCCTTTTGTCTTATCACTCTTTGTCCTCAGCATTTGTGCAATGCCTAGCATTGAGTAACAATAGTAACTGATGTTAAATGGCAGTTTGCTTCTTATGGCAAAACTTGTGCATTTTTACCTTCGACTGCATTTGTCTGCTGCCTCTGTTTCTGCTGTGCTTGATCTCTCTACACTATGGAAACATAGACTGACAGCATTTTAAGGAGACAGTTATTATCATATGTTGAACAGGCTGCAGAGTTGAATGTACTTCATATGAGATGTTTCAGTTGTTAGTATTATTATGAAGTATGCTGCCCACAAACTTCCTTGTTTCATAATGTTTTCATAGTCTGAGATTTCACAAGCATTAACATGCTTCATCCCTTATATGTTTCATAATCAGGACCAAAATGCTTATACCTTCCCAGAAATAAGTGCAAAACATCTGATACAGTCACGTCTTTTTTGTGTTAACAAGCATATTACACTAGTCATATCTTTAAAATGTTGCTGCTATGCACACATGAGGTGATGGGATGATTAATTTGCATTTCCATGCATTTTCTAAAGTCTACATGTATATTATCAGTGGCCTAATTGATAAATCATTAGCCTCTTAAATCAGGGATTGTGGGTCCACGTCCCAGCTGGGGTGATATAATATCTCTTCATCTATGTAAAACAACATTATTTAAGTGTAACTTGGAACATTGGATGGGAAATGCATACAGTTAATACTGACTTGTATAGCACATGTACCCAGAGAGAAAGTGGTTCAAATATGGGTATTTATATGTGCAAAATAAAATAGACAGACAAGGGTGGCTTACACAACAAGCAGTAATATGGCTAAATCTCATTTATGTGAACAGTAACATATTTCCTTTTGATCCTTCAGCATAATCTGTATTGAATAATAGAACACCAAAAGCCTTTCTTACTTCACACCTTGAAGTGTGCTGTTTGTGACCAACCCCACTGTTATCTCTTGTGGCCTATGCAGTTTCTCCACAGTTCTATAAAGCGTGGAGCATGACTGTCAGGGGTTTAAATCTACTAAGATCTCTCTGTCAGACAATTGTGACACACTAGAGTGGCTTGGCCAAAGATTGAAAATGTGGCACAGTAAGAAGGGCACTTCTTTCAGGTTTCACACGCCATGTTAGTGGAGCCATAAACATTACAATAGGACAGTGATGGAATACCTTCAACTGTGCTCTTCATGACACATCAGGCATGCTTCTTTCTGTTGCATCAACAGTTAATATACCTCTATCTGAGATCTGACATCAGCATGTGTTCTAGTCGAGTAAGATATAACTTCTGAATGTATCAGTGAATGTTAACAGGCATTATTTACTTCCTCAGAAATAATGATCTGCATTGCATACCTTCATACAACATTTCCAGACACATTTTATTATTTTGATCACACTATAAGACTTTAAAGGAAATGAGCTCTTAGTCATCATTTTGTGATGCTTTCCATGCTGCAAAATCATCACAAAGTGTGAGTGGGCCTGTGTTATGCTGCTTTCTTGTGGTTTTGTGTTGGGTAGTTGATGTTACTATAGTCTTTGACTGTATTTCTGTATGAGCATGTCCAGTATAGTGATATATTAGATGCACACCATTTAGCACAGATATATTAAGTAATCAATTTCCTGAGAGAGTTCTTGACATTTGTTCTTGTTTTTCAAAAAGAAATAGAATTAGCTTCTGGAAGGATGGCTTTGCCAGCATCCACTTAAGGAACTTATTGACCTATGTAAGGAGGATGACAACATTTGACACAGTCCATTGTACAGTTGGTGTATGTGAAATGTAAAATGTCAACAGGTCACTTACTCATACATGTTAATGTTTTACCTGGGTGTGATGTATGTTACTGTACTGTCATACAGGTATTACTAATGTTTAACAAGGCTCACTTCAGAGTTAATTAACAGGTACAACATTTTGGTGTACTGCATTCTCATGTGTACTTTGATACACTATTTTATGTCAACATATATGATATGGCACTTGCAGCAGGCCAGATACACATCATATAATTGATTACAGTACCACAAATATAATATATTCATATAATTATAGTCTGACATTTGCTATATTCCCCAGTAGCTGATGCAATAACACCATAATGCTGGCATGTAAATGTGTTTTGACTAAGTCTTGTGTTATACACATAACACATCTTATGCATAGTTATATACATAATGACATTCATGCACCCACAATCCATTTGTTAGGAGATTGACTATGCATGAGTTGTGCCTTGATTTATGTGCATGTTCACTTATTTCACTTGACCATAAGCGTCATTTTGCATATACATATCTCACATCTGCCATTGTTAGACAACTGTTAGTATGTATATCAGATCATTACTCTGTTTAAATCCTGGTCAGTGCAACACTCCTATGATTATGTCATGTCCTTTTGTGTTTCGCTACATACATACATAACATGCATGAACAGTAACAAACTTTCTACCATTCACAAACATGCAGGATGTTTTTCTTCATCAATTAGCACTATTGTTGGAATGATTGCACGTGTCTGTGATTCTTTTCAGTATTTCTACATTGCTACATGTGTGTACATTGTTATAACAATGTCAGTATTGTTTCCTTCAAACACATAAGGCACTGAGAGCCTTACAATTCTTTAACCTGTAAGTATGTTCTAACATCAATCATGTGGATGTCATTTATTACCTTTGATCATTTGCACAGTATACATTACAATGGCAGAGTAGTTCCATACACCTGCCACACAGGTGTAGCCAGTCATTCTCAATATAATTGTGAGTACAACAATTTATTGAGCATGCATCAGGAAATGTACAGTGGAAAATGCACAGTTACATATTATAGCTGCATAACTATTTTATAATTTACTTTAACATTTAGTACATACTTTGCTAACACAATTTTAACTTTATATAAGCATTTCTATGGTTACAAGTGACAACAAATGACAATAAAAAGTTAATTTCTGAAGCACATATAGCAAGAGTTCATTTAAATTATTTTCCAAGATAGGTGGGAACTACTGCATAATGTTGGTTACAACATATACATTTCTGGATGTACAACTGATGTGTAATACCTGTAGTATATGTAATATTCCCTAATGTATCTACTGTCATTGCTGTTATCTCAACTCTGCACTTTAAGTATGATTTGCATGTATCACATTTAATCCCCTATGTTACCCTGCAGCTCCGTCCCTCTCACATACCTTGTCAGCATTTCCTTTTTATTATGTACGAGGCCCTAAGTGGACAGAATTACTTGCATACATAAAAATAAATTTAATTATTCTTGTTTCTATACTAATCTACTTAGATCTAAAGAGAAGTTATGTACTCACCATAACGTTCCATGTTTGTAGTCCATCTCGCCCTTCATTCTTACTTATGGGTTCGGAGCCAATCCTCAGCTCCGACTCGGCCTATTACAAAGCTCAAAGTCTCTTAGTTGGCTCGTGGCTAGGTAGGTATCCCATAGTGCACTAGAACAATCCCCAGAACTTGTTTGCTGCTAAAACTATAGATAGATAGAATGAAGGTTATCCAGAAAGAACAACAATAAGGAAAGGTCTCCACCCTACCAAGGTGAGACTATCCTGTCTCCAGATCCTTCCAGGACAGGGGTAGGTGGGTGGGTTTGTAAGAATGAAGGGTGAGATGGACTACAAACATGGAACGTTATGGTGAGTACATAACTTCTGTATGTTCTGTAGTCCTATCTCACCTTCATTCGTACTTATGGGACAGCGTCCCTAGCACCTTATTCTGGGTGGCTCACAGGAAAATACTCCTGAGTATCATGGAACTAAAGGATGCTCTACCCCTTGAGATCAGGTCCAATTTGTAATGAGTGATAAAGGTATGAGTGGTAGCCCAAGTTGCTGCTGCACAAATACTGTCAATTGGAGCTCTGGTTTGGAAGGCAGCAGATGTAGACTGGAATCATGTAGAATGAGCTTTAATCTTGAACGGTAGGGTTTTTCCATTGGAGGAGTAAATAAAGGAAATACAGCTCGAAATCCAATTTGATAGAGTCACTTTGGAGACTGGCAGACCTAGTCTAGAATCGGAAAAGGATACGAACAATTGGTCTGATTTTCTGAGTTCCTTAGTCCTGTGAAGGTAGAACCGTAACTGCCTGTGAACATCCAATTAATGAAATTTGTATTCTGCTGTCTTAGAATGATTAGGGAAAAACACCGGTAGTTCTATAGTTTCATTCAATTTAGTGTGCGAGCAAACTTTAGGGATAAAGGAAGGATTTTTACAAAGAGAAACTCTGTCTTTGTGGAAAATCAAATAAGGAGGCTTTATAGACAGTGTTTGTAACTCTGATACTTGTCTAGCTGATGTGATGGCTACTAAAAACAAAGTCTTCCAAGACAGAAATTTCAATAGGCATGAATGAGCAGGTTCAAAGGGTGGTGAAGTTAGCTTGGACAGAACAAAGTTTAGGTCACAAGAAGCTACCCATTCCTGAAAAGGGGGTCTCAGCAAAGTAGCACCTTTAAGGAAGGTTTTACACAATCTGTGGGACATCAGGTTAGACTCATGTTGACCCAAATGAAAATTAGATATCACTGCCAATTGGACCCTAATTGTGGCAGCAGCAGACCCCTGATGGAAAAGTTCAGACAAATTCTAAAATGATAGGGATGGATGCAGTGTAAGGATCTACATTCCTTTCTTCAGCCCAGATGGAAAACCTTTTTCATTTGCTAGTGTATAACTTCCTAGTAGAAGGTTTATGTGAGGACGTGAGGATGTGGGTCACAGCAGGTGAAAAATCATGAAGCCTGACTAGGGATGGAATTGGAGCAGCCATGCTGTCAAGTTGAGGTTGTGGAGGCAGGGATGAAGGGAGCCTGACATGTGTGTCAAGAGGTCTGGCACTGGGTCCAGACTCCATGGATCATCTAATAGATGAGGCCCGAGAAAGGGGAACCAAATCTGGCGAGGCCAATATGGAGTGATGAGAATAATTTTGCTTCCCAATAGGTTTGCTTTCTGAATCCCTTTGGATATGAGAGGAAAGGGAGGGAATGCATAAAGAAGTCCCAGGGGCCAATCGTGAGCAAGTGCATCTCTCAGTGGCTCCCCCAGAGGGGAGATAAGGGAAAAGTAGCTGCTGCATTTGGAGCTGATTGGACTGGTGAACAGATTGCAGCAAGGGTGCCCTCATTTGCAGAAGATCTGTTCCGCTACTTCTTGATTCAGAGACCACTCGTGAGGCATCAAGATTGCCCTGCTGAGCTTGTTGGCTATCACATTGGTTGTTCCTGGGATGTGCATTGCCACCAAAAAGCATTGAGAAGAAATTGCCCACTCCCAAACACGAAGTGCCTCTCAATAAAGGGGGTACAATCTCGTTCCTCCTTGTTTGTTGAGATACCATACCACTGACATGTCTGATTGGATTGCTATCGTCCCTAGAGGAAGAGAGTCATGAAGTGCTTGCAGTGCTAGAAGCACTGCTCTCATCTCTAGGACATTGATATGCAGGTGAGTCTCGTGATCTTGCCATGTGCCTTGGACAGTCCTGCCTAGATAATGCCCCCCCTACCCTATCTGTGAGGCATTCGTGGTCACAGTAGCAATGGGTTGGCGAGGAAGGAATGGAGTGCCTGTTGTTAGTTGGTCATGTTGAATCCACCAACGAAGGTCCTTTTTGTAAGACTCTGTGATGATGATGTGGTGAGACAGAGGCAGTTGTTGAAACAACCACTGGGATGATAGAAGCTATTGAAAAATTTGCATATGTAATCTGGCGAGAGGGACTAACATTATGGTGGAGGCCATGGACCCTAAGAATTTCAGCACTGTCTTTGCCTTGACTTTCTGTAGAGGGAGTAGACAGAGAATTTGTTGTCTGAGGTTCTTCGTACTTTCTGCAGGTAGATGAGCTAACATGTTGACTGTGTCTATTTCTGTGCCTATAACAGTCACAAAATGAGAGGGTGATAAGGCAGACTTTTCCCAATTTATTGTAATCCCCAACTGGGAACAAAGCTGGATAGTAGAATCTCTGGCTTGTAGGAGTAGAGACCTGGTGGTGGTGGTCAGGAGCCAGTTGTCCAGGTATGGAAACACGTGGAATCCTAGACATCTCAGGTGAGCTGTCACTACTGCCATACATTTGGTGAACACTCTGGGGGCTGGGTGAGACCAAAGGGCAGAGCACGAAATTGGTAGTGACTGGCTCCCAGCCAGAAGCATAAGTAACTTCTCAACACTCTGTCCATTTTTATATGGTAGTACACATCTTGGAGGTCTATAGAGCACATCCTGTCTTTCTCTAACACAAGGAGTATAGACTGCAGTGTCACCATCCGGAGCTTGGCCTTCTTTACGGATTTGTTTAGTTTGCTGAAGTCCAAAATAAGCCTCCAATCTCCTGTACATTTTGGCACTAAAAAGAATCTGGAGTAAGTTCTGAATCCTATCTGGTCTGCAGGGACAGTTTGGATGACTCTGTTTGCGAGCAACTTTTGCACTTCTACAGTTGCTTGATTCATGTGATTGGGTAGAACATCTGGGATCTTCTTGGGAGTGTAAGGTGGAAGAGAAAAGGGTATTGAGTAGCCTCTGGTGATTATTCTTTGTACCCATGTGTCTTGGGTGATGTTTTGCCAGGCTTCTGGATACAAAGATATGCGACCCCCGATGGGCTCCAGGGAAGCACTGCTGGGCCCCATATCAGGAGCACTGATAGGGACGGCCTTGAAATGAATCTCAGCTTCCCTGCTTCTGCGAACCCTCCCTGCCTCTAGGCTGATCTCTGCCGTTAGCTCCTCCTAATCTGCCTCTGAAGGAGGAGTCATCATGTGCATCCGGAAAAATCTCTGGGACTTCTTGAACCACATCTTACCACCTCTCTGACCCTTAGGATATGGTCTAGAGGGTATGGTAAAATGTACTCCCATGGCAGAGAGAGTTTTCCCTTCTTCTTCACACCTGGTGAGTGTATCTTTTACTTTAGCTCCAAACAATGAAGAACCATCAAAGGGGGCGTTGGTAAAGGTAGACTTTAATGGCTCAGTAAAAATTACATAAGTACATCCAGGAGTGTCTCCTAAGAGAAACTCTTGAACCCACTGCCCTGCTCGCTCCGTCAGCTGCATAAGAAATCAGCCTCATGGAGGAGTTCACAATGGAATTTAAGGTGTCACTGAGCAGGCACCTTCTCAGGAACTCCTTCAGTAGATGTACCTTGAAGTGTATCTCCTAACTCCTTAAGTAGATCTCTTTGAAGACTTGTAAAATGTGCTAGATAGTTCAGCGATCTGAGTGTGAATGCTGCTGAAGAAAAGATATGCTTCCCATATCTATCCATCATTTAAGACTCCTTATTCGACGGATGGACAGATAAAGAAGTCTCTGCTAGCTCCTTCTTAGTGGCCGCCACCACCACCATGGCATCTACAGGCACGCCCTTGGACAAAAATTCTTTCTCTTTAGGGGCAGACAGGAATTTATTGGGTCTTCTGGGAACTGGCTCCATGGCATCAGGAGTCTCCCACACCTTCCAACTAACCAGGTCTAAAAGTTCATCAAAAGGTGGAGACACCCAGGACGATGAAGGTTGAGACCCAAAAGCCTTCAGGTACACTGACTCCTCATCAGAAGGGGTGACAGTGGGCCAGCCGCATCTCTGCTTAAGGATCTCTAAGATGTCTACAAAGAAGACATCATCAGAGGATGACTTGGGGGACCCTTCTGACTCCTCGAGGTCAGTGTCTGAAGTGATGGTCTCATCCGGGGAGTCTACATGCTTCCTCTTGCATGTCCTCTTCCGAGGGGGCTCCTCAGAAGGGTACTTTGGGGAGGTCTCAGAAAACTGGGGGCCACCCAACGGGGGTTCCTGAGGCTGTGGGTCTCTACTGTTGAGAGAGAAAGTAGGTGCTGAGACTGAGGTCGGTGCTTGAGGAGGAAGAGCGTCGGTACCATTGGGTGGAGCTGGTGAGTGAGACAGCACACTCCACATCATCTTGAAAGCAGATCTCTCTGGCTCTGAAGACAGCCCCGGTTCCAAGGAGATGGAGGTAGTCATCAGCTCCAGAATGACTGGCTCCGAGATGGATGTAGGGTCCGAGCTCACTCTAGCCGATGCACCTAGAGGGAGACTTGGAACCAAGGAGGTTCAGGTCCAAGTGTCCCTGTTGGGGCTGACCGGTGAGCTTCGGCTCCTAGACACCACGGACAGTGCCAAAGGTGTTGGAGTGGAGCTTGGCTCTGAGACAGCCATGAGGGAGGCTGGAACCGAGGTTTCCACAACAAGTGGTATCAAAAACTCTGGCTCTGAAGACCCGACTCAGCTCAGAGGAGGAACCATAACAGGGAGGATGGACTCAGAAGGCTCCAGAACCAACTGAGTTGGAGCCAATAACAATTTAAGCAAAGCAGATGACTTCAGGAGTCTAAGCACTACTCTCTCCACATCTTCCTCTGACAGGCTGTTGGAGGATCTGGATGACAGGGTAGGCAACCTAGATCTCTGAAGAATTGGGAATCTTAAGGTTGGGGAGACCAGCAAAGAACTTGTAGTCGGCTCCAAAAGGCTTGGGGCTGACACTTATGTGCCAATATCTACAACCTCGACCAGCTCCATGGACAGTGGAGCCAAGGAGGCAGAAGTCTGGTCAAGTTTAGATTGTTTCTGAGGAGGTTCTGATACACTAGTCAGCACCGGGAAATGCCTTTTGGCCGACTTAACCTTCTCTTTCTTGGAAGAATGGGATTTGGATGAAGAAGATGAACACCCTAAGTCTTCCTCAAAGGAAGGCTTGAGAAAACCTTTCAAGATTAACATGTTCTTCTGCTCCTGGAGAACTCTGGTGCTAAAGGAATGACAGAATAGGCAAGTTACCTGCAAATGAATGGCTCCGGGACAATATACACAATTACTATGGCCATCCGTAATTGACATCTTCTGGAAGCACTTTATGCATTTTTTGAAACCCGAAGGTTTGTGGTCTTTGGAGTCTTTAGACATGTTGGAAAGCTAAGTAATAAGCAAAACACAACATACACACAAGGACTAGGTCCTCTAACTTAAACGGGCCAAGCCCTAACAAGCACACACACACACAAAGTAGATAGATTATAGAGGACTAGGTCCTCTAACTTAAACCAGCCTAGCCCTGAGGAAAAAGAAAATAGCAGAGGACTAGGTCCCCTAACTTAAACGGACCTAGCTAGATATGCTAAGTCATAGAAAATGTCAGAAAACTAAGCAGTTGAATGAGCGAGAAAACAACAGTGCACACAAGCTTACCTTTTCTAATAATTAGAAAACCACAGGCCCTAAACGCGGACCGCAGAAGAACTCTGTAACAAGACTAGCAAAAACACTGCACACAATATATATGAAAATATATATACAAAAAGGCTAGAAAACCAGATCTTTTGGCTTTTCCCGGTTAGGGGTCGCCACAGCAGAACTCCAGTCTGCTAATGATTGGCAGTGGATTTTTACAGTGCCGAGTTGCCAGCCCTATGCCCAACCTTCAAAGAAGGCATGCCCATTCACGTACGCACCTAGCTGCATGTCTTTAATGTCACTCGACCACAGGGAGGACATGCAGGCTCCACACAGAAGGTGCTCCAGCCGAGAATCAAATGGGAGAACCTCTTGCTGTGAGGCAACAATGCTAACCACTGCACCACCACGGCCCTAAAAAGACTAGAAAACAACATCCTAAAAAAGCACAGACCTAAGAAATAGCAATATTAACAAGAACTAGCACACAGGATACCAACAGAGAACAACAAGGGCCAACGGCCAAGCAGTTCTCAACAAAGTAACTGATTTAACAAGTAAAAAACACTTCTAAACTATTCTAAATACTTCTAACGCTATTAAGCACTATCTAGTAATGAAACAATTTGCTATAGAAAACAGTAAAGTGATAATAAGATAAAAAATTTTAACTTAGCCATGGCCAAGCAAGAAGCACTTTTGAACTCGTAGACATGGCAAATGAGATCTGGGGGTTGTTCTAGTGCACTATGGGATACCTACCTAGCCATGAGCCAACTAAGAGACTTTGAGCTTTGTAATAGGTCGAGTCAGAGCCAAGGATCGGCTCTAAACCCATAAGTAAGAATGAAGGCGAGATAGGACTACAGAGCATCTATACTTTCCTTGTTAAGCTTCCCCCACCTTTTAATTACATCATTCAAGTTACCCTTGCCTTGTATTCTGCTGTCCATATGCTTACTTACAGGTATTGCGTGTATATACAACCTGTTGTCTATATTGTGTGCTCATGTCTCTGTGCACCTGTTCATGGCCACTGGTTGGCATTCTGGCCATGAACAGCTGCTGCTGAGCATGCAGGCTTGTTTAGCAGCTTACATATTCAATGAGCCCTGCTGCTCATCGCACTAACATAAACGAAGCATGTAGACTTAGTGAGATATGTATAAGCATGTCAATGAATCCCCAGGAGTGAGTAAGAAACCCAATAGCATGTGCAACAGACTAATATTTGCCTAAATTCATTTAGTGATATTGTCAGAACCTTTCTTGAAATGAAGACAGAAACAATTAATACTCATAACAGAAATCATGAAATAAGCCCTAAATGAGGTAACTATCATATTGACAACACACCCCTTAGAGTTGACCTAGTAGTCAGGGGCTTAGGGACACACATAGATAGTAGTAAGGAAATCATTCTATGTTGCGCCACTTATAAACAAAGGTATGGCATCTAAATCCAAGAAAGTCATTGTTCCAATGTAATTGGCATTCATCAGACATATCACTGAGTACAATGCCTCCTTTGGTATGTACCTAACCAGGCATATCCAACAATTGGAATGTCCACAGAGGTTCCTCACTAAAAGAATACAGGACATAAGTAAAATGTCCTATGCAGACCACCTCAAGACCCTATCCCTGTATTCTGTCTCCTATAGTCATTTGAGGGGAGATCTATGCCTGGCATACAGGGCATTGTCAGACCTCACTCTGATGGACCTCCTGCAAACAGCCCCAGAATTACCCATTCTAAAGACTTAAACCTTGCATGTCATATAAATAGGACCAGCTGGAGAGAGAGGTATGCATCCCAGAGACTATCCCTAATACAGAACAGGCTCCCCATCTACGTGAAGCAAAGTTCCTCCCTAAACTAATTCAAGTGCAACTTGGATAATTGGATGGGGAACAGGAAATTCATCCCTGGTTTTGCACCTGTGTCTCTAATGGGCACAGGCAGCACGGTTCATCTCCCAGCCCCCTGCTTGCAAATGTTTCATCTCTCAAACACCTGTTTACACTTACCAAGGGTATCAGAACTTGTCAAATACTTGGGATGCATAGCTAGGCTTAAAAAGGCCCTTGTGTCCGTTAGCCTATTAAACACCTATGAACCTACAAAAATACATTCAAGGCTTTTTGTCAGACTGCAGTGAGCTAACCTTAGTTTTTTTTTTTTTTTTTTTTGAAGCAGTAAAAGTTTTTAATTGTGAAGTTCAGTGATGAATACTTCCACTCTGTAAAGTCTATAGCTAGAATTAAGTTATTGCTTTGTGCAAATGACATCACCTCTTAAAGATTTTTTCACAAGATGACAACCATTTTGGGCCTTGCTGGATTTAAAATATGAGCTTGGATATTACTTTGTTTGACATTTCTAATAAAAAGCTAAAATGTTCTTCTTTTAACATTTATTTTTATTATTTTTATTTCCAGTTTGATTACTGGGGAGGTCCACTGGGCTCAAAGAGCCCGTTTCCAGTGGAGGCCCGGGGAGAAAAGTTCCATATTACATACAAGTAAACAAAAATGAAATTATACAAAGTAATGTGAAAAAGTACAAATGCATAACGGTAAGACAATTCTTAAACATATTTACAAAGTTGTTTAGAGAACTATTTGTACAATAATTAAGTTGATAGAGGCAACATAATAGTGTTTACTTAGTTAATAAGAGTTCACAATTATATAGAAAACAGTTATTAGTTGAAGGTTAAAAATTTGAATGTTGTATGTTGATGTTTAGCAGAAATGGAGGAGATATAGGTGGGAAGTACACTGTTTGTAAAATATAGATTATAGTTTCTGAAGTATTCTTAGAGAGGTGGTTGAACATTGGTAAAAGTAGAGTTCACACATGGAAGGTGTGATTGCCATAAACAGCATCAGCTTAATATAGGTAGTTAGTAAAGATGAATTGTTCTCAGTAAGAGGGGATGAGATCAAGGACTATATACAGTATTTACATTGTGTACATTTAAGGTAGAAAAGCAATATTAATAGTTTAGTATTACATTTGACTTAGAGGGAGGCAGATGTTTAGGAGGTCTTTAGAATTAGAGTGAGGTAGCTGTTTAGGAGAATAGCCTGGAATGGAGGAATAAGTAGGCAAGATGTATGAGGAAGCATACATAGAAGAGTGTAAGTAGGTTAAGTAGGGAGAATACAGTTACATACAGTTTTAATAACTCAGTCATCATCAAAACTATTATTACCTGCTTTCATGGGTGAGTTAGATCAAGTAGTTCTCAAGATCAGTTCTTCTAACAAAATAAAGAAATAAAGAACAAAATGATCAATACTTAATCTGAGAAGAAAAGATAATTTGGATATAGAGAAACCTTCCCCAGAACACTGTATTAGTTTCTACAGTTTGACATAGGCTGGGATTCACTAACCCTCTGTGTAAGACTAAATAAGTCTTACTCAGAAACTGCAGCCTAAGAGGATGACATCAGCACGCCATGCATATTCATGAGGGTATACTGACTAAACTCTAAGGCTAACAGGGAGCATGCACAAGTGCAGGGGGCATGTCAGACTGTCAAGCAGTCCAAAAATCCACGCTCCTGCAAGTCCCTCAATCTGTAAATGTCAACTGAAATGAGCGAGTCTGCTCAAATGTGTACATACCCAACACTACACTCCCCCATATTCTAAATCCCTGTAGAATTCTAAAATGTAAAACTTTCCTTTTTCTTTTTATAATTCCCGATATAGCTGCCCGTATTTGTGCGTGTTTGCATGGGTTTGCCCATTGCTTAGCTACAGTTAGCAGTTTAGAGATCGAAGAGGATAAAAAGAAACGTATATGTAAATTAAGCCAAATAGCAATAGTGTAGTGTTAGAGCCTTTGTACAAAGAGGAGGCATTCCCGGTTCGAGTCCCACCACTCCCCTTTCTATTTTCTGTAGGAAACTGGTATAGAAAAATAATTCCTGACATTTATCTTTAAAATTTTAGTATGAAGCATTGAAATGGCCTATGTAGTAGTGAACGATATTTTATATATATATATAAGAAGGTGAATTGGTTATGCATACCGATGACTGCATAAGTAACATATCTTAAGCAATGTGAAGCCCTGCTAAGCAAAGTTCACCAGTATTAAGCACATTTAAGTATAAATGCTCATAGCTTAGCACTGCTTTAACTAGCGCAATGGCTTTGCGCGGAGCTGCGCATCGTGCCAACTAGCGCAAACAAAACATGGTTGCGCGTAGCTACGCACTGCGCTAACTAGCGCAACCTCAGGCAACGTCGGGCAACGTTGGGCAATGTCAAGCAACGTAGAGCAACGTTGGGCAAAGTTGAGCAAAGTCGGCTAAACACAGCCACACCCCCTAGCCGGTCTGGCCAGTAGTAAAATAAAAAGCAATGACAGGCCTTGAACCTGGGATACTGTGCACCATAATCACAGTATTGAACCACTAAGCCATGACAGCTTTTGATATTCATGCATTGTCAACACACATATACATATTAATGAAAGTTTACCCAGTGCTAAGCAGGTGTGCTTTCAGCTGAGAATTTTCAAAACTGGCCAATCACAAATAAGTGCGGGAAATGAGGCATATTTAAGCTCCATAGGCAGGAATACTTGCCATAACTGGTTTTAGCTCCCATCTGCAGGCAGCATGGCTGGTGTTGGAGAGGGCTCTTGCTTCCGAGCGCAACAGTGGGGCATTGAGGAGTCAAAAGTGATGGTTTGGCTTCTTGTCCATAATCATGATGCCAGACTCCTGCAGGGCCAGTTCCAGGGCACTGAATACAAAGTGGAAGCCTGGAACCGTCTTGCACATGATCTCACCAGTGCCACAGTCATCCCTCGGACTGGTGAGCAGGTCAGACACCACTACTCAGACCTGAAGAGACGCAAGGAGGACCAACTGAACCAGTGGATACAGGAGGCCCATGGGATGGAAAATGCCCCACTACTGAGTAGGTAGCCATGGAATGAATTATGTAAGAACTGCTATCGTAGTCTATATTATGGATAGGTATGTCTCAATATCACTTCATTTACTTCACAGCTGCAGGTGTCCGTGCTGCAAATCAGCAAGCCTATGCAGATAGGCTGCTAAGGCTGCACCACCAGGCAGGTTAGTAATTATTCTGCATGTATTGTTATATAAAATAAGTGAGAGAGCCTGAAAAAAGTGTTGTAGCCCAATAATAAAGGAATAATAAGTCTTGAATAACATCTCTGCATGTACTGTTATATAAAATAAGTGAGAGAGCCTGAAAAAGAGTGTTGTAACCCATTAATAAAGGTATAATACATTTTAAATGAGTCTTCTGCATGCACTGATATATCAAATAAATGAGAGAGCCTTTAGAAAAGTGTGTAATGTAATTAATAAAGGTATAATTCCTGGAGTGTGTCCGTGTCACTTTCTTTGAAATGCTGTTGTACTCTTGCATTATAGATATAGTACTGTTGTATTAAGTGCTGTCAACCCACACTTGGGTAGGCACATAGAAAGTGGATGAAGTGAGTGCCAGTAGCTGTTAAGCATATATACAGTCCTCAACTGTAGGTTCATGGCTGGCATGTATAGGTAAACTGGCACATGAGTAGCTTGTTATTGTGTTCCCCAGAAATGTCAGTGTGCTGCTAGAAATGTAGGGGGCTGTTAAAATATAACTGATAATGTCCCCTGAACACATCCAGATATGTAGATATATAAATATAAATAACATATATAAATACTTAGCAGTAATATCTGCATCCTGGACAGTTTGTATGTTAGATACAGGTCAAGTATATAAGTAACTAGCAAAACCCATTTCACAATTTAATGGACATTGCCTAGTGTAATAAGACATGTAGGGAATATATACCTGCAGTCAATAGGAATGTAGTGTAAACTATAAGTACATATACGTTGTTAATGGAGGTATCTTTTTACACCCTACTGTATGTGCATAAACAATGCAATTCCACACCTCAGTGGGTATGTTTAATCTCAAAACATTTGTTGGGACACAAAAAAAAAAAAGTTCAATCTGCTACAAAAAAAAATATTACACCCAATGCATAGCTGCCCATTTTGCACACATGTACGATGGACACATAAACTGATATTTAATTGGCAGTACAACATACTTTGTTGTCCTCACCCCTCTCTCAGGGGTGGAAGGTTTCAAATTTCCATCCAAATTACTAGCATATGCACAGCTGTTGCTGTTAAAGAAATGGGCAGCTATGGACCTTCCCAACACCCGTCCTGCACATCCCGAGCTGTTTTCCCTACTGTCTTTCCCTCTTTGTGCCCCTTTTTCACCACTTTCCTATCTCCCCATATTCTTTTCTTTCAAAGAAATGAGCACGGGGTTAGTGGGAGTAAGCACTTTTAAGCAGTAGTTAGTGGGTTTGCACGAGTGAGCGCTTGTGTGCACTTAGCTAAGTATTGCTAAGCTTCGTGCAAACCCACACAAACCCACTTACAACTGCTTAAAAGTGCCTTAGTCACCCTGCATGTGAGGGCCCTTGTTCTGCTCAGCAGCAAAATAAAACACCACTGTCAGTATCGAACCCTGGACTCTGGACACACTAGACTGCATGAAGTACCACTAAACCACAGTAGATATACAGTAGGTTGTTGCTGAAATATATATATCATGCATCAGAATGAGTGAATGTAAAGGAAAGATAGGAATGCCATAACACAAAACCTGTTCTTTGGAACTTTACCAGCAGTTGTTGTGGAATGGCATTGCATGACTGTGATAACAGAACCAGACATTCTAGCAGTAAATAATGTTACAGCAGCACTTTACAACCCCCACACAGTATCATAGCAGGACAATCCCCACCCAAAAGTGCAACATACCTGTGTGTTCAGGGTCCAGCAAGGATGCAGGTAGGCATACTCAGTACTGGAATTGTTCAGTTTTCATGAGCATCCTGTGCTAATGTCAACAATAAAAAAGCACCAACTGTGCAGAAGTGAGTACATTAATATTCACAGTATAGCAGTTGACAAACAGTTCATGTGCCAAATGAATACATCTCAATAACTATGTATGTATGGCAGCTAAATGTATAAGTAGAAAAGAAACTACATACTCCCATGTATCTTGTGTTAGCATTTGTAGGGGTGAGTACAATTCTACACTGACAACTGTGTACTGGTAGTGGCAACATTCAGGTCTGAGTACAACATTCAAATCACTGGCTACACCCCTAGCTTCAAATATAAGAAGTATACCAACCTTCTGACTTACACAACGGTGTCCACAGCAAACAAGCATGGGCCCCACTTTGGAAAACTGAAAGGGCTATGCCTACCTGACCTAGCAATTTATAGCATTGGGTTGCTATGACAGTGAGTACTGCAATTACCACACAGCAGGCTGCATGCAATTACCAAATGGTGGCCACCAATTGGTGCAGAGGTCATCACATGCACATGTGCAGATACCTATAAAAGCAGGCTGTACTTGCTGCCCACAAATGCAATCATTTCATTGCAGCTACGGAGAGAGAGAGAGAGAGAGAGAGAGAGAGAGAGAGACACAGACAGACAGACACTAACATCTACAACATGAGCAACAGCAACAGAAAAAAAAGATATTAAAAAATATATATATTAACAAATATATATATTAAAAAAAATATAAAAAAAATTAAAAATCAAATTTTACAAAACACACGGAACTGACAAATAAAAACACATACAAAGGAAAGTCATGTAACAGATATGTATTTACTGGCATGTAGTAGATGTTTTGAAGAGTACTCTACATACTTTGAATCATCCATATGTGGCAGCAGTACGTATCTATGCACAGATGCCCTCCATAACTACTGCCATGGAGAAATCAGTGTGTAGCTGTGTGCAGTGGGATATGACTGTGACATATGTAGTTCAGCATTAAATTTCAAACATCTGATCCATGTTATCTGTGTTCTGTACAGTAGTGTGTACAATGTCTGTTTGTGGGAGTAGCGCATACACTTATATAAACATGGATGTGACAGAGTAACAAATGCATGATAGTCATATTAACGTGTAGCTTAGCATTGGCAACAGCTGTACCAGGCTAGTATGCTAATCTAGCATTTGCAGCTATATACACACCCTCTAATATTACTGTGTGCTCACGTGACACCAGTTCATGTTGCAGCAAGGCCCAACAGGTCAGCCGTGAGGTCCACTGACTTACAACAATGTGGACCGTGTGTCTGTATGGCACACACATATGGAGAGATCAGTCTGTGTCAGATATATTGGCATCTGTACATGTGCATAGAGCAAGGGACGTACTGCAACTGTTTGTGAAGGGTGGACATATATATGTTGGTGAAGGTTGTTATGTGCATATTTCTATGTAGGTTATAGTGTGTGGCAAACAAGACAGCATACAGTGCTGGTATATGACATGCGGTGGTTAAACGCTGTGGGTATGATTTGTCAGGCTTGCAGTGATGCAGCCAGTGAGGCCTGCTAAAGCTACATGGGCTGAGAACACCTTCAATGCATTCTGCACAACACTGTGCAATATTATTACATAACTGTATACCTCACAACCTTCACATAATTGATATTCCCACCATGAAAGGTGGACTGTATATGTGCCTATATGTATATCTATATGTACACCAATGGATGTTAATATGTATGTGTATATATACACACACACACACATATATATATATATATATATATATATATATATATATATATATATATATATATATATATATATATAGAGAGAGAGAGAGAGAGGGTCATATTTACTGCGACAGATGCCTGGTGACAAAGCCATGGACTCAAGCTCAATGTTATAACTGCATCGGCATCCCTTCTGAAAAAACCTCCATACCCATGAACTACCACATAGGTGGTAGTCTACTTAACACTGAAAGTGTGATAAGAGACCATGGGACACAGGTGGGCAGTAGTCTCCCCTTTGATAATCACAGTGCCACACTAGTCATGTAATCTGTCTACATGGCACACCTCCTCACAAAAGTTGTGTCATCCAGTGAAATATAGGTCAGTGTTCCCCTCTACTCATCACACATAAAACCCATTATAGAGTACAATGCCCCATGTGGTATGTACCTCACAAGACATCTACAGCAACTGGAAAGGCCACAGACATACCTCACAAAGAGTAATACCGGCCTCAAACAGATGCCTTATGCAGACCGTCTCACAAAACCACAGCTAGACTGTGTTGCATACCGCCTACCCAGAGGTGACCTCTGCCTAACATACCAAGCTGTGTCACCCCAGAGCTGTTGGACATGCTCCATGTAAACAGATCACAATCTCTACCAGCTACATGCGCTAGGGACCTAAACCTTGTCACTTCAATAGACAGAACATGCTGGAGGGATAGATTCCTATCTCAGAGACATCCCATACTCTGGAACAAACCACCTATCAATAGCAAACCAAGCTCCTCATTAGCAGTCATCATGAATAATCCTGATGATTGGATAGGAGATATGAAATACACACCGGGAATCACATCTGTGGCTCAGCTGGATAGGGGCATGTGAAATTAGATTACATGTGTGTCAAAGGCCAGGGTAACATATGGCTAGGCTTCTATAGGCCCTAGGGCCAATAGCCTATTACCTACCTATGAACCGATACACACCCACATGTACTTGTTGCAATAACTGCTATGTGAGGTTGACTGAGTGTGATGGTGAATGTGTTGGTGAATGTGTCGAGGTTCTGTCAATTTGTGATAGCTTAGTGGGAAACTGTTTCCGTCATGCTATTTTGTGTCCTAGCTCTGATCCCAGCAAAAGATGTGTATGCTATTGCTAGGCAGAAAAAGCCATATGGCATACGGTCTGACATAGTCCCTTGGTGTGGACTGTGGTGTGCCATTGTAGGCTAAAGCAGTACATGTATGCTTATTGATTGGTATTGCTGGTGAATCCAAATCCCGTATGAACTGTAGTACCACCTGAAGCTGTATGCCTAAACAGCACAGTATGGTGTATGTCCACATTGCTTGAAAACACTGTTATGTGTGTTCCCTGTAGTCCTCACAGATTACATGCCTCAGGCATAATGTTTTGTAAGTACTGACACACAGTACTGTATGGTACACAGGTAAAGCTCATCTGGGTTGCCATACCTTTGTGTCTTGTATGTATGTGTGATGTGTATGTGGATATGCCTGTAACATGCCCTCAGTCATATGTGTGTTACAGGATATAAGTGCGTATCTAGCAACATGTATAGTCTAGTACAGCAGTATGCCACCTATACTAATGAATGTGCACATATGTTAGGCAGGGGTTTGCCACCAACAACTAGTGTGGTATACTGGTAATACTGTAACTGGTCTTTACAATCATTGCAATGGATGACATATTTCATTATGCATTAACTTGATATATACCTCATGTGACTAGGTGGTGCATTGTGTCGCATAGTATGCCATGTACTGTTGTATTGTCTTACATACTGGTTTCTCTTTGTTGCTGTGCAGAACATGGTTTGATATATAGCACGTGCCAGGCACTGTTAGGCAGTTGTGGTATGAGCACTGATATGTGGTATTGAAAGTGTGTATCCTCTGACAGCCAATAGGTTGCTATATATGGCAGTTCAGTGATATCTGTACATTAGAATGTTAAGTGTGCCACATGACTTGCTCACACATATTGTTTCATTGTCTTCCAGGGTCATGGCTCACCATCACAATCCGACATACAGCCCAGCTGAAGATGAGCAGATCACAACCAGCTTGGTTCAGCACTATGCTCTGCTGTTCTCAAGAACCAGCCAGGACCAACATGAGTGAACTGCACTGTAGCAAGATGTTGTCCGTCTGGTAAATGACATAGGCATGCATAACTGGACATATAAGCAGGTACGCCATCACTGCAGTGATTTACTTAGACATGTCTGTCAGCGTGCGTCTGATGTCCATAGACAACAGCTTGCCACAGGTTGTGGGGTAGCCATCCATCCCCCCCTCACCAGAGTGGAGGAGCTGCTCCTCAGTCTGGTGGCTCCTGGCCAACAACAACAACAACAGCAAACATATATCATCATGGAGGCCGGAGCCACCCAGCGAGTTGACATGGAGCATGCAGGTAACATGGCATATCTATAGACTACTGTTACCTCTATTGTTAGATCATACATATGTGAGATGTGTACTGTGTAGTTAGAAGATGTGGAGCCTGGTGTTGTGCAATACTGATAATTTGGAACATAATCTGTAGGCCTGTGACTGTCAACCGTTGTACTACTGTAAGTTTGCAAACCCACAGTAGCAATGCCACAGTTGTTGCCACTGACAAACTGTCTCATATCCTTGTAGGTCCCTCTGGTGTGACAGCAAGGCAGCAGACCCATGCTGGTGAGTGTGTTCTACATTTAATATTGCATAATATATTTGCATGTCATAGGTGAGGTGTAGGACATGTACACGTAACACACCTACGCATAATGCATGCTGTGCATGTTTGCTGTGAGACTATGCACATCCCAGTAATGTGTGTAGCTGCCTCAAACACATGCAATACACAGAGCATCCCACACAAACTGTAGTGGACATTGGATAGGCAGAGTCGGTACACATGCACACATCATACACAACATTGTCATATGCAGTAATATGCTACACATGGCGTATTCAGACACCCGCTGTAAGGTCACACTCCAGTATCCCAAATGTCATCCACACAGCACACATAATATACCTGAGGAGTAGGGACCTATCATGGGGCTGTGCGACACTCTGCAACACATAACGCATTCATGTTAGGCAATGCTCCCTATTGGGCACCTTACAAACCCATGTAACAACTGGTTGTGAAATGGTGAATGTAGCCATGGTACTGCAGTTCAGGTACAACATGCTAGGTGCCGGTCTGGCATACATTAGTAGCCTTGAGTGAGCACATGATGCTGCATGATGCTGGCTCATGGTACTACACCCCATCCAGTTACAGTAACCACAGTACTACACATAGCATTCATTGCTATGCACCTCACTGTTGTGTGTGTGCAAACATATGCACCTATACACAATATGCATAGCAATCATCATTAGTACAAAGTGACACAAATATGTATTGTAATGCTATGGAGTGTATAGGTCATATTGGGTATGTGTGATGTTTAATGTTGCAGTTGTGTTGTAGCATGCCATGTCATGGCTGGCACTGGCATGTACACAATATGTCCTACACTCACCATAACCACTGTACAATGGCTATGTTGAGCAATAGTATTCCATCAGGTATACATGCACCACTCATCCTGTGTGTATACATAGCATGCATGTGCTAAACCTGTGTCCACAATTATCTGCTAAAGACACAGATGCTCTAATCAGAAATGGATATCTATGTGACACACAGATACACATGCAGCCATGGTATGTATACCTGTGAGTGATGGTGCACAGGACATTGCAGAGCTTTCAATAATTGCACAGCAATGTTGTGTCCATGTACACATTGCGTTCAAGGGTGAGGCCAATCACTGAACAACAACACACATGCATCAGAGCCATGTATACTGTTATTAGCAAGGGCTGTCTACACCCACATTGCATGCTGTTGAGAAACACACGTCCTGCATGCTGACACGTGATATGACTGTTTGGCTTGTGATACTTTACCCCACCATGAACCGCTATTGAGTATGTTCTGGATTGCTGGTGGTGTGTGTGTGTGTGTGTGTGTGTGTGTGTGTGTGTGTGTGTGTGTGTGTGTGTGTGTGTGTGTGTGTGTGTCTGTTTAAGTGAGGAGTGTATTTGTGTGCATGTGTGCATGTGTGTATGTGTTCTGACATCATGTACAGGTCGTAAAGTGTGTTTCCTGTCTAACTCTTACAGATGCTGAGGTTGGGCTGGTTCACTGCAGCTGGGAACTTGATGTCACTGAGCAAAATAGTGATGATGAGGATAGGTGTGTTGAGGCACAGGCATGTTTGCCAGGGTCTGTCTTTGGGCCACCTATCGACAGAACACAAGTTTCCACCCCATCCATGCACACAGTCATACTGCCAATACATCCATCACCAATGCCCTTAGCTGAGGGACAGTGTACAGTCGGCATTGGCCAGGACAGTGTGGCATCTATGGCACATGCATCCCGACACAGCAGCCATACCCAGATGTCTGGAAGGGTACCACATAGGCAGATGTCCAGGGGTTCTCATCAGAGCACTGCTGCACATCATGCCCCTGGCAGATGTGCCACAGGTCTTACAACCTCACACATGTTCCAGGCTGTCATGGAGGTACAGGCGCATATGGAACGGTACACCAGACAGGGACTAAGAGCACAGAGGGCACATAACACCGCTGTAATTGACAGTATCCGTGACCTACCAGGTGCCATCCGTAATTACACTGAGGTCACTGATAGACGTTGGGGTGAGACATTAGATGTCCTCCGCAATGTTCTGTCCATGTGTCAGGACAGTGCGGGACGGTTGAGACGTCGATATGGATGTATGCCAGCAACATCAGCAGCTGGCAGTCGTCGCAGACATCCCTCAAGCCACAGCCGCTCCCGTAGTGCCAGTACCAGCCCCAGCAATGTTGGGGGTGGGCTGTCCATAGACCGTCCTAGAAGACGACATACACGTGGCTCTGGACAGTCCCAGCAAGGACCTGGGTCCAGTGTACATCTTTCCACCTCTGAGGATAGTACCCAGTCTGGCTTAGTACCTGATACTGTCAGTAGCATACCTGCCAGGCACAGGTACCGTGTCCATGGCCAGAGACGGTGATCTGTAAAGCCTGGCAGGTACAGTCTGTGGCTGTCCCACAAATCCCCGTATATGGCAGCCACATGGTGGAACTGTGTGCATGCAGACACACACGCACATAAAACAGACACCTAGGGCTAACACATACCCACACACATTACATCAACATTGGCCCAAAGCAGTACTCTTGGCCCTCACACACACACACACACACACACACACACACACACACACACACACACACACACACACATACATACATGTTGATTGTATGGCTCAATGTAGGCCTCTGGCAAACCAACAACACACCCTGTGCATATGATGAAACCTGTGCCACCTCCTGTCATCTGTAACATTGATGCAGGAACAGGCTACCATGGTGCTGATGCACAGGGTGACTTTACAGCAGTATAGCAATGTTAACATGTTGTCAGCAGTAGAGTGTAATGATATCCTTGAAGATGTAGCTGAGCAGGCATGATGCATTAAAACTATGATTGTCAATGTAGTATTGTTTACACCAGTGTTAGTTCCAATAGTGTATTGTTCACCCACGTGCCACTTGGCTGATGTGTGTAGTATTGGCAGCATGTGTTAGAGAGTGGACAGTACGTGTGGGATGTGTGTAGCACAGATTTGCAGGTGTACATTTGTGAACATGGTGGAGGTGCACTGTCTGCATGTACATGCGTAGTGGACACATGGGCAGGGTGACATGCCTTGTGTTACACAGTAACACTCCATAGTTTCTATTAGTGGCCAGTATGCATTGTACTACACACATTTTGGAACTTGAGTACACATGTGTGTATGACATGGTTTGACACTGTGCTGTGGGTGATACTGTTACTGTCATTGTTTTGCATTCTGGTAGTATACATAACCTCAGCAGCCTAACCATAAACAATTGTTAGATGATGTCTTGACAACTGACACACAAATGTTGGACACACAGCAACATTTGGATCCTTCATGTACTATACTATGCCAGTAACCAGTGGTATTCACCTGCACCCATTCCTGAGACCACTCCTGTTTGCCATATAGCTCTCTTAGGTACAAGCAATCACAGTAGGGATATGTCCGTCCACGTCTGGAAATGCATACTGTGGCCTATAATGCATTCTCCAGATGACACACACATCCTCCACAAGGGTGTCATACAGACAGATACCTGTTGTCAAACCCATGCTGTAAAGCTATAAGTCAACCAGAGCATAGTCATCCACCTTTACGAAACATAGTATCCCCATAGTATCACATAGGTAGTAGCCACCAACATGTTGAACAGATACCAATGTGTACATGCAGCCAAGTGTTACGTCATCTCTACTTTGGTAATCACATTTCCAAATGTATTTAGAAATTCCTCGCTGGATCACGTAAGCAATAAGGGGTCTGCATGCATATCCACAAAGGTTGTTGTACACCTATAATGAATAGCCATCATTGACAGACTTTGCTGCATTTGAACAGGTCTGTAATATACCTCAGCCATAAACCCTCACTCACACAATTCAATAGAAACCGTAATGAGTGTGTGTGACACGGATTACCTAGGCCAGGGATCACTGCAGTGGCTGGCCTTGTCACAAGCATACAGACGTGACCTAAGGTCTGGAAAGTGGCAGCACACTCTGGCAAAGATGACAGATGTGTTCATGGAGAAAGCAGGGTTCTCACACATGAAATAATTGAGGTCACATGTATGTATATGTATTTGCCACACAGCTACCTGACGTGCAATGCACATACTGTTGTCATACTGATATGTCATAGAGTAGTAAAAGCCAAACCCACAAAACATTGACCAACAGTGTCACACACATAGAGAACACACACACTCACCAAGTGAAGGCTTCAAACTCCTACCTAACTACTTCATGATACTAGAGGAGCATGCATTAACACGACGCACTATCCACATTACTGGGAGCTCACTTTTCCACAGGTATATTTGTAGGATGGTGACATCATCAGACTTGAGAAAGATTAGTATACCACTTTTAAGGTGTTTTACTACTCTCCAAAAAGTTTGCGTCTTTCCAAGGGGATCACACAAACTTGTCAAGTGCAGGATTCAAACCCCTACCTAACTACTTCATAACACTAGAGAAGCATGCATTAACACACCACGCTATACACATTACTGTGAATCCTCTTTTCCACAGGTATATTTGTTGGATGGTGACATCATCAGACTTGAGAAAGATTAGTATACCACTTTTAAGGTGTTTTACTGCTCTCCAAAATCGTTGCTCCTCTCCAAGGTGATCACACACACGTCAAGTACAGGATCCAATCCCCTACCTATCTACTTCATGATACTAAAGGAGTATGCATTAACACGATGCGCTATACACATTACTGTGAGTTCTTTTTTCCACAGGTATATTTGTAGGATGGTGACATCATCAAACTTGAGAAAGATTTGTATACCATTTATAAGGTGTTTTACTATTCTCCAAAAAGATTGCTCTTCTCCAAGGAGATCACACGCACACTTGTCAAGTGCAGGATTCAAACCACTACCTAACTACTTTAGGATGCTAGAAGAGTATGCATTAACACAATGTGCTATACACATTACTGTGAACTCTCCTTTCCACAGGTATATTTGTAGGATGGTGACATCATCGGACTAGACAAAGTGGGTTACATTAGGTGACATTAGGTGGGCTACATAGAAGGAATGTCTAAACACTTTGGCCATGTGATCATCAAAGGAGAGTTTACTATCTACCTATGTCCCCAGGGCCATAATGACTTTCTCCGTACATACCGGATTACCACCTATGTGGTAATTTGTGTGCACTTTGTTTTATCCAAAGGGGATGACTATGCATTCTTTGGCATTCTGCTTGAGGGCATTGTTTTGACACCGGATATCTGTCTCTGTAAGACCCTTCTGGAGGATGTGTGTGTCAGCCCTAGAGTCGATTATGGACCACAGTTAGCAGTCATCTGCAAACCTGTTCAGCCATACTCCTCCCGTGCTTGCCTGTACCTCTGAGAAGTATCTACTGAACAGGTGGGGTCCCAGGACCAAGACCTGTGTGATGCCATTTGTGACTGGTTTAGAGTCGGACATGGCACCCGCAACCCTGAACATGTGTGTTTGATCTGTGAGCCACTTGGCCACCCATCCTGTGACATAGCTGTTAATGTTCAAGCTGGTAAGCTTGTCCATTATGACAGAGTGGGGAATGGTGTAGAAAGTCCTTAGAGAGGTCCAGGTGGGCTGTGTGGACTACTTTCACCTCCATCTATGTCCTTGGTAACTGTTTCAAATAAGTCAGCTAGGTTTAGGAGGCAGGATCTGCCTTTAATAAGGCCAATTTGGGTAGAGTCCAGTGTCCCTAGGTCTCCAATGTCTCTGTTTATGGGTTCCATGATAATTTGCTCCATAGCTTTGCAGACCAGGCTGAGTAGACCTATAGGGCAATGGTTTCCAGGTTCTGTTGTGGCAACCCCTTTGTGGAGCTGGATGACTATTGGTGTATGCCATTCTTTGGGTACATAGCCTGTGGTACGATTGAGTCTGGACAGTGAATGTAGGTGAGGGTGTAGTTCCTTTTGGAGCTGGTGTAAGACGAAGCCTGGGACACCATCCAGTCCCACTAATGCTGTGTTCTTAGCTTTGGAGAGGGCTGTCTTTACCTGCATGTCCATGAAGTCTGGGGCTCGGCATTTTTCTGGGATGGACACAGGCCCTTTTGGGGGTGATGGGGGGAGTTTGCACTGAACCTGTCCCCCAGGATGTGGGCAATGTAAGTTGGTTCAGTGTATTTCTTGCCATTTTTCAGTAGCTGACAGCATATTTGGAAGTTGCCACCTACATGTTTGGTATAGCTAATGAAGGCTATGTGGTTGTTATTCTTATATTCCTTGGCGATTTGTCTTTAGAAACTGGCCTTGGATTATTTTATGAGCGATCATTGTTTCTTCCTAATAATGATCAGTGATACCTTTCCTTTTGTGACATCCTTTTGTGAAGTTTGCTCTATCATGTGTTAGTTTCCTCCTGCTGTTGTTTAGCTTATTTATGGGCGATGACCACCAGATTGGTTTCTTATTTTTGGAGGGGTGCATCTTGGTTTTATTTGGGATGTCTCGATCAATGCATCCCTGTAGATGCTCATAGGATGCACTTGTATATTATTCGGCAAATTGTATGGCATTATTCTATAGCAAGGGGGCTTTGGAACTTTCCACTTTGGTCTTGGGAAGTGTGCAGTTTGCTTTTGAAAATGTCTTCACAGTGGTTTCATCGACTGGGGGGGGGGGATGTGGATGTCCAGTGTGATTACTTTATGATCTGATATTACCAGTGAGGAGTTTATCTCTGTTGTGGTACACTGGTACTCCATGTTGGTGATGATCAGGTCCAGTATGTTGTCACCTCTAGTGAGTGTGGTGACCAGCTGTTCCAGGGTGTTAGAGTTTTTAAATTCTAGGAAACATTAGGCAAAGGACATTGTACACGAGTAATTCTCCCACTCAATGTTTAGGTAGTTGTAATCTCCTCATATAATGGTGTTTGATAGGACCTTTGTATTTTCCACTGTTCTCGGGACTACTGAGTGAGGTTCCTGAGACAAGGCAGGTGATCTGTAGCAGGCTACAATCTGATAAGCAGCTTTGCCCAATTTTAGTTGCACTTTCATGGTCTCCAAGGCCTCATGCTGTGCCACTAACCTGTAGGTGTGGGTATCCATAAGGTAAATGGATACACCCCTTCCTTTGGTATTTCACTCATGGTTTTAGGTCCAAAGATCAAAGGGAATGTGAGTGTTTTACGTGGAGCATGTCCAACAGCCCTGTGTTTGACATAGCTTTGTATGTTAGGCAGAGAACACCTCTGAGTAGGCGATATGCAAGGGAGTATGGCTGGAGCATTTTGAGATGGTCTGTATATGGCATGTATTTCAGGCCGCTAATGCTCTTTGTGAGGTATTGCTGTAAGCTTTCCAGTTGTTGTAGTTGTCTTGTGAGGTACATAGGAAAAGTGGCATTGTACGCTATTATAGTTCTAGTGAGTGATGAGTAGAGGGGAACAATGTCCTCTTCTATTCTGCGTGAGACACATTTTGTGATGAGGTGTGCCACATAGGAGGGTTTCCTGACTACTGTGGGGATGTGATTATCACAGTTGTGTCCACTGTCCACCTGTGACCGAAGGTCTCTTGTCACACTTTCAGTGTTAAGTATACTACTGCCTATGTTGTAGTTCTTGGTTACAGAGTTTTTAACAAAGGGGATGACAATGCACCTTTTGGCACTGAGCTAGAGCCCATGGCTTTGACAACAGCCATCTGTCTGAGTGAGGCCCTTTTGTAGGATGTCCACATCTTTAGTGTTTACAATTATGGCTCCTAGTTTGCAGTCCTCTGGAAACTTCAGTAGCCACAGACCTTCCATGTTAAAGTTTACTTCAGGGAAGTAGATACTAAACAGGACAAGACACAGGACTGGACCCTGTGGTACTGCACTCGTCACTGGTCCAAAGTCATACTTGGAGTCTGCTTATTTCACAGTGTGTGTTCTGTCAGTAAGCCTGTTGGCAACCCATCTTGTGACATAGAAATTTATACCTAGTTTAGTGGGTTTATCTGTATTTCCAGAGTGTGGGGTGGTGTTGTAAGCCGTGGCAGAATCTAAATAGGCTGTGCAAACCACCTTACCCGTGTCTACGGTTCTGGTGACTGCTTCAATGTCATCTATCAGGTTTAGGAGACATGATCTGCATTTTACAAACCCAGCATGGTTGTGGTCCAGGGTTTGGGGATTACAACTGTATTTTTTATAAGCTGTATGATGATACATTCCATGGCCTTGAAGGGCAGGCTCATCAGGCTAATGGGGCGCTAGTTCCTGGGGTCCGTGGTTTCTCCACCCTTGTGTAGTGGGATAACCATCACTGTGCACCATTCAGCAGGCACAAAGCCTGAGGTGTGGCTATGACTGAACATGGTACATTGGTGTGGTGCCTGTTTGTTCTGTGGTTTGTGTAGAACACAGCCTGGGAGGTTATCTGGTCCCATGGCTGCTGTGATACTGGCTTTGGAGAGTGTTTTTTACCTGTGCAGCCGTGATGACAGCAACTTTGCAGTCTTCCATTATAGTGATGTGCTCTTTCATGGGTGAGAGGGGGGTAAAGTTAACACTGATCCTATCTGCCAGGATGATAGCAATATCAGTTGGGTCTGTATATTTAGTGCCATTGAGCTGTAACTCAGAACAGATCTGAGTGTTGCCATGACATGGACCTGTCTGTTGTGCAGAGATCTCCTGAGTAGACAGTATGCAACAGAGTACAGATTGGGTTAAATTCAGTCTTGTTGCATGGGGCAACTGTTTGAGGCCAGTAATCCTCTTGTTGAGGTACTTCAGTGGTCTTTCCAGCTGCTGACAGTGCCTAGTCGGATTCATCGCAAGTGTGTTGTGGTACTCTTTGACGGGTCTGATGACTGATGAGTAGAGGGAACCTCCTTTGACCTACATGCACAGAACTTGGCAGGTTGTGTGAACACATAGCATGATTTTCTGAGCACTTTGTGAATGAGTTTCTGGAAGTAGAGATGACTAACCACATTTGTCCATAGATCCCTTATTATCACCTCCATATTTAGCCTAAGTGTGTGAGCATGCCCAGTATGACCTTTCAGTGTGATGCTGAAAGAAATCCACTACATTTGTTGAAGTGTGTGAGCATGGCCGCTATAGACATTTATACTATGTGTGTGTGGAAAATCAAGTTGTATTTTTTACAGCAGGGCTCACCTTTGTGTCATATATCAACAGGGATCATGCTGTGCCTGCAGGGCTTCCATGAGACACTTTGCATAGACTTATCAACATTTCTACATACGGGGGGACAGCTATTCTTTGTACATTTCTACCCGGGGGGGACACCTGATTGTTACTGTGGGTGTACATAGGATGAGGGGTTCACCTGACACTTATACACATTTGCTAGGCCTGCACTACTATGTAAAGTACTCCATTTCAGTCTGTACTGTTGCCTATCATACTGGCTTGAGGCATACTACTTAGCGTCCACTGTCACGTATATTAGATTGCAACTTCATAGCCTACCCAACCCACATCACACCACCTGGCCTGCTGTTCTCTGTCTGCATAGGCCTGTGGGGGAGGTTACCCATATGCCTCTTTAGGGGCATGCTGCAGCATTTCTTTGTGTTTGCATTAGTGTACAATTGTCCTGCTGTGGCTGTGCCAGTAAAATGCTGTCATGGCTCAGTGGTCAAGTACTGTGACTATAGTGCACAGTATCCTGGGTTCGAGCCCTGTCACTGCTTTTTATTTTCATGCTGGGCAGACAAGACTGCTTAAGGAACAGTAAAGCAGATATGAGCATGTTTACCTGACTTTGCTCAACTTTGCCCGACCTTGCCCAACATTGCTCAACGTTGCACTAGTTAGCGCGGGCAATTTTGTTTACATATACTAAACAGTGGTAAAAGCTGCTTAGCACTGCTTTATATTGCTTAAAACATGGCAATCATACCTCAGGTGGTGCTGCAGGGCTGTCTATGTCGGATGCACATAGTACACTCCCTATACATGTGTGGAAACAGGTAGTGTCAAGTTAGGCATCCCTTTTATTTTATGTGCGAGTCAGAGAGAGGTATAATTTCCAGGGTTCCTGCTGAGCCAGTGTATGTGCTATGCGTTGCCTCTTTGCCAAGGCCAAGGCATACTGGACATGCCTCCTTCTGCCTACTGGGGCAGGCTCAGGTTGTTCCTCCTCCGAGTCACGCTGTGCCTATGCAGGCCTTGGCAATGGTGGGGGGCTGTTTGGCCCTGCCCCATGCTGTTCCTGCTGCAGCTGTTTTTGCAGGATCATATTGTGTAGCATGGCACATACCATGACAATTTCGGAACATGTAGTTGGTGAGTACTGCAAGGCTCCACCAGATGTGTCCAGGCACCGGAACCGTGACTTGAGTATCCCAAACACATGCTCGATTACATTTCGTGTTTGTGCATGTGTCTCATTACGGAGTTCTTGTTCAGGTGTGTGTGCATTTCTGATGGGTGTCATCAGCCACGGCTCCAGTGCGTATCCAGCATCCCCCACTAGGTGACCGTCAGGGATGTCCCCATTGTCAAATGTCTGGTACAGCTGCATCAGATGCCAGATATGGGAATCGTGGTAGCTTCCAGGGCAGCCAGCACACACATTCAGTATTATGCCCTGGGCATCGTACATGACCTGGCAGTTGATGGAGTGGAAGCCCTTGTGGTTGATGTAGGCCCTACCCCGTTCACCAGCTGGTGCTTTGATGTGTATGTGCATGCAGTCAATTGCACCCACTACCTCAGGGTATTCCGCTATTTGCTGGAAGAGGCACATATTGCTGGCCAATACCGCATGGGAATTGGGGAAATATACATGATCACCAACATGTGCTGACATGGCATTTAGGAACAGGTGCAGTACCCTGGATGCTGATGCCTGTGAAATCCCCATCATATCACCAGTTGGTCTCTGGAAGGTACCTGTTGCTAGTATTCTTAGGCCAACACATACTTTGGTTTCCACTGGGATGGGTTCCCCTCTGTTGGTTCTGTGTGTGAGGCGTGGCCTGCACAGTTCAACAATTTGCTGCAGGAGGTCTCTGTCCACTCTATAGCACTCCACTATCTCCAGCTCATGTAGCCCCTGGTAGGTTAGCCTGGGTCTGTACACTCTTCTCTGTCTCCTCACTGTGGGTTGCTCAGCAGCATTCGTAATGGCACCACCCTCAGCATCTTGCACATGTTGCCTTATAATAGCAATGGCAGCCCCTAACATTTTTTTTGTCTCAGTTAAGCTTTTTAAGTTTTCACTTCTCTTTCTAGACTGCAGTGTTGCAGTGTTTCTGAGAAAAACATGGGGGAATGTTGTTTGCAGAGTTTTAAGTGCTGGGCTGGGCTGGGCTAGTGTACTGCCTGTGTAATTGGCTGATTCTGATTGATTTCACCTGGCAGCTCTGCTAGTTCTCCTTGGTTAACTTCCTACTACTTCTTTTCCTTCCATTTCCCTTTCTGTTTCCACAGGGGGGCAGCGCCGTGCAAACAAGCACAAACACGCACACACGAGCGCACACACGCGCACACAAGCTTACACAGACTTAGGCAGGTGCACATGCATGCACACAGGCTTAGACAGCCTTACACAGGCTTACAAGAGTGCACACATGCACACACAGGCTTAGACGGGTTTACAGGCACGCACATGCATGCACACAGTGTAAGCATCTTTGCAAGAAATTTTAGTGATATCCACGGCGTACACCTTCGGTTTCTGGGTTTCGGTTAAGACAACTGTAGACACGCCTCTTCCAGTCCTGAGTAACTCACAGCAAACACATGCCACTGTGCTCCAATCAGCTTACAGTCTTTGATACATACCCCCTCATGATGTCACCTATCTTCTACTCTACTACTCCCCTAATCCTACACTTACACTCTAGGGACATGGTTCACATGGCAGGGAACATTGGGATTCACTATCCTTATCCTCATTTGCATAGGATTGCCTACTAATGCTTGGTTACATCTCTCAAACTGAGCTTCCCCCCTTAGCAACCACTACTCAGTAGCCATGTTGTCTTCAGCCTGCCATTCACCTGCATGGCAGAGGAATCTTTTTAATAAAATGCCTATTTTTTGTTTTTTTGTTTTTATTTTCTGGTTTTTATAGCGCCGCACGTTTGCACGGTGCTGCACTACACTTAAACATCAGAGATCGGGGAAAAAATATTTTTAGCATTTTGCAACAGATTAAAATGCCAATAGCCTTATATTTGGCCATTGGCTTGCTTCCTCAACTGGATGCATCCTTTATTTGGAGCTGTTATTGCTCCGTTTTGCTATTTGCAGAATGGTACTCCGTTACTAACGGAGTACATTTCTGTAAATAACTCTACTCTTACTCGGACAGGTTAGTGTTTCCTGGATCACAAATTTACCTCATTTGCATAGCTTTCAGCAGCAAATGAGGTATTTTGCATAACATAACACTGTCCGTGCAAGAGTAGTTTTAGGAGCTGTCATGCATGCCCCTGCTGGCTGTTGCTGGATCGCTCAGCAGACATATTGGCTGTCTGGAGTCTTACTCTACTCTTAGACTCCATGCAAGCCTTCGTGAATCTGGCCCATACAGTTTTATGATTGTATAGCTTTGGGCAACCATGTTATTAGAAAATTAATAATTTTCTTCTTCTATTTTTCTGGCACATCAGAAGACATTATATCCATTCTTCTATTTTTATTTTTCAGGTTCTCAAGTTTCCCCAAGTAACCAGGGGCAGATTCCAAAATGCTTGGCACTTCTGTGAAGCCATAAGTACAACATGCTGGCATTTTGTGTTTTTTTTTTTTAGTTGGTTTCACAGAATATAACTTCATAGGTTCATAGGTTCATAGGTTCATAGGTTGGTACTAGGCTATCAGCCCTAGGGCCTATACAAGCCTAGCCATAACAATTCCCTGGCTATTTCTTCCCACATTATTTACTTTCCTGGACCCCTGTCTAGCAGGGCAACTGACGTGATCCCTGGGGTGAATTTCCTTTCTCCCATCCAATCGTCAAGGTTTCTCTTGAAGAGGTCCAAAGAGGCACTTTGCTTGACATGTATGGGCAATCTATTCCAGAGTCTGGGGAGTCTCTGGGTCAGGAACCTATCCCTCCAGTATATTCTGTTTATTGTGATGACAAGGTTTAGATCCCTGGAGCGTGTATCTCTGAGGGATTGGGATTTCTTTAAGTGCAGTTTGTCCAACAGCTCTGGGTTTGACATGGCCTTGTATGTTAAGCAGAGATCGCCTCTGAGTAGACGATATGCGACAGAGTACAGCTGGAGTTTTTTAAGGCGGTCAGCGTAGGGCATCTGCTTTAGGCCTGTGATACTTTTAGTGAGGTATTTCTGAGGCCTTTCCAGTTGTTGCAGATGTCTTGAGAGGTACATACCAAATGGGGCGTTGTATTCTATAATGGGTCTAATGAGGGATGAGTACAGTGGGACAATGACCTCCTTTTTTCTGGATGAATAGCCCTTCGTGATGAGGTGTGCCACATAGAAGGATTTCCTGACTGCTGTGGCGATGTGGTTATCGAAGGTGAGACACTGTCCACCTTTGTCCCTAAGTCTCTTATCACACTTTCTGTGTTTAGTGTACTGCCACCTATATGGTAATTCATGGATACATGTTTTTTCCCAAAGGGGATAACAATACATTTCTTGGCATTGAGCTTGAGCCCATGGCTCTGGCACCAAGCATCTGTTTCTGTAAGGCCCTTTTGTAGAGTATCCACATCATTTGGGGATTCAATAATGGCTCCCAGTTTGCAGTCATCTGCAAACTTTGTTAGCCAGAGTCCCTTAGTGTTGACCTGTACTTCAGAGAAGTAGATGCCAAACAAGAGCCCCAGGACTGAACCCTGAGGTACTCCACTTGTCACTTGTCTGGAGCTGGATTTGGAGTCGGCTACTTTTACAGTGTGGGTTCTATCAGTAAGCCATTTAGCAACCCATTGGGTGACATAGATATTAATGCCCAACTTAGTAAGTTTATCTATGATTCCAGAGTGGGGGATGGTGTCAAAGGCCTTGGCAAGGTCTAGATAGGCTGTGTGGACCACCTTACCCTTGTCCATGGCTCTGGAGACTGATTCAAAGAAGTCAATCAGGTTCAGGAGACAAGATCGGCCCTTCACAAACCCAAACTGGGTGGGGTCCAGTGTTTGAAGGTTGCCAATGTCTTTGTTTATAAGTTCCATGATAATACACTCCATGGCCTTGCAGATTAGGCTTGTCAGACTGATGGGACGGTAGTTTCCGGGATCCAAGGTGGATCCCCCCTTGTGGATTGGGATAACTGTAGCTCTGCACCACTCAGTGGGCACGAAACCTGACGTGAGGCTATGATTAAACATGACACTTAGGTGAGGTGCCAGTTCATATTGTAGTTCATGTAGTACACAGCACGGGATGTCATCTTGTCCCATGGATGCTGTATTCTTGGCTTTAGAGAGTGCGTTTTGTACCTGTGTGGCCGTTATTACTGGAATTTGGCAATCTTCCAGTATTGAGATGGGCCATTTAGGGGGTGAGAGGGGGGTGAATTTGGCACTGAATCGATCTGCCAGGATATTGGCAATATCCTTCGGATCAGTATATTTAATGCCATTCTGTTTTAGCTCAGATCAGATCTGAGCATTGCCATTTAGATTCTTGACATAGTTATAGAATGCTTTGTGGTTGTCTTTGGAATCTTTGGCAATTTTATTTTCGTAACTAGATTTGGAGGATTTTATGAGGCATCTCAGTTTCTTACTGAGGCTAGTAAGGGAGTTTTTTGCATCCTGGGATTTTCCTCTTTTCTGCAAAAGTTTCTTCCTTTTGTTGTAAAGTTTGTTTATGGCAGGGGACCACCAGATTGGCTTCCTTTTTTTGGATGACAGCATTTTGATTCTATTTGGGATGGCACGATTCATGCATGAGTGGATGTGCTCGTACAGTGTCTTAGTGTAGGATTCAGCAGTTGAACTTTCAGTTCCCGTCTGCATGGGTGTCATGAAGTTTGTCACTTCTGACTTGAGTGGCATGAAGTTGGCTTTGGAGAAGTTTTTTATGGTGGTTTCTTTACTGGGGGTGGGGTGGGATGTGGATGTTAAGGGTGATTAGCTTATGGTCAGACCTGACTAACGGGGTGACCATAGGTATGGAGCATTGATTTCCCATGTTGGTAATGACCAGGTCTAGGATATTGGAGCCCCTGGTGGGACTATGGATTAGTTGATCCAGGGCGTTGGAATTTATGAATTCCAAGAACCGTTGTGCAAAGGTGTTGGGACATGAGTAGTTTTCCCAGTTAATGGCAGGGTAGTTAAAATCACCCAGTATTAGGGTGTTTGGTTCTATCTTAATATTTTCCAGTATGTTTAGAAAGGTGTAGTAGGAATCTTGGGGTATGGTGGGGGATCTGTAGCAAGCTACAATTTGGATTGCAGTCTTACCTAGTGTTAGTTGCACTTGGAGAATTTCAGACACATTCTGTTGGCCAACTAGCCTGGTGGTGTGAATATCCTTGGTGAATATTGACACTCCTCCACCTTTAGTGTTTCGGTCCTGGTTTGGTGGCCGAAAAGTGTGGTAAGAGTTGTAGCCTGGTACTGCAGGGGTGCTCTCTGGAGCCTTGAACCAGGTCTCAGTTACTGCACAGATATCGATGTTCTCCATTTTAGGAGTGCCTCAAGAGAGTGCATTTTGAGGTTTAGACTTCTAGCATTGAGTAGCATTACCTTCAGATTTTGCATGCTTGTACCTGTTACGGTGGTGGTTTTGTCCTTTGAAGTTTGCCTAAAAAGGCACTATAGGGTGGCAAGAGCCTTAGCCAGTAACCTGAATACCAGAGTGACAGGTGCAGACCATCTCTGGCAAAGCATCGTGGTCTGTCAATCATGTCATCCCAGGCAGACAGATACTGGATCCCCTTTGAATGACACCATAAGCTTAGCCAATTGTTGAAGTCAATCATTTTATCCTTATATTGTGGTATCATTCTGGGAAGGCAGGATGCTACTCAGGGCTAGGGTCATACCTGCCTGGGCCACATGATCCGAGAGCTCTTCCATGTCTCTTTTCATGTAGTCCAGGGAGGTACGTCTCAAGTCATTCACTCCAACATGGACAATGACAGAGTCATATTTGTACTTGTTGTGGAGTGACTTGAGTGCATGCGTTATGTGGTGGATCCTGGCACCCGATAGGCAGCTGACTGTAATTTTCTCCTTATTCAACCTGGTGAGAGGGACATCAGTGTGCCAGACTATAGAGTCACCTATGACTAAAGTGTTAGGTACATTGTCTTGCCTTAGGGGCTGTTGCTGGGTGGCACACTGGTGTTGTGAACTATGTGACACATTGGTTGTGATTGGTGTCTGTTTGCGTTTCAGCTTCAGAGGTCTTTGTTGCTTGGGCAGGTTACAGTTAAGGGCCTCTGCATATGTGGATTTAGTGTTGCTATATGTGGGTGTTGGTGGTGCGGGTTTAGAAGGGCTATGTGTTGCTTGAGGTGTAGTGTGGGTGTTAACCTTCTCCTCTTGACTGTTTAGCACAATCTTGGGTGGAGAGAGCTTTGCTTCCATTTTGGCTATGTAAGTGCATCTCTCACAGGTTGTAGTGTTGGGTGGTAGGAGAGGGTTGTCTGTGTACATGAGGCAATTGCTGCATTGCCCCAGTACGCCCTTATTCACCAGGTGGACAGGAGAAATCACCGGAAGCTGACCCTTGGACATGCCTGGTTTGGTGCTTTTTTTTTTTTCTTTGTAAAGTATAGGAGCTGTTTCCTTAGCAAGGTACTTTGCAATTATAGGCTGTTTAGTGCCTACTATTAATTTCTCCTTGTTAACAAGGAGAGTTCAGTGTTTGTATGAGTTTAAGGCTTCCTAGTGCTTTCCAGCAGGTATTAGAGAAAGTGCTAGTCACAGGGATGCTTAAAGGTAAGATTGAAAAGAATGCACTCTGCAGTGTGCACTAGAGAAGTTAGATGTGAAAGTAGGTAACTTGAGTTTTACCTGTTTAAAAAGTTAAGGTTTAGTGGAGAGTTACTATTTTTAAAACAGCAAGATGGATTGAAAGGGGTGGTCACTTTTGTATTTTGGTACTATGAAATACTGTAGGATGGCCAATAAATTTAAATAATTGAAGGGGTGGGATTTCAAAAATGATGATTTTGTGATTATTCACATAAGCCAGTGAAAGTAGAGAGAAATGAAATATATGGTCAGATTAACATAAGAGGCGGGCAACTAGAAAGACAGTGGTATTTAACAAGACAACTTAAATGGGTGGAGGGCGGGAAAAAATTCTGCCTGACTCAGAACAGAGACAGCTGTGGTCTCTTTTGAAGTTTTAATATGCTGTTAAAACAGAATGCAAGCAAAACACAAGGTAAAGAAAACAAATTACAGTATTCAAAATATAGAAAGGCAATACAGTAATACAAAAAATAAAAGCAAACTAACCTTTCCTTCACAGCAAATGGGTTAGTTGTGTTTCGGAAATATTGTATTCACGTGCAAAATTGTGCATTTGGGATACAGATCTTGCTCCATGTGGCTAAGGTGTTTAGCTAAGCATCTGAAATACATGCTTTTAAACTTAAGTGCAAAATCATATATTTGGGATTCAAATCTAGCCAGATTACATTGCATAAATAATAGGAACAGTATTAGGCAAGCAATCACAGGGATCATAAGAGGTCTAGCCATACTCTCCTTTAGGTAAACACACTTTACAAGTACTTAACAGTGTCCACCTCCCAAATCAAGCGAGACCATACATGATAACTTCATATAAATGTATGTCTACCCATCCAATCATCAAGACTAGTCTTAAAAACAGATAAAGCTGTACTTCAATTGAGCTGCAGTAGTAACTTATTCCAAAGGCTGGAAATATGTTGAATTAGAAATGTAACCCTTAAATGAGTCTTATTTATTGGTTGGTGTAAATTTAGGTCCCATGTGTGAGCGTTTATAGAGCCACTGGTTTTGCAAAGAAATAGCACATTAAATAGAACTGGGCCTTTCATGGCTTGAAAAGTGATTCACTAGTCCCGAACATCGTATTTTCTCTCTGGGTAAGTAACCACTTGGTCACCATGGTGAACTTATCCATTTTCTCCACTATAGTACGATCTTGGAGTTGGTATATTTAGTTAGGGGGATGTGAGAGTGAAGCCGCCCAACTTCTGTGGGTTTAATTTGCTTTTGTTTGTAATTTCATTGTTGGTGGCCAAGTGGTTACTTACCTGGAGAGAAAATACAATGTTCCAGGACTTTGTAATTTTAAACATTTGACAATGTGGTCTTGCTGTTTTGAAAGTTGATGAAATGGTAAGTCAACGTAATGAAGTAGATCCATATATAACCACACACATAATATTGCTTGCAGGTTATTGTCATTGTGCATTTGAAAATCAATGATCAGTGTGCTAGAATGCACATATGTCATTTAAGAGCAATCTACAGATCACCTGTAAGACTTTATCAAGATATACATATATAGTGAGAGAGAGAGAGAGAGAGAGAGAGAGAGAGTGCGTGTGTGTGTGTGTGTGTGTGTGTGTGTGTGTGTGTGTGTGTGTGTGTGTGTGTTATATAAATCATTCAATTAACTTATCAATTTAAAAGAAAAGATAGCAAACAAACTTTACAAATTCCACATTTTATTATTTATAATGATCCACAGAAAACAAGATCCATTCGGCAGTGGTTTCTGACATGCAGTAAAGCTGTACATAAGTAATTCATACGGAATGTGAAACAAACTGTAATAATGTTGTAGTGGTCAAAACCATTCTGAACATGTGTTATGCAAATGAAGAAGTCTACTTTTAATAATTAAGTTGTAATAAAAGCTGGCTATGATTTATCAGTTGTGATGTGATCAAGTTTTCTTTACTCTATTTAACAAATAAATAAGCTATAAGCACATTTGGTTCATAAAAAATGTTCAGTATCTTTTTTTTTATTCCAAAAAGAAATTCAGTGCAAATACGATAACACATATTTCTTACAAAAATACAAAATGACCATAACCACGGAACTCCGAAATGTATGATTAATGGTCTGATAGCTTGTACTCTCTACCATGGAATCCAGAGTCTCTACAAGAGTTAACCATTTTATCTGACTTTTAAAGAATACATGTTTTCCCATAATCCATGATATGAATTCCTTGTTTACCCTGCTCCACTTCACAATGGAATTGCACACTTTAAGTCCAGCATAAGAAGACATGTTGAATCAGAGTGAAGCATTTCTGCTGCACAAATAATCAAATTTTAACACACAATTCCACAAATCTTTTGTCAGAACCTAAACTCAACATACTGCATTGAATTAGGAACAATAACATGTATTGTTATTTTGAAATTATTTACAAGTAGATGCTAAAAATCAAAATCTAATTTTTTTCACATCTCAGACTATTTATTGGCTATTTTAAGTACTTTGGCCCAGTATTACTCCAGCTTACTGAATCTCACAAACTGCTCCTGTGTTACAAAGACTGACCACTAGCCACTATTGGTCATTATTGCTGGTAACCCTTTCAAGCCTCCGCCTAATACATTTCAAAACTAACCACCCAAATAATATTGATACTTCATGAGAAAAAAGAAACGCATCTAGTTTGAGTTACCAGCATTGTTTCTGAAAGAGAAATGTATACACCCATACATATATATGTGTGGGTATATATGCATATGTATATGTACACATAGGAATGTGACAACTTTACTAGTGTATTAAAAACATAGATTCAGAGAAATCATCTTTGCTCTTTCTCCACTGTTGTGTGACCATGAAGTCTGTATACAGAAGTTAGGTGGTGTAGGGGCTCTCCCTCCAACAAGGGAGGTGTGGAGGTGTGGGGGGTTGCCTCCTGGAAAAAAAGCCTCCCTTTTTGGTTCACCAAATGTACTGTTCAGCAAAACCATTTCATAGCTCTGGGGCTTGCAAATTTTACCATCAGTGTGTGTGTGTGTGTGTGTGTGTGTGTGTGTGTGTGTGTGTGTGTGTGTGTGTGTGTGTGTGTGTGTGTGTGTGTGTGTATGGTATTACAAGTTGCATCTGCCTAATGTGTATCTCTGTCTGTCTGCCTGTCTGCTACCTGTTAAGACAAATAAAAACAAATGCTGAGCTTTGATTAGGCCTTTTTAAAGGAAATTACTAGATTTCCACAATCCAGTTTATGTTTTAGTCAGGAATACCGACTAGTAAAAATATTTATATTAGGTTTCAAAGTGCAACATTTAAATGAAATATCCTTGGCAGGGATGTAAGTACAAGATCACAGCATGTTAAAATAAAACTTTTCTAATCTGTACCTTTCCAGTAAAACTGATATAAAGCACTTGGTACAAGGATGATTTTGCTTCAGGTGCTCTTATGCTCAATGAAAAAGTCTATGTTCAGTGTTTTTTTTCTGTTTATGTCTTTAAGAATTTATTTAATCATAGTCTTTCACTTTTTTAAAGTATTCTTGTACCTCACAGGAGAAAAGAAACAACTAAATCAGTGTTTATCGGGTCTCCGTGTTAAGAATACTGAAAGTACCTCCATCTGAATACAACAAATACAATGTTTGCAATAGTACAGCAGACATTAAAATTAAACTTCCAGATCACCTGGATGAGGTCTGCTGCTTGCTCGGCTGCTGGCCCTGCTGGCTGGTCTGTGGTCCAGCAGATTTAGAGGCTGTAGGTCATATCCAGGTGTTGGTTTTCTTCGTTCCTGTTGATTATCTGGGAAGTCAAAGAGCTGAATATGTGTGTTAGAGATCGTACTGCCAGCCTGTTCTATTCGATTTTGTTCAGCACTGAAATTGGCCCAGTTCTGCTCACTGGCTTGCTTGTTGTAGTTACGACATGAGGAGCTATTCCCTTCTCCTGTAGCAAGCTTGTATCCCGGAGGAGACAAGTGAGACATCGGTCCTGTAGCAGAAGCACAACCATTGCAGTAAGCATAATTTGGAGACTTACATACTTTAGGGGCTGGGCTCATGTTAGCACCTGAATAAGGGTCACTTTTGTTGCTTACCCGATCTTTCATACTTTTGAAGAAAACATAAAATAGCTCTATGATGTTTAAGAAAAGAGACACCAATGAAACCACTAACATAAAAATTATAAAGATGGTTTTCTCAGTTGGACGAGAAAGGAAACAGTCTACCTTATGTGGACAGGGATCTCTTTCACAAGTGTAAAGTGCATTTAAAGTAAAGCCATACAAGTACCACTGGATAAGTAGGAAGGCAACCTCAAAAATAGATTTAAATAATATGCTCATTGCATAGGTACACAGCAGTCCTCCTCTCATTTTCACCTTGCCATGTTCTTCTATGCCATGCTTATATTTCTTAACTTCTAGTTGCTTCAGATGTATATCAACATCACCACCTTCTTTCTGCAATTCCTTAAGCTCTTCTTCTTTTCTGTTATATCTTTCTTCCTTCCTCATTAGATAGAATACATGAGCCAAGTACATAAGAGTTGGAACAGAGACAAATATGATCTGCAGTACCCAGAAGCGAACATGGGAAATTGGAAACGACTTATCATAGCAGACATTCTCACAACCAGGTTGCTGGGTGTTGCAAGTAAAAGCAGACTGTTCATCTCCCCAGGCTGACTCCACTGCAGTTCCCAGAAGGCAGATTCTGAAGATGAAAAGGACAGATAGCCACACCTTTCCTCCTGCAGTAGAATAAGCTTGAACCTTGTCGAGCAGCTTTCCTAAAGCACTCCAGTCACCCATCTTCTCTAAATGTCTGAAAACTAAGACAACATACAAAATATTAGTATCACATACATAGACAGTTTGCTACTGTATTGATATTGAATTTCAGTATGCTGGACATCCATTTTATTTATTTACAGACTCATTACATTTTGTTGCTGTATAACAACTGGAGACAAGACTATTTTTGTGTAGGACCAGGAAGTAGTGTGCCAAAAGATTACAGAAAATGAGATGTGAAGCACAAACATGCAGTCAGAGACTCATGTAGACTGTTTATTCTCTAGACAGACTGTTTATAAAGGTAAGCCAGGACAGCTGATGTACCTTGATACTGGCAGTTAAATGGGGCTGCCAGTTATCAACTGTCTTCGTGCATTACTGTGTTTTCTCCTTCAGTGGCATGCAGTAAGTTCTATTTGTTTTTACTTTATATATTTTTTCTTTTATCAGTAAATATCATTCTGAACTGTTGTATTCCTTCTTTCTTTCTCTATGACATCATTCTTTCAAATGTGTGTTTTTCCCCATGTCATCCAGCTCATTTACCTCCTTAACAAAGCAGGTGTCTCCACACCTTCTCAGGTACTGTAATGTGAAGAATGATAGTTCTCTTTTACTCAAAAGATGAAATGAAGACAAATCAGGATGTCATCTCTTATAAGGTTTTGACAGTTAACATGTAGTATTAAATTTCAACACATAAACTAACAGAGTAGGTGAACCCTCTATCTGTTGTCCTATGCAGGTGTCATATAATCGTCACAAGTTTCTACACACTAAAGACGGGTACAGAGCTACATACTGAATATAAGGCAAAAAAAAACTTACATCAAGCTATGTTTGAAAAGGTAAAACACACTCAGACCTGCACATTCAGTTACTGGTAGCATCACTTGTAAACTGACAAGGTAGCTAGAGTGGGCAGCTAACGATATGTAACAGACACGTGGAAGAAACATTTGAAGGAAAAGAGAAGGGATGAAAGAGACAGAAGTATAAATGCTAGCAGAGAAAAAGTGAAAACATAATATATGCATGAGGAGGAGGATGTGGGGAAAGGGTGGCCACAGTGGTGCAGCGGTTAGCATTGTCGTCTCACAGCAAGAGGTTCTCCGGTTCGATCCTTGGCTGGGGTGCCTTCTGTGCAGAGTCTGCATGTCCTCCCTGTGGTCGTGTGGATTTCCTCCGGGTGCTCTGCTTTCCTCCCAAAGACGTGCTGTAGGTGGATTGGACACTCTAAAATTGGCCTAGGTGTGTGCCTTCAGTGGAAGGTTGGGGGCTGGGCTGGCAACTCGACACTGTAAAAAAACTCTACTGCCAATCATGAGCAGACAGGTGATCTGCTGTGGTGACCACTAACTGGGGAAAAAGCCAAAAGAAGAAGATAGGGAAGATGATCAGAATTTAGAAATTAAAAAAGTACTCTAACGAAGGGTGGATAAGGGTGTTCAGTATGGGGAAAATATGACTATATTCCAAGGTGAACTTTGGACATTTAGCCAAGTGATCTATAGCTAAATGAATAGTCATCCAGGGAATAAGGGGGGTTCTAAACAGTCTTTATTTGAAATATATGTCTTAATGCCATCGCCATAAAACCTTGTGGGAGAATACTCCTACTGCTAGGCAGGTAACATTCAAACATCTTAACACCATATGTCTTCTGCACAACTTCCATACACATTTATGCTTTGACCTTATAGCAGTGATTAGGCAACCTGGCATGATATGACCGGGGATGGTAATGATGGATAACGCATGAACTTTCAAACAGCTGCCTTAAGAGTACATGCAGATGCAAAACAAATGGACAACTATAAACAACCACATGATAGCTATTTGCCTAAATGTGCTTTGAATAATTGTTTTCAGACTTAGTACATTTTATCCCTGTTAACCATCCTAATCTCCTCAGCAGTGTGTGAGTTCTCCAAAATGCAATTAAAAAAATAAATCAGCCTCTCCACCACCACCACTACCACTTCTTCCTGTTGCCACAGCAAAGGTTTACACAATGAAGCCTATCTCTGACTACAAAGATTCTGTTGTCCATTGGAATATCACCTTCAGTGGAAAGATTTATGTTTACTAAAAAATAAAATTCTATATTCAACAGCCAAAAATCCAAGAACATACGTTAAGCATAACTGCCAGAAATTCCAAAGAATCCATTACATTTTTTTCTGCGTGTATATATAAGCAGAATTTAAACAGATTTCAAATACAGAATACAGGCAAAAGCAAAATGGTACTTATACAATGTAGCAAATATAAAAAGAAATATTGCAACGCTGCTTTTCTTAATCTATTGGTAGCGGAGTGCAGTGCGGCTGAAGGTATGAGTTGGCAAGTCAAACTGCTTAAGCAGTTTAACTCACCAAGAGAGAAGTAGCCATGCACAGCCTGTTGAAATATGGGAAGGAAAAATAATTATATCCTGAGTTTTGAGAAGTGGAAGGTAACTGCTCTATTAATGTACTGAGAAGACAACAGAGCATTTGCAAAATAATAGCTGAGTAAAAAATAAAGTGTCTGCCTGTACATACAAACAGAAAATGCATGGGAACGGGGAAAATGAATGTCAGTTCTGGGGACTGCAAGGAGCACAATGCAATGCAATGTCCTACTTCTGAAGGAGCACAGTGTTAGTACACATTTTGTACCACATATCACTAGTGTTTGTAGACATTCTGTGAGAAGCTGTACCAGCCCTTCAGGGGAAATGTACTGTAACATCACCAGTGGCTGCAAACATTCAATGTAGAGTTTCACCAGCACCTCAAGGGCAATCCACAGCAACATAACCAATGTGTGTAAACATGTACAGATGTACCAGCCTCTCAAGAGCCATCCATTGCAATGTCACCAGTGTTTGTAAACAGTCACCATACAGCTATACCTGCCCCTCAGGGACCATCCCCTGCAGTGTCACCAGTGTTTGTAAACATTCAGTGTACAGCTGTACCAATCCCTCAGGGGCTATCTACTGCAATGTCACTAGTGTTTGTAAACATTCAATGTACAGCTGTATCAGCCCCCCTGGGACCATCCATTGCATGTACAGCTGCACCAGCCCCTCAGGGGCCATCCACTGCAATGTCACCAGTGTTTGTAAACATTCAGTGGTTATCCACTGCAATGTCACCAATGTTTGTGAACATTCAATGTACAGCTGTATCAGCCCCTCAAGGGCTATCTACTGCAGTATCACCAGTGTTTGTAACATTCAGTGTACAGGTGTACCAGCCTCTCATGGGCCATCCAGTGCAGTGTCACCAGTGTTTGTAAACATTCAGTGTACAGCTGTATTAGCCCCTCAGGGGCCATCCATTGCAATGTCACCATTCTTTGTAAACATTCATTGTACACCTGTATCAGCCCCTTAAGACTATCCACTGCAATGTACACTAAGCAGTCCCTGAAAACTGGCTGATAGGTCCCTATATGACAGGAGATGGTGGAGGCATGTTGCCAAAATGATCTTAAAAATCAAGAAACTGTTTTCTGGCCTCCTGCATCCTGCAGGTAAATGCAGTCAATGTGCTGCTTCTGATTATATGAGTTGGTATCATGCCATAAAATATTGCCTCTGAAAGAGTGGATATTTATGCTGTCAACATAAGTCAAAACTGGGTTTGATGCAAATAATGTGCTTTTGTTTTTTGATTGTAGGAACCACAGAAGCAGGAAGGGGTGAATTTAATTCCATTGTATGCCTTCTCCATTTTCTCCAAGCCTACATGACCTCAAAGTTGCTATACATAGAGATCAAGGGGATGGAGAGAAACAGCAGACTGGGGCAAACCCACATGTACTGAGAGCTGTAGAGACACGCTCATTGCAAAAGAAAGTTTTTATGTACTACAGATCAATTTTTTGTTTTCCAATGGTCTGGGTATGCAAATGCATGATCTACTTTATCCATTAGATGGTTTACTTGCAATTATTTGTATCTGAACTAAGGAAGACGAAACTATCTTTAATAAATCCATAATAAGTCCAAGAAACAAGCGCTCAATAAGTAAGATAGCTAAAAATATCAAATTATATTAAATATCTTTTCTTTTTCTTCTAGAACACAGACATTAAAATATCTGCTATTTTATGGCATTTTTACAGTAAAAATGGAAATTCTGTGTCATTGTCAATGGTTTCATTTTGCTTTGCACTGCCTTCTGCGTATCAGAATTCCAAGATCTGTACTATATTCAAATGGTACAAATGTACGCTGTTTAATGTCATACCTTATCAGAATAGTTTTAATCTGTCTCTGCAAGTTGTAAAACACCACAGCCTAGTATTTTCATTCATTTGCCTCTAACTCAAAGACCAAACTGTATACTGCCCCACCTCCCGTTTATAATACTCCAGAT
>NC_056726.1:278148628-278158628 GCF_019279795.1 Protopterus annectens | reverse complement strand
TGGTACAATTTGCTGCATTTCTATTAAAGTATTAGCCAGCTTTGATGCACTCACATAAGGCACTTACATGGTGAACAAGACAGAGGAAGAAAAGGTATGAACCCTTTTTCCTAATCTGTTCTGGCATCTCCTATAGGGAAAGCTGGATTTTCTGTGTTTGTCTAGACTTTGTTCTGGAACACAGTGACAGGGCATATCCTGAGGTTTGTACATAACTGTAACAGTTCATTGAAAGCATTAATTTTCCTAACTACTTCCTTAGGAACTGTTGCTTGAAAGTTTAGATGCTAAGATATTCAGATATTATTTACAAAAAAATCTTTTAAGAGGAAAACGTTTTTTTTTTTTTATGTGGCAGACATTCTGTGCCATTGCTCTAACTGAATCGTCACATGACAAGTCATTCTGGTAGCAGGGTAATCCAGAAGCTTGACATTCAATAATTTCAGGGTCGGACTTCAAGTAGTACAGTCATTTGACACATTGTTCAGGCTGTGTGTAAAGTGAAGATAACTGCTGTGGTATGTCTGGAAATTAGATCACAGGTCAAGGTTCTGACATATTAATGAGCTCTTTCCGGTTGACAAGCATACACAGTTTGATTCCTTCTACTTTCAATTGTCTACTGTGTGACTGGGAACAAGTCACTTAACCAGATCTTGTGCCTGGAAAGGGGGCACTTGTGTCTAGTGCTTTCCTGATTGGCAAAGAGGGAGAAAATGAATGGGAATGCTTAATTCTAATTCTTCCATACTGCTGCTAGGGATATAAACAAGTGTCTTGGGACCCTAAACATTAATTCTTGTGATGTATCTGAATTTTTAAACTAATTCCTGTCCCTAAATGAAAGTTCTATTGGGGATACTCCAATGTTTGTTTTCCAGGCCTATGTGCGAAAAGAGATATTTAATAGGAGTTGTAAGTTGTCTTTCATTTGATGTCTATTTAAGTGGCTAGTCTTGAGTTGTACCAACACTGTTCTTTCTACTAAATGTATGGCTATAGTGGGTCTGCAGCATATTCTAAAATCTTTAATGGAAACTCTCACCTGCTGTGTCTCATCAATGATACTAAGTCATCGTTTCTCAGCCCTCTTGGGTGACATCAAGTACAGTGTAGAGATAGTTAGGCACACAACGGGACCGCAGCTATGTCCGTACTGTCCTGGTAATCAGGACCAAAGTCTATTGTCTATTGTGTAAATTCCTGCATTTGTCTTACTATTTCTACATCCATACAAGAATACATATATATATATATATATATATATATATATATATATATATATATATATATATTTTTTTTTATATACACAAACACACACACACACACAATACACGCACACACACACACACACACACACACACACACACACATACACACACACAAGCATGAACAGATATACAGACATGCCTGTGTATGCATAAACACGCACAGATGTATTATATGAAAAACAGCATATATGTGTAAACATATATATATTAGTACGTCAGAAAATAAGTGTTACACAAAATTGCAGGAATGCTTAATATAAAATGAATAATGAGCGACTAAACGACAATGATATAGAAATATCAAGTACAGACTAAATGAATATACTGTAAGAAAAAGTCAGGTTTCTGATATATTGCTAATCCAGGCACAGTTTAAAAATGAGACAACAATAATACTAATTTCTAAAATAATAGCATTAAAATAGTAGAATATTAACAGAAAGTATTCCAGACAGTACAAACTTCAGAAATTGCTTTAACATGCAACACAGTAAAAACTCACTCTGCATTTAGGATTATCAGCCAAAGAGTGAGCCAGACTTAAAAGTTGGTTGGAAAAAAGGGAAATGCTACATTTAATATTCCTAGCCAATGTATCTCTAAAACTGTATGCAGCCTTTTGAACCGCCCCCATGAGCCTACAATGACTTTCACAACTGAAAAAGCAGATCTCATCTATGGTCCGCTATCAGAGCTGTAAAACCTACTGTAACAAAGAAAGAAATTATAAAATAAGGTGCAGAAGGTAAACACATTAATTCAAAACCAGGAAAATGCCAAAGTCAAAGAAAATAAGTATGTATATGAAATGTGAAGGCAGAAGCCCCAGAATTTACAGCTGAATCTTTGCATGTTAGAAATATGAAGAGGAAATCATTAAATACTCCAATGTTTAGGTTCCATCTCTTCCCTAACAGCTGTAGCACCACTTCCTTGAGAAACAGTAAAATGGTGCATCCTGGAATTGTCTTTCAGATTCTTCTAAGTACTGCATTGTTCTAATCCACATGCCTTTTTATAAAGGAAGCAACTGAGTAAACGGCACACTCCCCGTTTTCTGTGGTGAATTGGTTGGCCCCTGATAAAAGTACATGTAGCTTAACTTTGCCCTACTTTTTTGGCAGCTGTGGTACAATTTGCTGCATTTCTATTAAAGTATTAGCCAGCTTTGATGCACTCACATAAGGCACTTACATGGTGAACAAGACAGAGGAAGAAAAGGTATGAACCCTTTTTCCTAATCTGTTCTGGCATCTCCTATAGGGAAAGCTGGATTTTCTGTGTTTGTCTAGACTTTGTTCTGGAACACAGTGACAGGGCATATCCTGAGGTTTGTACATAACTGTAACAGTTCATTGAAAGCATTAATTTTCCTAACTACTTCCTTAGGAACTGTTGCTTGAAAGTTTAGATGCTAAGATATTCAGATATTATTTACAAAAAAATCTTTTAAGAGGAAAACGTTTTTTTTTTTTTATGTGGCAGACATTCTGTGCCATTGCTCTAACTGAATCGTCACATGACAAGTCATTCTGGTAGCAGGGTAATCCAGAAGCTTGACATTCAATAATTTCAGGGTCGGACTTCAAGTAGTACAGTCATTTGACACATTGTTCAGGCTGTGTGTAAAGTGAAGATAACTGCTGTGGTATGTCTGGAAATTAGATCACAGGCCGAAGGTTCTGACATATTAATGAGCTCTTTCCGGTTGACAAGCATACACAGTTTGATTCCTTCTACTTTCAATTGTCTACTGTGTGACTGGGAACAAGTCACTTAACCAGATCTTGTGCCTGGAAAGGGGGCACTTGTGTCTAGTGCTTTCCTGATTGGCAAAGAGGGAGAAAATGAATGGGAATGCTTAATTCTAATTCTTCCATACTGCTGCTAGGGATATAAACAAGTGTCTTGGGACCCTAAACATTAATTCTTGTGATGTATCTGAATTTTTAAACTAATTCCTGTCCCTAAATGAAAGTTCTATTGGGGATACTCCAATGTTTGTTTTCCAGGCCTATGTGCCGAAAAAGAGATATTTAATAGGAGTTGTAAGTTGTCTTTCATTTGATGTCTATTTAAGTGGCTAGTCTTGAGTTGTACCAACACTGTTCTTTCTACTAAATGTATGGCTATAGTGGGTCTGCAGCATATTCTAAAATCTTTAATGGAAACTCTCACCTGCTGTGTCTCATCAATGATACTAAGTCATCGTTTCTCAGCCCTCTTGGGTGACATCAAGTACAGTGTAGAGATAGTTAGGCACACAACGGGACCGCAGCTATGTCCGTACTGTCCTGGTAATCAGGACCAAAGTCTATTGTCTATTGTGTAAATTCCTGCATTTGTCTTACTATTTCTACATCTATACAAGAATACATATATATATATATATATATATATATATATATATATATATCTAAATATATATATTTTTATATACACAAACACACACACACACACAATACACGCACACACACACACACACACACACACACACACACACACACATGTGTGTATATATATATATATATATATATATATATGTATACACACACACACACTCACATATATGTATATATATATATATATATATATATATATATATATATATATATATATATATATATATATATGGGTTCCATTCAGAATTGCGAAGCTCATAACTTCGAATTTCATATGATCGAAGATCATATGTTTGAAGTTACAAAACTTCTAAATCCTGAACGGAGATCGGCATACAGCACAGACCGGGAGATTTACCTTGTCCTTGCTGTACTGCGATCTCGAAGTTGGTATATTTAAGTTGTGGTGGGTACATATATATATATATATATATATATATATATATATATATATATATATATATATATATACACACACACACACACACACACACACACACACACACACACACACACATATAGTTAAGTAAGTAGTAATGAATTTCAGTAAATACTGCTTCTTACTGGTGCAGTGTCTCTTTCTGAATTTAGATTAAATTATACTAAATATAACAAGGCAAGAAGTTGCATTTAATTAAATGCAGCCTCAAATCCCAGTTCTAGGTCTAAAGAGGGACATGTCTCCCTCACTTGACTTGCAGTCCTCTAACTAAAAAGTTGCTTTCTGTGTGCACATAAAGTAACCTAAAAGAAGAATAGATGACTGGCATTAATCAGTATATTAACAGGTAGAGAAATGCTGGCTAGAACTAATAATAAAAGAGAAAAACGGCAAATAGGACCATTAGTGTCTACTAGCATAAAGTGAACAAAGGAAAATACTGAGCAATATTCTTCTTTACTCTTGAGTTCCAAAATTGCCACAGAGAGTTTCAATTTACCAAAAGTTGCAATGTAAACAGCAATTTATTTAATGGAGATGCAGTCCTAAAATAAATAAAAAGTGAAAACAAAAAAAATATGGTTAGAGACCATAACTAAGAAAAGCTAGCAGATCACTAACTCCTATATTCAATACATCATTAAGAATAAGCATGGTTTGTAAAAAATGGAAGACAGTGGGTGTTGTCACTCTCTGAATCAGAGGAGTGGACAGGAATAAATAAGAGGCTGGTATTATGGGCCACACAAGCCAACCTCAGTGGTAGGAAAATTAATGGGAGCATTACTCATGGAAAGAAATGAGACAGGCTTCAAATTCAACAGGCGTCAGGATCCAAGGGAGCGCATCACACACCCAGATCATGAGATTTAGGTTTCACAGTACTGATCTCTAGGCTGACTGCAAAAGTACATCATACAAAGAAAAGAAAACAAAGTCTGATAGATGTGAAAGTGCAGTGTCAAAGGCAGTCACAAATCCTTATACAAACTGGCAGCCTAGCATAGCTGTTGAACACACTGAGCTCAAAGCAGTTAAGTGTTTACTCTGGCACATTTCTTGTCTGTTTCATCTAAGGCAACTGCAACTACAGTAGAAATGCATAAGCAAAAATAAAGGGATATCTGATTTGCCTCTTTGCAAAGTTTGATGCTGATGTAGTTTGCCAACACGTGTGAACTAATTGAATCCTACATACAAACAACAAAACAAATGACTTTTTCAGTGGTGACAAGACATTACTATCAGACAATGGCTTAAGATGTTTTTAAATGAGTAAACCCAATGAAAATAAGGGTCTCTCTTTGATATGATCCAGGAACACTACCTTGTTAAGTGTCTTGCTCCACATCACACACAGTACACAAAGATCAAGGAAAGCAAACCCAAGCCTGCAGTTTATAGCATTAATCTACTATGCCACCTGCTGACAAAGCAGTCGCTAGCTATACTACGCAAGCATGAAATATGTTGTAGGTGCACATCAAAAGAAATAGGAAGAACATGGCACAGAGATAAAGACTGCAAAAGTTTGCAGTTTAAAGATAGGAGGGTAATATTCTCACCAGGTTACTAACATTCTGAAAATATAGTTCTGCAGGTCAACAAATGGTCGGTCTATAATTCCTCTGTTTTACGTACCAAGCTTAAATTATACCCTTATCTTATTACATTGTATTTAATGCTAGGGATAGTTTAGACTGTGCCACGGTAACCTGTAATCTATCTTGATTATTTCATCTGCAGGAATGCTGGAAATGTAACCATTTATTTTATAGAATGACATGGCAATAACTAAGCTGTAGGTTAAATAAAACGTGTCCCTATCAAAATTCAGGCAGGTTTACAGGAACACAGCAGTTGATGTTAAGATTTAGGAGAAAAGGGCAGTTAATGCTATGTTTATACAGTCATAGCAATATTTTTAAAACCCAGTCCCCTGCCGTGGTCAAGGTGCAGGTGCAGAAAAGTAGGTATCAATGTTGCGTCTTTCGGCTTTTCCCGGTTAGGGGTCTAAATGTAGACCCTGGCAGCAGATCAACATGGGTCCCAGGTTGAAGGTCAGTGTGGGTATGTGCCTAAAAGCTTAACAAAAATGTGTAGCTATGGAAAATGTTAAACCTTTCACATGGATTAACTCATTGACCACATCAACAACACAAGGAACTTAAGTTTGGACTAACAATTAGAAGTTTTAAGTATGCTGTTGCAAGCCATAAGCTAAGTCCTGACTCCTCAAAACAGCTAACCTTAGACCCGAACAACCTAAATTATATACACAATAGGCCAGATAGTTGACTTATTGCTCACTGCCCAAGTTCCTCAAGTGTACCAACCCACACATAGCAACATTAAATCCACATATGCGGAGGCCCTTAACTGTAACCTGCCCTAGCAACAAGGACCTCCGAAGCTGAAATGCAAACAAACACCAGTCACAACCAAATTGTCACATAGCTCACAACACCAGTGTGCCATCCAGCAACAGCTCCTAAGGCAAGACAACGCACCTAACACTTTAGTCATAGGTGACTCAATAGTCAGGCACACTGATGTCCCACTCATCAGGCTGAACAAGGAGAAAATTACAGTCAATTGCCTGTCGGGTGCCAGGATCCGCCACATAACGCATGCACTCAAGTCACTCCACAACAAGTACAAATATGACTCTGTCATTGTCCAGGTTGGAGTGAATGACTTGAGACGTACCTCCCTGGACTACATGAAAAGAGACATGGAAGAGCTCTCGGACCATGTGGCTCAGGCAGGTATGACCCTAGCCTTGAGTAGCATCCTGCCTTCGCCCAGAATGATACCACAGTATAAGGACAAAATAACTGACTTCAACAATTGGCTAAGCTTCTGGTGTCATTCAAAGGGGATCCAGTATCTGTCTGCCTGGGACGACATAATCGACAGACCACAATGCTTTGCCAGAGATGGTAAGTACCTGTCGCCCCTGGGATTCAGGTTACTGGCTAAGGCTCTTGCCAACCCTGTAGTGCCTTTTTTAGGAAAAGTTCAAAGGACAAAACCACCACCGTAACAGGTACAAGCATGCAAATTCTGAAGGTAATGCTACTCAATGCTAGAAGTCTAAACCACAAAATGCACTCTCTCGAGGCACTCCTAAAAATGTAGAACATCGATAGCTGTGCAGTAACTGAGACCTGGTTCAGGGATCCAGAGAAGTCTAAACCTCAAAATGCACTCTCTCGAGGCACTCCTAAAAATGGAGAACATCGATATCTGTGCAGTAACTGAGACCTGGTTCAAGGCTCCAGAGAACACCCCTGCAATAACAAGCTACAACTATTACCACACTTTTTAGCCACCAGACCAGGACCGAAACACTAAAGGTGGAGGAGTGTCAATATTCACCAAGGATTTTCACACCACCATGCTAGTTACCCAAAACAATGCTTCTGAAATTCTCCAGGTGCAACTAACACTAGGTAAGACTGCAATCCAAATTGTAGCTTGCTACAGATCCCCTACCATACTCCAAGATTCTCACTACACCTTTCTAAACATACTGGAAAATATTAAGATAGAACCAAACACCCTAATACTGGGTGATTTTAACTACCCTGCCATTAACTGGGAAAACTACTCATGTACCAACACCTTTACCCAACGGTTCTTGGAATTTATAAATTCCAACGCCCTGGATCAACTAATCCATAGTCCCACCAGGGGCTCTAATATCCTAGACCTGGTCATTACCAACATGGGAAATCGATGCTTCACACCTATGGTCACCCTCTCATTAGTCAGGTATGACCATAAGCTAATCACCCTTAACATCCACATCCACATCCCACCCCCACCCCCAGTAAGGAAATCTCCATAAAAAACTTCTCCAAAGCCAACTTCATGCTACTCAAGTCAGAAGTGACAAACTTCATGACACCCATGCAGATGGGAACTGAAAGTTCAACTGCTGAATCCTACATTAAGGCACTGTACGAGCACATCCACTCATGCATGAACCATGCCATCCCAAATAGAACCAAGAAGCTCTCATCCAAAAAAAGGAAGCCAATCTGGTGGTCCCCTGCCATAAACAAACTTTACAACAAAAGGAAGAAACTACTGCAGAAAAGAGGAAAATCCCAGGATGCAAAAAACTCCCTTACCAGCCTCAGTAAGAAACTTAGATCCCTCACAAAATCCAACAAAGCTGGCAACTCATCACCATAAAACTCCACTGCCAATTACAAGTGGACAGGTGATCCGCTGTAGCAAGCCCTAAATGGGAAAAAAGCCGGAAGACGAAGAAGAACAAAAATTTTTTTTCAGAGAATTAAATGGTTGGGGCAGTATAAAGAATATAAAAACAGAAAAAACAAAGAATGTGCATGAGAGATGACAGATATACAGACAAAGCTAATGTAACATATAATGAAGATCTTCAAGGACAACTACACAAAGGTTAAGAAACAACTACAAAAGATGAGTAGTGATAAATTACTAGTTCACATGTACTACTTGCTACTTTTGTGGTACGGCGGTAGCTTTGTTACCACACAGCAAGAGGTTCTCCCGTTCGATTCCCGGCGTGGCTTGGGAGTGCCTTCTGTGTGGAGTCTGCATGTCCTCCCCCTGGTTGGGTAGCGTTCAAAAGACATGCGTGCGTAAGTGGGCATGCCTTCGTTGAAGGTTGGGTGTCGAGCTGGCACCTCAGCATTTCGTAAAAATCTACTGCCAATCATTAGCAGACTGGACTTCCGCTGTGGTGACCCCTTACCAGGAAAAAAACAAAAGACAAACAACAACTGAGTGGGGGCTGGGACTGCAGCATGGCGTATAATTAAAGTCAAGGACAAAGGTATATACTAAAGTGACTGTTACTTGAGGTAGAAATAAAGCCTCTATCTTCTAATAAAATTGCATCTCAGTTCCAAAACTAGTGTGCAATACTGTATGAGATCCCTACCCTAACAAATTACAGGACAGGACCAACTTTCTAAGATTATTAAAACGGTCAAACTCAGTCAAAAATTGTCAGTACCTGCCAGGACTGGGAGTTATGAAAGATACCTTGGCTCATGTATTTGCTCTTTCATTTTTTTGTCCTCAGAATCCAACTTGGCCAGTTGGAGGTAAACATAGTTACTCTCATCATGGGTTATAACTGAAAAGGGTCCCTGGGCTACTTCACTCACCCAATTATCCAATTATATAAATACAAAATACTAATTTCTGATAATATTTAGGCACTGCTGTCAGTAGTAAGTGAAAAGGAGTTGAAAATGTCTACAATATGACTCAAACCTTTGAAATCTACTGGTTATGGATGACTAACACCTATCATTTTATAAACATTTTAACAGAACACAAACACATTAGTTTTGGTTTTAAGAATAATCTACACAATTCTGAAATGCTTACTAAATATCCCAGTAGCCAGACTACAACTTAAATTATATCAGCATTTGCAAAAAATAACTCATGCTATGAGTATGGGTAGAATCCACCCAGGCCAGGTTAATTTCCCTAAATACAGACATGGTACTTAAAATTTAAAGTACTTCCTAGCTCACCAGGTGCTTATAATGAAAAACATATTAATGATATCTGTACAATAGCATATTGTAGGCATTTACAATAGATCTTGATGTAGAAGTTATTAGCACATTTTCTCTCCCAACAATTGGTAGTCTATATTAGGGTGCAGCCTGTAATGCATACCTCAAGCCCCATGCATCTATATAGGGAAACAAAGCAGTGGCACACCCTACCATCTTATTTCATTACAGTAAACATCAAATATTTGTCATGGTTAATTAAAGTTTACTAGAGGGAGACACAAGTAGGTTGAGGACATACCAGGCTTAGAGATATCAAATGCAGCTACACTTCAAGGAAACATTGCTTAT
>NC_056726.1:278051128-278146128 GCF_019279795.1 Protopterus annectens | reverse complement strand
AGCCTTCAAAAAAAACATCAGCGTAAGTCATAAATCCAAGGTAGCCCGAACTACCTGTTGAATTTATTTATTTATTTGTGTTTGTTTTCTGGGTTAGAGTGCTAATCACCATGGATCTTTTTTAGACTCAGCCGGGGATTGGTGCTTGAATGCTTCAATAACATATGGATTGGGAAGAGAGTCCCCCAGATGGAAGTTTTCAAAAAAACAGACTGGTGCAGCCCTGCCAGTGGACTGTTAACAGGAATTGTTGCAACATCCCATTCCCCAAAATCTGATCATATTTGTGTTGATGTAAACACTACCATCACCCCACTTCATGCCAGGAGGAATTTCTCCCACTGCTGTTAGCAGTGGACCCACATGGGCCTCATTCCCCTCAGTCCTTTAAATACCGAACCCTACCATACGTCATGCCAAAAGGGGCCCTCATTCCTTTCTTGTAATTTAAAATTATGTACTACATCAGGGTATCTCACTGTGTTGCATTGAAATTCAGTGTAAAGAGTGTGTCATTGTATAAAACTCAGAGTAACGAGTGTGTTTAATATAACAGTAAAATTTTAATATGCATGTTTATTTATTTAACATTTGTTGACCGGGAAAGTCCGACTAGGTTCCACAGATCCTGTTTTCAGCAGAGGCCTGGGGAGAAATACTCCAGAAGCATGTCTTTAGAATGTGGGAGGAAACCCACATGAACACAGGGAGAACATGCAAACTCCACACAGAAGGCACCCCAGCTGAGAATCGAATCAGAGAACCTCTTGTTGTGAGGTGACAGCATTAACCACTGCACCACTGCAGCATGTTAATGATTTTGCAGAAAAAACAGAATTGTGGTAAAGTCTATACGCAAGAAGTAAAGGTCCTAAGTTGATGGAGTCTGCATTTACAAACAATATGCTGGAAATCCCTCCTTGCTAGATAACAAGACACTGGAATGGAGACATCTAGGCTAACTACACATGGCTACATTCCCAGGGAAAAGAAATGTGTAGAACAGGTGAAATGTATGCTAAAGTGTGTTTTAAACAAAACTTACTATTTTGGCAGTAAGCACATGAAATGCAATTACATGGAGAAAAAAAGATTTGTAAACTGAAATGTATTAGTAAACTAAATTATAATAATTTAATAAGTAGCAGTTTGCATTACAAATCTGTATTTAGATTTTTAAGCACAAAAGATTCCCATTTTCAATCTATGGTCAAAAGAAACTAGAGATCAAATGATGGGAGGAGTGACAGTAAGTTAATAATTAATGTTGCTAAAACAGGAACACTGATTCTTTGCTGACATCAGTATTTCATGCTGTCACTGTAATTAAAGTAAGGATGAATGATGCCTGCTCTGGAATGCAGTGTAATATTTTACATCTGCCCGGTGTGGTACACCACAAAATAATTACTTGTAAACATCAGAAAATGTAAACTGTCAGTAATATAATAATGCATAATAATACATCAGTACCTGTGGCATAAGCAAAACAGAGAATAATTACCAAGAAGGCAAGAATGTTGAGAAAAATAAACAGCTACATGATGGTGGAAAGCTGTAGGGAGGAGTAACGGGAAAAAAAGGAAGGAGAAGGCAAAAGTTAGAAAGCATCATTTCATCTAAGACCAATGAGTCTGTCATCAGAGATGTGGAAATTAGTAAATCTAAATTAGGGAAGGTTTAGTGCACTGCATTTAATAAAGGAATACAAACCAACATATCTTTAAAATAAGTTTAAGATCTTGCAAGCTGGACTCCAGCAGTCTATTAACTAAGAATATGACAGATATATAAGCTGGCTTTAGAAGAGGCGGAGATGCCAGAGATCCAACTGTTAATATCTGCTGGATAACAAACAGTTCAGGATTGATCCAGAAAACAACTACTTCTGCTTTATCAACTACTCTGTAGACTTTTAATGGTGTGAATCCTAACCAAACGTGTCACTTCTTAGAAAAATGGGGATTCCAAGTCATTACATTTGGCTCCTAAGGAATCAGTATGCAGACCACGAAGCAACAGTTAGAACTGAGTAATGGACAACTAATTTGTTCAAGACTGTGAAAAGATATTAGCATTCATACTTTATGCACTGAATATATTAAACTATTAACAACTTCAGATATGCAGATGATGCCATTCTGATTTCTGAAAGTAGGGGAGATGAAGAGTCTATTTATGAAGGTGAAAGCAGAAAGTGGAAAAAGGTGGCTTGTGGCACAGTATCAACAAACTAACACTGTGCCATCTAGCCATATCATATATTTTGAAAAAGATGGGAAGAGGTAAAGGCAGTGACAGATTTTATTTATAGTCATGAAATTAAGAGGCATTTTCTTCTTGAGAAAAAAATAATGCAAAACTATCTGTGATAGTAAAGTACAAAGGTGTTAAATTATCAACAAAGGTCTGCATAGCCAAAGCCATAGTTATCCCGGCAAATAATATATGGCTGTGAGAGTTGGACTATAAGTAAATTGTGCACCAGAAAACTTATGGTTTTAAGTTACAGTGTTGAGAAAACCTTTGAGAAGTCTGTGGACTGAAAGAAGATCTAATCAGTCAATACTTATTTGCTGGACGATCTGACAGTAAAAATAAATCTTAAACACTTTGCTCACATAATGCAAATACAAGATGCACTGTGCAAAGATGCTGATTACAGGAAAAAGTTAAGGGAAAAGAAGAAGGCTAAGATGGATAGCATTTCTGAAATAATGAATGTGAATTTGCAAGAACTTAAAAAAGCAGTAGTTCACAAAGAAGTCTGGTATGTTAAAAACCTTGAGGTCGAGATGAGTCAGCCTCAACTAAATGACCAAACAATAACAACAGCTTATTCATATGGCAATGGTGAGGCAAGTAATATAAATCTACACAGACTCTACAAGAAAGAAAGCCTCTGACTTTTCTTAAGCTAGCTTGCACATCTGGTCAGGTAAGACCACCAGGAGGGAAAGGTAGTGTGCAGAATGACTGGTGATCAGATAAATGCATTCAGAGAAAGAGTAAATGTGCTTTAGCTGGACATCTACAAGGTCTCAGGGTCTTACACACTACTTCACAAAGGAGGCTCATATTGAAAATTAGAAGGTTGGGAATAAGGCCTAAAATGGGCAAAAGTGAAAGGAGCTGTTTTAATGAACAGAATACAAGGGCAGTGATATGCAAAGTGTTCCTCATAGGTCGAAAGTCTACAGGTATGTAATGGTGTCTCAGTGAGCTCAAAAGTCCTTTTGTACCCCCCAGATAATATAAAACATTTTTCTTTTTGTTTCAGCACAATTTCAGGAGGTGCAGAAGAACAAGTATCCCCTTGCCCCTCACACCATGTATGCACACATGCTGATCTCACTCTGTCAGACACACACACATGCATAAACATCAAGGTCTCTCTGTCTCTGTCTCTTTGTCTCAGCGAAACACACACACACACACACACACACACACACACACACACAAAACATGGCAGTTACTGCGGCCTTGCTGATTTATAAACTTACTGGAGTAGTTCAGCTATTACTAGAAATTTTCAAGTAGTTCACTATAACTCTAATTAGTCTTTAACCAAGGCAGGGACATTGAAAAGTACAAAGTTTAGCTCCAGAATGACTGACTTACATAAAAACTGTGCTTGTAAATTATTAGATATGGAAACCTGTAAACCAGCTAACCATTTTATATATTATGTTTCCTGTGTATTTTTTATTGTAAATGGTTTGCTTACTGTCACTATTCCTATGTTATGATTCAAGATGAACAGGCAGGGTAGTTCATTTATATGCTTTATTATACAGAAACATATCAGGATGGATAGCAGCAACATAAAATATAAATGAACTAATTAACTGACAGACCATTACATACATGCAAGCTTACATCTCAACAGGTCTCTACAAAATGGCAGTCTGTCTCACAAGTGCTCAGTATTTATACACTTGAGCAAGACCATGGAAAGCTTCTTAAAGGTATACATACATGCTGATCTACATCCTCCCTCTTTAATGAACTGCCTACAATAAAATAACATTTGAAAAAGACATGCAATTATACAGACACTAAGAAACAAACACAGTGTTCTTGTCCACGTTGCCATGTATCTGAAACATGGTCTGGAAATGCAAACTGATATAGTGATATAGTAATTAGGACTGGGATTAACAACAGGGACGGTCATTGGTGAACAATCTGTTTCAGGAATCTTGGGAATCTTCCCAGAAACAGGGATATTTGCCGGAATGTCCTCTGGAAATGGAACACCGGATAACTCACTCTGAGATCTAGAGTCTTTTTCACAGGCAAGATGCTGCAATACAGGCTCGGACATCGGTACTAAATGTTTCTGATTCTGCTTAAATTCTACACCTTGTGATTCCACAATGTACGATTTCAGCTCTGGACATACACTTTTCACAACTCCAATCCAATCAAAACCTTTGGACATCTGCATCCTTGCTATCTCCCCTTCTCATAATGGATTGAGCGGTTTGCTGGACTTATGTTAATAGAACTTCTGGGACAAAAGCCTTTTCATAAGTTGAGCTCTCATTGCTTTGTTGTTCTTAGCACAGGGAATCAACAGATTGCTATGATTGGTAGTGTGATTCTGGTTTGTCTCAACAAAAGCCTTTGTGCAGGTGAACCAAAATGTTTATCACAAGGAATATTTCTGAGATTCAGGAGATTCAGAAAAACATCGTTATTGTCTTGTTTCGATTTCTTTTATAACTGCTTTGCACTTTGAACTGCACGTTCTGCCAAACCATTTGACTGTGGGTACTCAGAGCTACTTGTAACATGAATAAAATCCCACTCTTCAGCAAATCTCTTGAACTGCTGGCTTGTGAATTGTGTACCATTGTCATAAATACAGTAACTTTGGGCAGACTACCATGGACTGCAAAATGATGCTTCAACTTAGTAATGACAGTACTAGACACTAGATTAGGAAGTAGGTCATTCTCAAACCAATTGGAATAAGAGTCTATTAACACCAAGTAATGTTGACCATTCCATTTGACAATGCCTGTAGCTACTGTCGACCAAGGTAGTTCAGGAGTCTGGTTTAGCTGAAGTGGGTCTCTCAGTTGATATGGCTTAGTATGATTACATACAGAACAAGATGAAAGTACTCTCTCAATATCCTTTGACATAGAAGGCCAGAACTGTAGTCCTCTTGCACTTCTTTTGGTAGAATCAATTCCTGGGTGGCACTGATGAAAAATGGTAATATACTCTTGTTGCAAGGCTTTTGGAACAATCACTTTTGGACCTTTGATGATACCATTGTCAAACAAAATCTCATCTCTGTAAGGAAAATAAGGTTGCATTTCTACTGGTAAACAAGATTGCTTTGAAGACCATGCTCTACTGATAAAGTGGTTGAGCTTCTGAAGTATTGATTCTGAGGCTGTGTGACTTCTAAGCTCATCAAGATTTGTGAAAGAAAAATGTCTCACTTCCATGACTTCAAAATCAAGTTTTTCAATGTCATGCTATTCAGTGGTATTTCTGGGTGAGCTGGATAAAGTATCAGCAAGATAAAGAAGTTTGCCTTTTGTGTAGACAAGATTGAAATTATACTTTTGCAATTTCAACATCATGTGTTGCAGTCTGGCAGGGGTGACTAGAGGTTGCTGATCTGTTTCAATTTGAATTGGGCAGCCATAAATATAATCATGGAACTTCGAACATGCAAACACAATTGTCAAGAGTTCTTTCTCAATCTGGGCATACTGCATCTTGGTCTGGGTTAGAGTTCTGGACACAAAGGCTACTGGTCCACCCTCTGGAAGAATGACTGCACCAAGACCAAACTTCAAAGCTTCACAAGAAAGAGTAACTGGTTTGTAAACATCATAGTATCTGAGAGTTAGTGGACTGGCAATTCTCTGTTTCAGGACATTAAATGCTCTTTGATGTTGTTCTGACCAGGACGAGTATACTTCTCTATGTTTCAACTCTCTGAGCAGTGCTGAAAGTTGGCACAAGTCTGGAATGAACTTGCCAAGATAGTTAACCATGCCAAGAAAACTTTGTAAAGCTTGAACATTGTCTGGAGCTGGCATCTCAAGAGCTGCTGTTTGCTTGGAAGGATCTGATCGTATGCCTGAACTGGTAAACCAGCATAAGTAACTTTTTGTAGCCTGAAGTTGCACTTGTGAGAATTCAACTTAAGATTCACTTCATGTGCTCTTTCCAGAACTTTCTTGAGGTTTCTGTTATGCTCGGCTTCACCATTACCTCCTGCTAGAATATCATCTACTATAACAGCACACGGGTAACCAGAAAAAAAATGTTCCATGGCATGCTGGAAGACTTCACTGGCAGAATTTATCCCAAACGGCATTGTCAAAAATCTGTACCTGCCAAAAGGAGTACTGAAAGTGATTAGCAATCAGGATTTTCGGTCAAGCAAAATTTACCAAAATGAACTCTCTGCATCCAAAACAGAAACAACAATGGTATTTGGCATAAGAGCAGCAACTTCATTGACTGTATGCATTGGATGATGAGGTCTTTTCAGTGCTTTTTCCAAATCTCTTAGATCAGTACACATTCTGATATCTGAGCTTTTCTTATGAGCTATCAGCATGGAAAACCCACATTCAGTCAGTCTGTCAACTGGACAAATCACACCTCACTGCACCATTTTATCTAGCTCAGCCTTGACTCTGTTCTGCCTAGTTACTGGAACTTTCCAGGCTGGTCTGACAAGTGGACTGACTTCAGGGTCTAACTTCATGGAATACACAACTGGGAGTTTGCCTAGTTTGTCTTTGAAAAGATCAGCATAGGTAGAGAAAATAGAATGAGGAAAATTAAAACAGTGGTCTCTTAAGCTTACATGGTGGACTTGTTAAATGAAAGGAGAGCAATTTTCAAACTGTGTCTGAGGCCTAATAATGACTGCACATGCCTTTTGACTACGTAAAATCACAAGTCATTGCTGCTCCCAGGAAAGTAACATGAAAGCACTACTGAACCTTCAGTTTGAATTTCTTCACCACCATAAGCAACAGGCTTTGCACACTTTGCCAAATCAAGCTTCTCACCAGTACATACTCTAGCAAATGCTTCTGCTGACATAACATTGCACTTTGCACCTGTGTCAACTTAGAGCTCTATGGGTCTTCCATTTATCTTAACAGTACAAAATACTTCATTCTTTGCCCATACATCTACTGTATTGACTGTTTCATTAAGCACAGACACACTGTCAACATAAAAAGTAGGGACACAGCATTCTAATTGATCAACTTGTCTCCTTGAACATTCTCTTTTAATAAAAGAATGAGCCTCTTTTGATTTACAAAATCTTTGGACATGATTCCACTTTTTACATCTGTGTTATTGCTGACCAAAAGGTAAGCACTTTTCTCTTTTAGACACATGACTGCCACCACAATTATGACAGTTGACTATGAGGCTAGGTGAGAGCACATGCTTTGAGTTTGCTGACTCACCCCTGTGCTGCACTGAGACTGTGCATGCTCTGGAATTTGCAAAAAGCTACAGGGTTTACCAGGGGGTTGCTGCAGGCCCTGCAACACTCCCATGTGCTTGGGCCTGTTTCTTTTAACTGTGTGCTGCATACTATCAACATTAGCTCTAGAAGATACTGGAAGCATGCACCTCTCATTTGTAAGCATATTCATGTGCTTTTCTGTGAACTCATATATCTGACAAATCTCTATGGCCTTATTCAAAGTTAAATCACTGTCTTAAAGACAAATCTTTTACACAGCATCATCCTTAATACCACACACAATTTTGTATTTTATCAAATCATCCCTTAAATCACTGAAGTCAGTTATATATGCTGCAAAAGTTTCCCCAGGCTTTTGATCCCTTGTGTATGCAAGTGCCTTTTCATTGTAATATTCATTTGGGGGGTAACACATTTCTCTAAATTTACATTGTAAGCACTTGGGGTCTTCCCTTGATTCACCCTGTACCATAATATGGCAGTTTCCCCCGCCCCTGCAAACACAGTAGGTGCATACACAAATTAACTCTTCCTTTCTGTGGACTCTGAACCAGCTAAATTAAACAGAATAAATGTCTTTGTATCTGCATCTTTGTCAGAAAATGCAAATAGTATGAAAATATCATACTTTTCCTGAAACACTCTCCAATTCTCTGTAATATTATTATCAAATACAAGTGGACCAGGTTTTCGAAATCCTTCAGCCATGCCAACAAATTATGCTTAAACACGCTGCAAATATGGCCCTTGTAGTTATATATGAACATGCACACACACCATGTACTTGTAATAACATTCAAATGCACAATAAACTCTTTGAAATACTGTACTTAATGGCTAATTTTTCTGAAATAACTGCACTGTAATACTACACAAACTTGTGAAAACTGTATACTTCAGATAGTTTGAATAGCTTTAATTAATGTGGAAAAGTAGCACAGAGCAAGAAAGTTCAGTTAGTTTCCTTATTTTATACATTTTATGCAATTGGGACCTTGTTTCAAACATTTATGTAAATATTTCCAATATGTTTATCAATATGTCGCAGTTTCGGACATTTCATTTAACTAGAAATTAATTTTGAGCGTTCTGAGTGCTTCATTTTATATTCTTTGAGTAAGAAATCTTTTAAGCAAGTTTTAGCAGCTGGAATTCGTTTCTGACCTGTTTTGTGAGTTGTACATGCAGTAGGGATGATCCATTCCTCCAACAACTTAGTGCCTCTTGGTCTTGATTCTGGATCCCATTCTGACACCATGTCGCTCATCCTATGTTATGATTCAAGACGAACAGGGGGGGTATTTCGTTTACATGCTTTATTATATAGAAATACATCAAGATGGATAGCAGCAACATAAAATATAAACAAACTGATTAACTGACATACCATTACAAGCATGCATGCTTACACCTCAACAGCTTTGTATTTATACACATGTGCAAGCCCATGGAAAGCTTCTTAAAGGTATACTACATACTGATCTACACTTACTTAAGTCATTGTCATACTTTGTAAAATAATATGCAGGTACATTCTGTAGTCAAATAACTGCCTTTAAGGCCCAGATTACGGCAATAGGTGCCCTTGGCTGGATCATCCCACCTACCCTGTCAGTAGTAAATACATATAAAGCACTAGCAGCACAGTGCTTAGAGTTCAAAACCAAATAGTGAGCACACCCACAAAAAGGCTGCAGGTAACCTGTAGATAAATATACTACGCAGTTACAAAGTAGATAGGGAGGTTAATATATATTATGACATGAGGTGGTGCAGAACGGAGAATACAGCATAGCACAGAGCCTCATAGTAAACACAGCAACAGGTATTCTTAAAGGGTAGGAAGTGTTAGTACTGTTTGCCGTTTACTTTGATGCTCCACATGAAATGCAATATTCATGTCAACTTCAGATGTCGTACATCAGAATTAATATAGTGTAAAAACAGTCTGCACCGGGGGGGGGTATTAATTAATAGCAGTAAGTAAGGTAGTAAAGAAAGCAGTTTGCTTAATTACTTCCTGCTCAAATTAAGCTTGTTTGATTGAAGCAATTAGAAAGAATATGCAACTATTCACTATTTTTATAAGGAGGCAAAGTCCCCAAAATGCCCATGGATAACATTGTAACCACATTAACTAATATAGGTTGATATGACAAAATCAGTTCTCTGGGTAAATTGTATCACTGTCACATGGGTTTCTGTAAAATGTCCAGAGGTCCATGGAACTAACTTTGACAGAACAGGAGGTAATTAAACAAATATATCCCTTAAATGAATAAAAAGGTCATTCTAGCAGCCAAGTTATTGTATAACACAAGAAAAGTACAACAAAACCAAATGAATATAAACAATGCAGTTCAAACGTTAATACAGCTGGCAAATATCAGTCAGAAGGAGACTGAACAAATCCCAAATGGAGACCAATGCTAAGGTCTAACGAAAAGCAGCAGAAACCGAAAATGTTATTTTCAGAACTAATATTACTGCCCCATAACTTTGACCATTTAAAAATGTACACATCTCACAGATAGAATCAATATGCATTTGAAGAAGTGGGTTGTCAGTAAATATGACGCAGTTACTACACTTGCCAAAGAAAGTCAAATTCTAATAGGCTAGCTAAGGAGAGGGCTGAAGCAAGCTGAGACTCCAAAGTGAGAAGTAGTATTTTCAAGGGCAGCTATTAACAAGGGAAACAGCTAATAGGATTCAAACACAGTACATTTACAATATCAGTGCAAAACAGGAATGGTTAAGGACACAAAATTTAAAACCAGGTTAGTCACATAACATAGTGGAACTAGTTTTAAGTGAGGTTTTGTTTGAGGATAACTGGTTACACTTAGTTGCCTGCTCAAGAGACAGTTCATAAAGACAGATGTATACATTATAAGACTCGGGAGATGTCTGAAACTGTACAACAAATCAAATAAAAATTTGAGTACCTACAATAATCCCACCCCCACTCCCCAGTAAACACTCTGACTATCCAGTAATTATGCAACATGATGGGAGGGTAACTTACAAAATGTGCATATCATTTTCAGCTATTGCTCATTACAACCACAAAATGCTGTTTTGAAAGAATTGCATTCATCAGAATTATGTATATTAAAGAAGAGTTAGTAAATGGCAATATGTCTGGCACTCATCACATTCCTTAACAAAAATACTAATTTCTGTATTTTTTTTTCATATCAGTTGCTCAAATTTGTTTTAAGCTTTATAAATTGCACATGATAGTTTGGTAGGGCTGATTCATCATGAATGCAAGTAGTTTCCTCCAGTAATGGATTTTTATCACAATCAGCTAAACATTTTCTACCTAGAATACTAAAGGCACCACCATCCTTACTTATGTTCAGGCAAACTATTTCTGTCTCTTAGAACCTTATGCTATGTAAACTACAAATCTGTGCCAAAGAGCTCTTCTCTCCCCTTAGACTCCATTAGATTAAATGTCTCATGGCATCTTGGCATCTAAATTCTCTCACTCATCAATTACACAAGAACTTTGATGTCAGTAACCCTGCCACTGATCTTCAAATACCTCCACTATATCTGTCTATCTCTCTCTCTCTCTCTCTCTATATATATATATATATATATATATATATATATATATATATATATATAGATAAACATATATATATATATATATATATATATATATATATATAGATAAACATATATATATATATATATATATATATATATATATATATATATATATATATATATACACACATATACATATATATATATATATATATATATATTATATATATATATATATATATATATATATACTTCCACTTAATTACATACTAGTATCAGTTAATCACTAGTTTCTTGCCAAATTCTTCCTAGGTCTATCGGTGTCAGCCTTTGCCTTACCAAAACTCATCAAAAATATATCATTCATATGTCATCTTCATGTTCTAAGTGTGAGTCACTCCCCCACTGTTACTCAGTATAATGAAAAGTAATTCCACTTGTCTGTGCATTGCACTAATGATAACTTTTCTTGTACAAAAGTGAAATCACCAGCTTCATCTACTCACATACCATCTATTCAAGTGTTTACTTGTTATACAACCCCAGTCATACATGAACAGATCAAATGTAAGCAGAATATTGTCTATTTGGTCTGTGCTGGTGTTGGTTGATTTACCAAAGGAAACCATACTGCATTTCTTTGCTCTTTTTTAATTTTTCCAAATCCTTTGGGTTTCTAATACCATGATGGGAATGGACTCCATACCTAAGTCAAAGTTCAATTAAAGTTCAGGAAATTAGTATTGTTTCACTCTTTGATGTTAGCCAAAAGTGCTCTTTGCAGCACCCGCAGCATGCCCAATAATGACTCCTTCTGCAATTCATATGGTATTACATGAACTGGTAACATATCTAAATACGATTGTAAATTCTTTTTTGTAAGACCCATTGCTCCTACTACTACTGGAACTGTCTGGGTATCTTTCTTCCACATGGTTCTCATTTCTGCCTGCAGATCGAGGTATTTTATCACTTTGTGTCTCTGTACACAAGACACTGTAGTCACCAGGTGTGGTGATTTCAATGATCAATGCTACTTTTCTTTTCTTGGACCACTATATCCGGTTTTCTAGCATCTATCTTTTGGGCTGTTGGTATTGGGTGATCCCATGTGATGTAAACTTCATCATTTTCTATGATTCTTTGTGGCTCATGTTTCCAGTCTTTTTCAGCCACTTCGATACCATAATGTTTGCACAATCAGTGTAACAGTCTCGCCACATTATTATGCCTTTCAGTATGCAGTCCCTCTGCCATTAGTGCATTACAACCAGCAACAAGGTGTGTGACTGCTATTAGTGCATTACAACCAGCAACAAGGTGTGTGACTGTTTCCAATTCGGTTTTACAAAACCTACATATGTCTGTTTCTCCCACATGTTCAATGGACTTTGGAAACCAGCGTGTACGTAGCCCACTATCCTGGGCTGCCAATATTAACCTTTCATTTCTTGATGTGAATTCACCTCACCTTAACCATTCCTACATTCGTTCTTGATCAACATGAGGCTCTTCCAGAAGTTTTCTATATTTGCAACTATATTTATATTTTTTCCACATTTCTTACCTTTTCATCTGGTCCTTCACCTTATATTCTTTCTTTTGTTTTTTTTTTTAGCACATTCAGTTGCTGCCTGTTTTTTATTTACTTCTGGTTTGATTTCCATTCCTCCTTGATGTCGATATGCTTCTGCTAAATTAAGCAGAGATGTCATCTTAGATTTATTCTCCTCATGTTTCATAACTTTCACTACATTTGGATCTTGTGAGGTCAGTAGATATGTGTGAAGTCCCACGATTGTAGATCTATACATGTAATCAATTTCAAGGAGGCTCATCCCGCCTTCGGAACAGAGAATATATAATCTTGGTATACACTGATTTTTATAAATCATTTGGTGAGCATGAAACATCCTTCTTGTTTTAATATCCAGTCTTCGGAACAGAGAATATATAATCTTGGTATACACTGATTTTTATAAATCATTTGGTGAGCATGAAACATCCTTCTTGTTTTAATATCCAGTCTATCCAACACATTTTGGGGCCAGTCAATCACTCCAAAACTATAAGTTAGCACAGGAAGAGCAAATTGATTTATAGCTTGGATCTTGTTCCTAGATGTCAATGCTGTTTTCAGGATTCATTTAAGTCTTCTAAAGTACTCCTTACTGACTTTTATTCACATTTGTTCATGTTTTATTGCTGACCCTTCATCAATTCCCAAGTATTTATACACTCCCTCTTGCTCAAGTTCTTTTATATCACATTCTTGTCCCAAACTGATGTTTTCCTGGTGCTGCAGTTTTCCTTTTTTAAAGGTTGCTTTTGCACATTTATCAATACCAAATGACATTTCAATTATCATCTGAAAAAAGTTTCGACAACCTGCAGCTGTGCTTTCAGTTCCTCATCTAATGAGCTATACAGTTTTAAATCATCTACAAAGAGAAGATGAGAAGTCATTAGACTTTGTTGTTTTCTAGGCGCCAAATTGTAGCCATGGCCTAAGCTGTTAAGTAAACAGCTTAATGGATTAATGACAAGGCAGAATAGCAACGGTGACAAAGTCACCCTGGAATTTCCCCTTTGAATTTTTATCCCTGGGATAATAATTTGTCATTTATCATGGCTTAATTGCAAAGTGGTCTGCTATTGTTGCATGGTTACTGTAATGTAGTCAATCAGTGTAGGGTGTATCTTATACATTTTTAAGCACTCTTTTATCCATGAATGTGGGATACTATCAAATGTTTTTTTGTAGTCAATCCATGCCATACTTACATTATTCCCCTTCTTACATTTCTCTGCTATAACTTTAACAAATGATCTTTTGTTCCATATGACTTTCTTTTATTGCCCTTTTGTTCTACTGCCGTAATTGCGTTTTCTTCTAAAGGACTATAAACTCTGTCAGCGTCAATTCCCATGTATAGTTTATAAGTTGTTGGAAGACAAGTTATTGGTCTATAATTTTTAGGGTAGCTTGCAGGTTCACTCTTAAGTAAGAGCATTGTTTTTCCTGTTGTTAACCAGTGTGGTGTGTGTTTGGGGTGTGCATATAAATAGTTCTTACTCATGGCTAAATCCTTGTGCAAAGAAGTTAATACTTTAAGCCAAACGTTAGGTACTGCATCGAGGGTAAACTCATGACTAATACACTAAGCATCTGTTTTATCCAACCCTGTTGGAGCCTTTGAGAACCAGAGTGGGATTTTGCAACTGCCCACAGGTTAGCATCATCAGCAACATGTTTGATATAGCCTCCTGGTATCATCTGTCATACAACAAAGAATCTGCCAAAAAAAAAAGAAAGGCAGCACAAGACAGAGACTTGGACGCCACTGATGACTTTTTTTTTTCATTCCTACAGTAAATACTTCCTGACCTTAACAGTATGGGTTTTATCAGATCGTCAGTTAGCTATCCAGTGAACTATGACTAGATCAATGTTGAGTTGGGACACTTTGTTAATCACAAGATGAGGGATAGTGCTGATGGTTTTGGCAAGGCCATGATAGACAGCTTGGACTGTATGCCCTTTACCTATTCTTTCAGTAACCCTTTCAAAGAATCCAGGCAGATTGAGTAAATATGATCTTACTTATTTTATTTATGCACCCTTTGTTGACCGGGTTAGTCGCACTAGGCTAGTAGGCTCTTTTCAGGGAGACCCACTATCCCTTTTACAAAGTCAGCCTGGGGTTTCTGCAGAGATATATGGTCAATTATCATTATCCTCAGCAAACCCGTTTTCCTATTTTATACGTGGGGTTCAGGTGTTGTATCAACTGTCACCATTTTTCTCAATTCAATGCCACTCTCATTCTTTAAAAGTCATGCCTGGCTGTCTTAGGTCTTCTCACACAATCCATCTGTATCTTTGCTAAATGTTCTCATTTCCTCGTCTTCTTCCTGTCTCTCCTGAATCTTCTTCACCAATTTGTCTTCTATTTTCTTGCACATGTGCCCAAACCACTATAATCTCTTCTCATTGACCTTCTCTAATTGGAGTTGCGTTGGCTTCTACTCTAAGATTATCATTACTTCATCTGTCCCGCACTGTGCATCCTACCACTCATATGAGCAATTTCATCTCTACCACCTCTAACTTAGTCAGCTGCTCTGCCTTCCCTGTGCAGGATTCTGTACCACACAGAAGTACTGGTTGCACACTTGTTTTGTACACCTTACTTTTCAGTTTGTTTGGCGTTCTTCTGTTACACACTACTAAGACACCCCATGCCAGTTGGCTGAAGCCCTATGATTCCAGCTTTGACCTACTCATTCAGAATTCCATTTTGCCCAACCACCCTTCCCAGACAATTGAAGCTATTAACCTGATCCACTACTTCCCTTCCACTTCACTTTTCAGCTTCTTCCTATTTCCTCCATTTGCTTCCATGACAATAGTTTTGACTATACTCAGTTTCATCCCATATGCCTTCAGTTTTGCAATCTATTCCCTTTATCATTTGTGAAAATTAGTATTCAAAGTCTGCTTGTAATGCCACAACGTCTGCATACAGCAGCTTTGTTGATTGGTCCAGTCTGACTTGTTTGCTAATGTAGTCCATCACTAGTGCGAACAGCAGGGGGCTCAGAGATGAACCCAGATGAACCCCCACTCCCACTGGAAACCTTTTTGTGAGTCTGAATACTGTTCATACTGGTGACCTTGGGTCCTTGCCCATAGTCTGTACTAATTCTAAGAATATTTCTGGAACTTCAAACCATTATTGGACTGCCCAAATTAGCTTTCATGAGACCTTGTCATATGCTTTACTCAAGTATAGGCATGCCCAGTTGGATTCTTTCCTCATCTTTGACTTATTTCTCTGCTATCTATCTCACTACAAATATCAGGCCAGTTGTGGTGCATCCTGATCTGAATCTGAACTGCTCATCTCCATTCTTGCTTTCTACTACTCTGTGCATTCTAATCTGAACTGCTCGTCTCTCAACTTACTTTTCACTACTCTGAGCATTCAATTATCAATCACCTTCTCCATCACTTTCATGCAGTGTGCAAAGAGCTTAAATCCTCCGTACTGCCCATAGTTGTGAATGCCCTCTTTGTTCTTGCACACTGGCACAAGAATGCTTATTGTCCATTCATCTGGGATATGTCTGTCTCTCCATACTGCTATGACCATCTTCTGGAGCTATTTCTTCCTAGCTCACCTAACATTTGGTTCATGCCTCCTGTGACTTCATCTGAGCCTGCTGCTTTCCCTGGCTTCATTTTCCTTAACATTGGTCTTACTTCTTCTAGATTGGCTCTTCTTCTTCTTTCATTGTAGGCTGTGTTTGGGGCAGTACAGCTTCTTTTGTTTTTTCACCATTCTGAAGTTCTTGGAAGTAATCCTTCCATTTTCCTTTGATATCCCATGACATGGTGAGCAGGTTGATGCTGGCATCCCTTATGAATGGTGTCTGATGAAGGCTCTCTTTATTTTTCTGTCTTTACCTTACAACCTGGTAGAGTTTATTTGTGTCATCTGCTGAATCACTTTCCAGAAAATGGTAGAGTGGGCCAAATGTCTTGCCCTTTGCTATTGCAAATGCTCTTTTAGCATCTTTGCTAGCCAATCAGTATTCCTTTTTAGCCTGATTCATCTTTTATGTCTCAAACTTTTGCCTGCACTTCTGCATTCTTTTGGAAACTTCCTTGACTTCTGCATTCCACCACTAGCTTCCCTTATGTACCTTACTTCCATACCTATCAAAGCCACATATCTATTATATAGTCCTCACACATGCTGCTTTGAGAAGCTACCATTCTTCTTCAACTTCATCTATTTCCTCTTCTTCCTGAGGTGATAAATCCCTGAGTACTTCCTTAAACTCTTCTGCTTCCACTCCAGTCAACTTCCAGGTCTTCAGTCTAGTTTCTGTTGACATTAGAGCCTTCACTGACCACTGCTTGCATCTGATTGTGGCCATCTGTGATTATTTCTGTGGGGATGACACTGCACTCTGACTCTAATCTAATGCCCTTTCCTCACTAAGAGAAAGTCTACCTTAGTTTAATGTTGGCTACTCTTGTATGTTATCTTGTGTCTCTCTCTCTCTCTCTTGCTGTATCATGTGTTGGCCTCCATCAAGCCATTTACACCACAAAAGTCTAGAATGGCTTCTCCCTTTTTATTCCTGTTGTTCCACCCATGTGGACCGAGGCAGTCATCAAATCCTTTTCTGCCTATCCCATTATGAGCATTCAGGATGCCTATATCATTGTTTATTAGTTCATCTATAGTAAGTTCCATAGCCTTGTAAGTAATATTAATGAGACTAATAGGCCTGGCCCCATGGTCAGCAGAGGGACAACCTTTATGCAAGGGCACCACAACAGCTGTTTAGCCATTCCTCATGGATGCATCTAGTCCTGAGAATTAGGTTGAAGAGGTGGTGAAAGGGTTTAGCTATGTGTGACTTGATGCTTCTAAGCAGACATCCAGGAATATTGTTAGGACCCATGGAAATGGTGTTTCTATTTTTGGAAACTGTTGGAAAGACTTTATCAAGAATGATTTTAGAAAGGAGTGCTAGGGGAATGAGGAAGCAGAGGACAAAGTGGGTGGGTATAAGTTGGAAGAGAATTTGCCCACAAGAATATTAGGAATATCCTTAAGGGTCAAGTAAGGAAGTACCATTAAAGATAAGTTCAGTATTTAATTGTAGGGCACAGCTACATTTTCTAGTACAGCTGAAGAAGGCCTTACAGTTGTCTTTTGAACTGACAACATTGAGAGCATTTATAAATGGTCAAGATTTTTGTTTTTCTCTAGAGTTTGTTAATGTGTCACTTCCACCACATTGGTTTAGTTTTAAACTCTGTATCATGCTTCCAGTGAGTTTCTGTGGATGCCTCAATATATGTATCTAAAAGGGAGTAAAATTCAGTGGAGTAGACAGTATTATCTGTTACAAAATTTGCTGGACAGCTATGCCATTTTGGTTATGAATAAGAAGTAAACAGCAAGTGACTGGTTTTGGAATAATTCACAATTGTAAAAGAATTATTATGAGCCAAATGGTAGGTTTTCTGGGATAAGAGCAAGATGGTCAGATATGACTTAGAAGGGGACAAAAAGTGGGGTAGAGCAAACTGCAAGATAGCTAAATATACTGTAAAAGTAAAAAAAATCAAAAAACAAAAGAAACAACCAAGGTCCAGACATCCTGTTCCTTATTCAACAAGGCTTTCAAGTCAATACGACTCTTCCTCAGTATCAATTAAAACAACTCAATTAACATACAGTTATATAGTGTATGCCAGCCAATCACATACAAATAATGAGTCACATGGCATAAAAAACATACTATATACTATAAACATTTAAAGTATTTCATACTAAATACATTCCAAACTTAAAATTATTCATATATATATATATATATATATATATATATATATATATTTACATATAAAAATATTTCAAATCATATGAGCATGTCTTTCCTTAAGCAAAGGTTTTATACTATTCATACTATTAAGCCCAGGAGGGTGGTCTGCTCTGAAGTAATTCATCCATTTATATTCCTCAACTTCAGTCTTATTAATAAGATCATCACCTCTTCTATCTAACGCAATCCTCTCTAATACCCTGAACTTAAAACGATGATGATTTCCATTAAGTGGGGTAATGCAATTGTGAGAACCATTGCTGAAGACAAGATGTAGAAGATGGTGGTCAGGGGAACAATTTGATCAGGTGTGCTGGTATTCACAAAATCCAGAAATTTCTGGTTATATTTGTTGTTGGTAGTAAATGTTTGCAAGTCTGCATGAGTAGCTAAAAGTCACCCATATGAAAGGTACGTAATATGATGGTTAACTTTACTAACTGGCTAAGGTAATCTTCATGCTGTAAAGGGCTACAGTCAGGATTCTATGATAGTCTATAATGTTAAATTGAATAAAGCATTATGCCTATCCTGACATCTTATACAGGATAGGTGTAATGCTTTATTCAAGCACTTGCTCGATTTCTCTGCACACAGTTTTGTTTTTATGGTTCTACAATTACAGAGTACAGGCTTGAGAGGTTGAGATTTGTGCAATCACACTGAAATGAAAGAAATTAAGTGGATTGCTGAGTTAAGGGCAGACACTTATCCAGGATTGCATGATGTTATATCATTGAAACCTATCCTAAAGGGGCATATACCCCATCCCCAATTTTGATTAGCTACAGCTGATCTTCTTTGATTTTGGATTGGTTACATTTGTTTTTTAATCCTATAGAGTCTTTGGTGTGTAGATGTGATGAAGGGCAGTGGCCTGAAAGTACTAATCTCTTTTATGAAGTTCATTAAAGTTCTTATTTATTTTTTAGCCTTGGTGGTCCGATTTGGTTTTCTGTTGTCTTGGAAGTTTTTTTTATAAGTTTGGAACTTTAGTGCTCATTGGCTTTCTCTTGGTTCTTACTACTAAACATCTTATATAAGTTGTGATCATTCCAGTTCTGAGTACTCCAAAAGCCTTATGCAGTACATATTGTACTCAGATCAAGTGCTGAAAATGATCATAATTCTCTGTGTTATAGCTACAGTGTTATATATAAACTTCACTGTAAGTAATTGAACCTAACCCAGCCACACTGAACTGCACTGGCAACCAATTAACAGCTTTGAAAGCTGTAACACACGTGGCACAGTCACATAAATAGTGGCAGAAGCAAAGTGCACTTCTAAATTAACTTACACCAAATGCTGTTAAGACACTTCATGCTGCCACACTTTTTCATTTAGAATATACCCAGACAGTTAAAAATCCATGTATTACAAACAATTATGATCTGATCTCTTAACATAACCATTTGTAACATGTTCTTGAAACGGATTGATGAAATTTGCCCCTTAGGCTTTTCCCTTTCTTGAAACACATCTTGTATTATAAACATTCACCTAATCATAATTTTCTGTGCTAATGTAATATATGCTTGTTGCCATAGTAGAGAATAATTCATTTAAAGATACAGTCCCACTTCTTTTCAGCAGTTTGTGTTACATACAGGAAGAAAAGGTGTCAGAGTCTGCATAAACTACTGTTAATTTCTAACAAAGGATAGAAAAGTTTATAGCACAGAAATGTGTTGTATTTATTTGTATCATTCATCGCATTCATATAAAACTATCGCTAAAAACTGTTATCACATCATACTGCAAACTATCATGAGAATGTCAAGTTAAAGCATGTCATGCCAAGGACTGAAAATTATGGAAACGAAAAGTATGAATTTATGAGTCTTATCATGTATGTTTCTCATCACCTGTTAATACAAACTTTGGAAGGACCTGTGACCCGTTTGCTAAAAATTTGCGCTAATCAAGACTGCTGTACTCCAGTTCAGCTCTGATTTCTGCCATGCTATTCACAAGGCACCTCACCCATGCACTGACATATGGCACCTGTCAGAAAGGACTGGATCATAGCACATAAGTACTACAATCCTACATACAGGTGATGCCTGACCTGAATCAGCACTCAGAACTGGAGCTAAGTATAGCCCAGCATACACATTATTCCAAATGGCCAGGATATGGTAGGCAATCCATGTTCCTCTTGTAAATATTCCTTGTCCTCCTCTGAGTACCCAAAGTACTATGTATACCAGAAGGTGAAGCCTCCCCACTAAGAGATTGCTCACTGAAACTGCAGAGCAAATAAATTAAAAATTGCTGGTACCTGTAGCATGCCAACACACTTTCAGTGCATCTTTTTGTCCTGCCTTCTCCACCTACACATACACACTCGCACAGACACTCGCACATACACACACACACACACACACACACACACACACACACACACACGCACACACACGCACACACACGTGCACACACACACACACACACATACACACACACACACCACATACAAACACACACACTTCAGTAACTTTGATACATTGATCCATTGTAACAAAAAAAAAAAAACAGTTTTCCAACACTTAGAAAACAGCAAAAAAAATCTATGGATGTTCCAGCACAAAAAAATTAAGTTCAGAAGCATTGCTTCCACCTGTGTCCCTTAAATATCATTGTATCACTTCTCCCTAAACAGCAAGCATCAGATGTAGTCATGATATCACTGTTTATTAACAATATGTTTTTGAAATGCCTCAGAATCTAAACAACTGTACTGCACTGTGGACAGAGGGACTTACTGTTGGCAGATGATCAGATTTGCCTAACTAAAACCAGAAATGCTCTGATAGAAATATTGGCTTATTGCCAAGACATAGGCTGTGTGACAAGAGTTAAATTAGAACCATATTTTCTATGGGTCTGTTAAAAGCATTTCAAATCAATGTATTGTAGTTAAGCTACTCAATGCCAGAAGTCTAAACCTCAAAATGCACGCACTCGAGGCACTCCACAGTATGGAGAAAATCGATACATGTGCAGTAACAGAAACCTGGTTTAAGGCTCCAGAGAGCACCCCAGAACTACCAGGCTACAACTCATACCATACATTTCGGCCACAAAATCTGGACTGAAATACAAAAGGCAGGGGAGTATCCATATTCATCAAGGATACCCACACCTCCAGGTTAGTGGCACAGCACGATGCTTCAGAGATCATCCACATGCAACTAACAACAGGCAAAACTGCTATTCAAACTATAGCTTCCTACAGATCACCCACCATGTCCCAGGACCCCTACTGCGCATTCCTGGAAACACTGGAAAACATAAAGGTCCTACCAAACACCCTGATATTGGGTGATTTCAATTACCCAAACATCAACTGGGAGAACTACTCAAGTACAAACTCCCTTGCCCAACATTTCCTAGAATTTATAAACTCAAATGCCCTGGATCAACTGGTCAACACCCCCACAAGAGGTGACAACATATTGGACCTGGTCATCACCAACATGGGACGACCGGTGTTCCACACCGGAGGTCAACCCCTCGCTGGTTAGATCTGACCATAAACTAACCACTCTGGATATCCACATTCTGCCACCACCCCCGGTCAAAGAATCCACCATGAAAAACTTTTCAAAAGCAAACTTCACATTACTTAAGACCCAGGTGGGAAGTTTCAAAGCCCCCATGCTAAAGGATAACGCTATCCAAGCTGCAAAATCCTTTACTAATGCACTCTATGTGCACGTACAAGAATGCATGTATCATGCTATCCCAAAAAAAACAAGACTCACTCCTCCAAGAAAAGGAAACCAGTCTGGTGTACCCCTGCCATAAACAAGCTATACAACAGAAGGAGGAAAGTAGTACAGAAAAGAGTAAAATCCCAAGAAGGGAAGACAGCCCTGATCAGTATCAGCAAGAAACTACAATATAAAATCATCCAAGGCGAGCTTTGAAAGAAAAATTGCCATGGAATCCAAAGATAACCTCAAGGCATTCTTTAGCTATGTCAGGAATCTAAGTGGCAATTCTCAGATCTGCTCAGAGTTAGTGCAGAATGGCACAAAATACACTGGACCAACCGATATAGCCAACATCTTGGCAGACAGGTTCAGTGCAAACTTCACCCCCCTTTCACCCCCAAAAGGGCCCATAACTATACCAGAATAATGTAGTGCCCCTGAAATCACAGACACTCAGGTTAAAACAGCCCTCTCCAAAGCCAAAAACACAGCATCAATGAGACCGGACGGTGTTCCAGGCTGCGTCCTACACGAGCTCAAAGATGAACTAACCCCTCACCTAAACACACTGTTTAAACTCAGCCTCTCCACAGGGTACATGCCCACAGAGTGGCGCACAGCAATGGTTATTCCACTCCACAAAGGTGGAGCCACAGCAGACCCTAGGAACTATCACCCTATAAGCCTGACTAGCTTGGTCTGCAAAGCTATGGTGTGCATCATCATGGATCTCATTAACAGAGACATTGGAAACCTCCAAACGCTGGACCCTACCCAGTTCGGTATTGTTAAGGGCAGATCATGCCTCCTAAACCTGGTGGACTTCTTTGAGACAGTTACCAAGGCTATAGACGAGGGAAAGGTGATCCACACAGCTTACCTAGACCTCGCAAAGGCCTTCAACACCATTCCCCACTCACATATTATAGACAAGCTCACCAGCCTGAACATAAACCCCTACATCACGAGATGGTTTGCCAACTGGCTCATGGACAGAACCCACATGGTAAAAGTTGCAGGAGCTAGGTCTGACTCTAAACCGGTTAAAAGTGGCATTCCCCAGGGCTCAGTCTTAGGACCCCTCCTGTTCGGCATATACTTCTCAGAGGTACAGGCAAGCACAGGAGGACTATGGCTGACCAAGTTCACAGACAACTGCAAATTAGGCGCTATAATTGACTCTCCGGCTGACACAGACATCCTCCAAAAGGGTCTCACTGAGACAGATACCTGGTGTCAAAACCATGGCCTCAAGGTAAATGCTAAAAAGTGCATAGTCATCCCCTTTGGAAAAAACAAAGTACCCACAAACTACCACATAGGTGGTAGCCCCCTAAATACGGAAGACGTACTAAGGGATCTGGGGACCCAAGTAGATAGTAACCTCTCTTTTGATAATCACATTGCCAAAGTGGTTAGAAAATCCTTCTATGTGGCCCACCTAATCACAAAAGGGTTTGCATCCAGATTGAAAGAGGTCATTGGGCCCCTCTATGCATCAGTCATCAGACCCATCATAGAGTACAATGCCCCATTTGGGATGTACCTTACAAGACACCTGCAACAAATGGAAAGACCACAGAAGTACCTCACCAAGAGGATCACTGGCCTCAAGCAGATGCCCTATGCAGCTCAACTGAAGAAACTCCAGCTGTACTCGCTGCATGCCGCCTACTCAGAGGTGCTCTCTGCCTGACATACAAGGCCATATCCAAACCATAATTGATGGACATGCTCCACCTAAAGAAAACCATATTCCCTCGAGCCACACGCTCCAGGGATCTAAACCTCACCACAGCAATAAACAGACATGCTGGAGGGATAGATTCCTGCCCCAGAGACTTCCCATGCACAGGAACAGGATTCCAATCTACATTAGGCAGAGCTCCTCGCTAACCCTCTTCAAGAGAATCCTTGATGAGTGGATGGGAAACAGAAAGTTTACTCCCGGGATCACTTTAATGACTCTGCTGGACAGAGGCACAGGGAACTAATATAAGGGGTGGCGGCGAAAGCCAACACATTCCGGCTAGGCTTATAAATGCCTTTGGGCAGGTAGCCTAGTACCTACCTATGAACCTATGAACCTAAGCAAACAACACACAAAAAAGAAAGAAAATTTACAAAAAAAAAAAATTTGTGAAAGTATCTAGAAAAGGAGCGGGTGTAAAGTTCAAACAAGTTCAAACTTTAAAAAGACTGCAGATCTGGTTTGTGGAAAGTGATACAGGATCACATTTTAAAAGCAACTAGACCAGTGAATTATAAATTTGATTTTCAAATAAATTCCAGTAGATACAAAGAAATGAGAAAAACTTTCTGAAAGTGAAGCCAACTGATGTAGTCCCAGCAAGAACAATTACTGTAGCGAAAACATGCATCTGTATTATTGTTGTACCATAACTGAACTGATTTTTGCTCCCTGGCATTTACTGAGTCAAAGAAAACAAGGAGGATATACACTTAAGGAAGACATTATATGATATAGGCATTACATATAAAGCACAGTTGAATGAATGACATTAGGCTATTTGGTTAAAATTGTGTATTTTGTTTATTAAAATATGCTTTTTAGTACTGTAGTCATTTCAGAAAGAAATAATCACATGATATCTCAGGATCAACTACATACTCTAATTTCAAGAGTCATAAAGCAGTATTTATGCTGCATGCATGACTGACAATTGCAAAACAGATTTTATATATAAAACAGATGCAGAAAGATCACAGTTGTTCATGCTGGATATCATCTCTTCCTGTTTCCTTCTCTACAACTGAAAGTGAGGACTTATATTAAAACATTTTATGCTACAGTCTGTGACATCTTTCTGCTTGTAGATTTGCGTTTCTGTATTATAACATCAGTCCTATGCAGAAGCATTACCATCTGTGCTCTTAAGCCAATAACAAAAGGCAAAAATGCTAAACTTTGCAGGAAGCTTCCATGGCTGAAGCTTAATAATGTTGATGAACTGTGACACAGTGGATTACAGCATATAATGTTACTTCTTATTTGGGCTGATATTGTTGGGGTCCATATTTTCTGACATGAGTTTAGAAATAGTTATCACTTGTCTTGTGAAATCTGAATAAATTAATACATTACAAAATGTTGTGAAATGAGGATAAATGCTTGCCTGTGTGTGTGTATATGTGTGTAAAACATTGGTTCTACTGCTATCTATTGAAGACAGGCAAAAAGTAAAATACTGAAATGCTCATGGAAAGGCAACCACTTGCTGATGGTTTGGACCAACAGTGACACACAGTGGCTCAAATGGTTAAGAAACAATAGAAATTCAGTTTCACAGCTCCTTGTGACTGGGTGGCCAGTCCTATTAAACACATTTTTGACTGAGAGATGTAATAAACAGATTATACCTCAAAACTGTACGTCAGCAGATCAGATCTGCTTTCTGTACCTCGTTAACAAATGTAAATTTGTTATGATCAGCTGCTTGATTAAAACATTCTTATAGAATGTAAGATTGCCTAAATATAAAATAAAAATAAAAGTGACAATGTCCAGACTCCTTTTAACATTATATTTGTCCATTGTTAAGCAATAAACATAAAATGTGAGTGTAATTAGTAAGTACACTATCAAGTAACACTACATGTTGTCCAATTGACTGGACAGTAAGGTGGTCTTGGGGATTCCATCTGGCAGAACTTCAAGCAACCCAAATCTCAAATGGGAGGTAGACACTGAACAAATTCAATGCAATAATATGTTGTACTGTACTTACCCACTAACCTGGCTCTAATTTAAGATTTGGGGAGCAATGAAACGAATGCTGCATGACTACTGACTGTCATTATTTTCAATGCATGTCTAGGTCAGTTAAGGAGTTTATCTATATGTCTAGCGATATTCCATCTATCTATTAATTACTTATTCATTAACCAGGTAAATGAGCTGTTTTACAGATTATATTACTTTGGATACTTAACCTAACACACCATGCTTATAATAGTGCTCCTGACATCACAAGAACACTTTAATAGGAACACTGTTTGTTCACTGTTTCACATAATAATAGATCAACACATACTTTGTTGATTTTACTTTTGACACTCCGTGCTAAGTGCTTCTGATTGAATGTCATCTCATGGCAATGCTTTAGACAGTTGTCCTGAACTACGTCCTCTGTTTAGTCAAACAACTAATTCATTAGTTGTCCTGAACTACATCTTCTGTTTAGTCAAACAACTAATCCATGTAGTTGTCATAAAAAAATAACTAAATAAACTGACAGTATTATTTATTTTTGAGAGGTTTTTCCCCATATTTATACCCTCCTTTTTGCAGGATCTTCTCACCCCTCCCAAAAAAAAATAATGTTACAAGCCTTAAGTTGACGCTGTCTACAGAAAATGGATAAGTTCTGCTCATTTCTTACAGGTGCTTTTTCAGAAAGATGCAGACTCTGGAGATGTGAGTTTAAAACAGTTAAAAAATGCTCAGACACAACTGACTTGAGAACATGCTACCAAAATAAGTGCTTTTGTAGGGACGTAAGCCACCTTGTACCACCACACACCCCTTACAAATGCATTCTAACTCCATGGTCACATGACAGGGGGTAAAAAGAAACTGCCTTTGTCTATAGCTTTGATCTGTTATCCGTGATAATTTTGAGAATTTGGGTTCACGAAGTTAGAACCCCATCACCAGGTCCTCAGTCACATGAAACAAACATCAGAACATGATAATGTGCTTGTGCAGTAGTAAACGACATTCTACTACTTCTTGCACATGCCCCTGCATCACGAATATCACAGTCCCCCATCCAATCCCTCAATCACTAAAGAACAGTTTTGTTACATTATGATGATGGTTTTATTATGTTTCAACCTACAATCATGCTGGTTATTAAACATTTCTGCTCTAATAAATATCTTGAGCAACTTATATTGTGCCCTGATAAAGAAAGATGTAATATAAATAAATGAACTGGTTAACTGGTTGAATACTGACAGAGCTGATGTGTCTCTGTGCAAATGAACGAATGACTACTTAAAAGTCTTAATTATACTGTTTAAGAATTACCCAATGATCCCATCAAAGTAGAATTTCTGCAAGCAGTAAACATGGTACTCTGCTGTATAATGTCCTTAAGGTAATCAAAGGTAACAGTATGACATCCATTGAATAAAATTTAGTGCATTGTTGTTATTTTACCTAATTACTTCACACAGTAGTATAGCATTTCCTGAGACTATATGTTATGTCAGGTTGCATAAGAGCACAGGGAAATAATGTGTTCATGTGTAGCTGGATTATCTGATGTAAATGATATTCCCCTGGAGGCCTAAAATTATTTACTGTTAACCACTACTGTAGCATGCATGTATTATTTTTATGACAAACTTGCTCTAGGTATCTTTTGTATACTTTGCATTACTTACTTAGGCACCCTTACTTCTGATTACTAGTGTATAATGCATAAAGGAAGAATACAGGTTAGCAGTATTTCTGTCTGCATGCATCTAAATAATTGAAACAAAGCACATGCACACAAACACATGCACACACTCACACAAGCGCACACACACACACACACACACACACACACACACACACACACACACACACACAGTTATTACTGCATCTATAATAATGCTTGAAGTGTGTGAAAATAAAATAATCATTTTAATTGCAATTTACTTTGACAGTGAAGATGTCCTTTTCCATTTCCTCAGAAATAAAAGTGCAATATGATGAATTATTTTACCCTGATGTACAGCTCCATTAATAGCCACATGGCAGTCTGAACATTGGCTGTAGGTAATTTTGTCACTGCTCATGTGACACCCCAACCCCATTAAATGCAAAATGGGGAAAAGAGGGTTGATGCTAATACTGATGTTTAAAATCAGACAACATGGTAATACACCAAGATAAATAATTTAGATGAAAAGTTAGTTGAAAGTAATAGTTACATTTGATTACATGCATAGTTGAGCACATGGCTCAAATACTGTCTGCACATTATTGATGGCAAAAAAGTATGTGTGCCAGTACTAAATATCTTCAAATATTTGTATGACATTGCACATTGCATAGAAAGTAAAGCAGACTGCAACAGCAAGTATTTATAAATTCACCTCACTCGTTGAAGACCTTTAGCTACACTGCACTATAATACAGAGAAATATGAGCCATGCAAAACACACTGGCACAGCAGACAAGCTTTAAGTGCACCATGCCTGCTGTCTGTAGTTCATTTAAGGCTGCCGGCCATGTGTCTTGTAATGATACTAAACAGTGCATTCACAGTACCCTTTCTGACAGCACTAAGTGAAATATTAATGTCTGTTGTTTTTAATGCAAATGAACTATATATAACAATGTTTAATGATTAGATTACAAATTAAAAACTTGTCTCTAAAAGACACATTATGTCTCAAGTAGCTGAGAAATGTTTCATGCAAAATGAAGATCATCCCTTGAAAAAGAAGAGAGCTGAAAGGTGCGAATGCTTACCATACTACAGTACAGATTGGCTATCTGTGACCTCAGCTAACTTATCAGAGTCTCCCAATTTGAATTAAAACTCACATTTCCGAAATAAAGGTCTTTACGGAACCAGAACACAATGTACTAATTCACAGTGTAAAAGGATTATGTGGGAGTCATTGGGTCCCCCCTGCTAGCAGTTATGATTTTCCAGAAGCCTAAAATCTTCTGTAAAGGTATAAACCAGAGCAGCAGCTTTATTTTCAAATGTTCAAGCAACCACTCCAGCAGCATTTTCAATATTTCATGGTTCAAAACTCCTTCAAGACAACACATTTTATAGGACTAGTGGCAAGAATTCACTTTTTTAGGACATCAAAAAAAACATCTTTCACCAGTGACAGCAACAACATACACCTTTCACTAGAGACAACAGCTATGTGCTTGTCAGATAAACTAGTGTTCATCCGACAAAAATTTTGTAGTATGCTTCATAGTTATGCGACAACTTAGCAGCAGGCAAAGGCAATATTCCTCACCAAAACAGAGGCCAAAAATGATTGTGCAACTACTACGGTTTTCAAATATAGTATTCAGGTGTGGAACTGATCACCTCTAACCTTTTTTATTCCTTATGTTAAGAACTGCCAAGTTCTGTTCATAAGATTACAAAGAAATGTTTATCCTGCTCTAATACAAGCAGAAAATAGTAGCAATTACTCTTAACATACCTAACCTAAGAATCTTTGTAAGAGCCAAACCCCAGAATGCTTATTTTCCTAAGGACTAAGTGTCAGACTTAAATAATTAATAGTTTTGTACAGTTATTTATTTGGAAGTTAAGTAACAGCTGGTGTGATAGGTGGTAGCGCAATTTTTAAAACCATAAGTGGCATTTAAACGCACAAAATAATATATAACCTCTGTTAGTTAAAAATGCCCCAGGTTATGTTATTAAATTAGCCCTAGACTGTTCATAATAGGCGTCTCCCAGTACAACAGCACTGTAACACTTTTCTACACGATTCTTATTCTAACTGCATGCCTTGTTTACTGTAGGCCTGAATGAAGTTATGTGTTAATCTTAAAATCATAACGTCAGACACCGTCTCCGTAATAGCAGGTACCACATAATCATCACACTAGGGCCTTTGATGTGAGGTACTGGTAACCAGGTCCTCTTAGCTTAGTTTAACACGTTGCTGCAGGCAATGTGAGGAGAAAATTGAAATAACAGCTGTTCGATCGGGGCAGCAGCGATTTAAACACATCTTTGTGATGGAACCTTTATTCGATGTGTACTTTGTATAAACGTCTAAAGACCTCAGTAAATGTCTGCTAAAGAAATTCAGTTTAATAAAGCTCTGTCTCCCAGCCAGCTGGCGGCCACCTTGCTGGAATTCAAGAGCTCACTGCTTTTTGCAGAACTGAGCTGGAGTTAATTGCATCATATGCACTGACCAGCGGAGTACCCTGATCCACAAATCACCCCATGCGAGTTAGACTTACCACCTTCTGTGAAATTCCAAATGCAATAATTCTAGATGAAATATATGTTTTCAGGGGAAAGTGATGCGGTACTTAGACCAAAATTAAGTGAGACACTGATACCAGTGTGGTCTTACCAGCAGCCAAGGCTGCACATGGAGACCACATAGTAAGTAAAATATTCCATTCCAGTGGCATGACACCATCTGTTGAGACTGCTGCTGAGTGTCAAAGCCTCTGCTTGAAACTGTTAAGACTTTTGTAGTACATACCTTATTGTTAAAATAAGTTTTTTCCCGGATAAAACCGTTAGCACGGTTTCCCTACGCTGAGCAGGAGCAGCCATACGAGATGTTTAAGTCAGGGCGCCCTGCCTGTAAGAGAAAACTGAGGACGAAGCTGGTCTTGCCGAAACAGACACTTGTGGCAAGCCAAACGAAATCCATTTCCTTCCTTCTCAGAAAAAATGGTACCTCCAAACTAGAGTAAAATGAAGCTATGAGTTTTAAAGTGTTCACTTACTTGAATTCTAACTGCGGCAGAAAACAATAGTTGCAGAACAAAACAAAACAAAAAAGAGTGACTTCTCCAGAGCCTTGGTCCTTTTAAAGTTCACTTGTAAAGCGAGCAGATCTGACCCAACTTTTTTCTCTCTCTCTTACTTCACGAAGGAGCTTTTAAAAGTTTGGACTCCTGACGTGTCCCATGAAAACCTAAACTTTACGCCTACTTCCGACTGGTAGTTGGGATTTAGTATAGATTGTATCCGCTGAAGAAGGAGTTTGGGAAAACCATTCTTCTTGTAAGCATTACACTTCGAAAACAGTTATAAGTACAACTGGCTCCAATATGTGATTTCTGTTATAGTTAGCAATGGAAGTTAATGTTATGAATTGCAGTGTGAACACAGTGACTGGCATTCCAGAGCACCATCAAAACAGGAGTAGTAATAAAAAGGGCACTCAGTATTGCATAGAGCAGACAATAAGCCGGTTTAGTCCTTTACAAGTTCATTGCTGTCGATGCCAGTAAGTTGCACCCCTGAGTTAGAACGGTTAGGGTCATCTTACCTGCTTCGACACTAATGCTTCCAGAGTACCTTGGATCATTTGGGATATTAAATAGAAAATATTTAAGGAACACTGTCTCGTGACTTTGAGACTGACTTGTTGCTTCCAGCTGTTTCCTTCATTTGAGACCTGACAAACCTTCTTTGTTCTGTATACAAACAACAAGGTTTGTATTGTACTGAACACTTTTTACGTGTATTAAACCAGAACGTTCTAGATGCAGTAACATGATTAAATAACATTTCATAACATGACGTGGAGAAATATTATAATCTACAGAATAAATTATACCCCCTCACATCTGGTCCTGGAGACGTCAATGTTATTGTTTTTAAATACAATAACACTGGAAAACGGTAGAGTACATATTTCAAACATTTTCAGATTCAGTAGGTTGGTGTAACTAACATAGTTAATACATTTTCTTAATAAAAGTGCTATTAATGTACGACTTTGTATTCAAAGTGACCACTTTTCAAATAAAAATGGGTTTTCTCAAGTGAACGACTTAAAATAGTTTTTGACGGCGGACAAGTCAGCGCTTAGTTATCAGCACCTGCTATTTCTAATGTGTATAATGCGAAACACAGGCATTATGAATGTATTTTTACATGCATTATGAAGGTATTTTAAAGGTCCCAACTTCTCTGACTTTCAGTCACTGTTCAGTCCCGTGTGTTAACACGTTCATTTATATTTGGGTCATTTCTGAAGAGGTGCAGTTTTGGCTTTCCTTTTTAAGTTGAGAGAATAATTGTATTCCTTCTCTGGCTGGACTCATACGACGACCTAATGAGGAAATTCATTTCCTTTCACAGATTTCCATGTATGCAAGTGGGTTGGGGGCGACAAACAAACTAAAGAAGCTGTATTTCAGTACACCCCCAGTGTGGCATGATACACAAAGGTGTAGACACTATCCAGGCATACTCACTCATTGTACTCAACTGAGTTAGGGTTGCCACCTTTCCAAATGCCCAAAGTGGGACATTTGTGCTACAAACATCAGATTTTGCAGGGCAACACATACCCACGGCCAGTACAAAGGTCAGAACTTCAGTTTTTTGCCTGAATAAAAGTTTATTCTTGTAGCATTTTAGTTCCTTATTCTGTTTCTTATAACATTTAGGTGTTTCAGATACAGAATAACTGTTTTATGCAACTATTACATAAAATATAGAAAATAATTTTGTCCTAAAATCTCAGGACATTTGCCATTTTTTCACATTTTTGCAGGACACAACTGCCCAAAGAAGGACTGTCCCTCACAAAGTGGGACAGGTGGTAACCCTAAACTGAGTACAGTGTTTAACTGAATTTCTCTCAGAAACATTGTGAGTTAAAAAGACCAGTATATTTGTACATATCCCCAAATAAAAGTCTGCCACATATCTATATATATATAACTTAAGAGCAAGAAATAGTAATCTGAAAATAACCTTTCCAATACTTGTAGGGGAAAACAGCTGTGAATTATGTACATATTTATTAAGCACATGGTTGGGGGGCAACAGCTAGAGAAAGGTCTACATTTTACCCCTAACAAAAACAATAATACAAAAAATGCATGTTCAGATGGTAATGACAACTACTGGCCCACACACCAAATATGAATATAGCTGGGGGGTAGTTTTACTGGTCTGAATGCACCAGACTTTAAACAAATAAAAAATAAGAAGTTATGGGCATTCAGAAGTTGTGTTGCCGAAACACTAGAATGTCCTCAATGGGTGATTTGTATTCCACTTCAGGAAGTTCAAGGTATAACACAGTGAAGCCACTAGCTTGGCTAGGTCTTTCTAGTTATTTTCTACTGAAGGGCTTGTCTGTGTAAACATGTATCTGTGTGTGTGTTTGGGTTTGTGTACACCTCTCTCTTCTGCTGTCTTCCAAGATGAGTATAAAATACAAACAACACTGTGATTGTGATATTATAGATTAATTAATCTAGCCTTGAGCAGCATTCTATCCTCACCTAGGATGATACCCCAATATAAACAAAAAATGATTGTCTTCAACAAATGGCTTAGTTTCTGGTGTCATTCTAAGAGGATCCAGTTTCTGTCAGCCTGAGATGACATGGTTGATAGACCACGATGCTTAGTCAGAGATGTTCTTCACCTGTCACCTCTAGACTTTTGGTTACTGGCTAAGGCACTTGTCTCCCCCATAGTGCCTTTTGTAGGCAAGGTCTCAAGAACAAAATTTCTAACGTGAAAATATCACTCACAAAAAATAAAAGGTCATGCTACTAAATGCTAGGAATTTAAATCAGAAACTGTACTCTGTGGAATCACTCCTCTCTCTGGAAGATGTTGATGTCTGTGCAGTCACAGAAACTTGGTTCAGGGCTGTAGAGAGTACTCCAGCCTTGCAAGGTTACAATACTTTCCACACTTTCAGGCTGTAAAATCAACATGTGGGAACCAAAGGCAGAGCTAGACTGGTTAGACAGGAAAACTCGATGGAGTTACTCCAAGTTCAACTAACTGTGGGTAAGACCCTCCTTCAAGTAATTGTTAGTTATAGGCCCTCTTCAATGAACCATGACACCCACTCTGCCTATTTGGGCCTACTTGAGTCAATCAAATTGCAAGCAGACACTCTAGTCATGTGCGATTCTAACTATCCCTCCATTGACTGTGAAACTTATACGAGTGCTAACATGCTCGCACAAAGGTTCCTGGATTTTGTTAGCACTAATGCACTGGAACAGATAGTATGCAACCCCACAAGGGGCTCAAATATTCTCAAACTGGTCTTTACCAACATGGGTGACCATTGCACCACCACAAGTATAGGACCCTCACCCAGTTAAATCTAATCACAAATCAGACACATTTGAAGTAGCTATAACACCTGAACCCACCTTATATGAAATCAGGCTAAAAAATTTACAAAAACTAATTATACCCTTCTAAGGAATGGCATAAATAATTTCCAAGCTCCTGTTCCCACAGATGGGATTGACAACTATACTAAGGTATACACAAATGCCCTCTATAATCACTTATACAAATGTACTATTGACACTGCTATACCTGATAGGATCAAAACAAGATCCTGAAGAAAAAACAAACTTCTCTGGTGGACGTCTAGCATTAATAAGTTATACAAGAGGAAGAAATTGCTGTCTAAGAATAAAAAAGAGAGGTGTCAGCACTCAAAGAACACCCTCCTCTGCTTGAACAAACAAATAAGACAACTTGTAAAATCCTCTAAGGGCAGATTTGAAATAATTTAGCAACCATAGCTAAGGATAACCATGAGGCATTCTTCAGCTATATCCGTAACCTAAAAGGTAGGACCCAGACGTGTGCTGAACTAGCTGTGGATGACATCACACACACTGATCCTGTGAAAATAGCTAACCTATTAGCTGACAGGTTTAATGAAAGTTTCAACCCCCTGTCCCCTCCAAACATTACAGAAAGCATTCCCTTTACATCTTCCCCATCTTGTATCTCCAAAGAACAAGTCATTAATGCTCTCTCCAAGGCCAAATACGCAGCCTCCATAAGACCGGATGGCATCCCAGGTTGCATTTTAAATGGTCTAAAACATGTGTTAGCAACTCCATTAGGTACTCTATTCAGCCACAGCCTGAGTACTGGTTTTGTCCCTGCTGAATGGAAAACAGCAGCCATCATCCCCCTTCATACAGGGCTACAGCAACAGACCCTGGGAACTACAGACCCATAAGCTTAACCAGCCTTATCTGTAAAGCCATGGAATGCATCATCATGGACCTTATAACTAAGGATATAGGTGATCTCCAAACCCTTAATCCGACACAGTTTGGTTTTGTCAAAGGCAAGTCATGCCTGTTAAACCTGGTGGACTTCTTTGAAAATGTAACCAGAGCCATAGACAAAAGCAAATCTGTGCATACAGCCTACCTTGACTTAGCCAAGGCTTTCAACACAATCCTACATTCAGGCATCATTGATAAACTTCCAGTTGAATATCAACCCTTATGTTGCCAGGTGGGTTGCTAACTGGCTCACCGGCGGATCACACTCAGTCAGAGTTAGGGATTCTACCTCAACCAGCAGACCTATCACCAGTGGCGTTCTACAGGGGTCAGTGCTGGGCCCCCTGTTGTTTGGAATATACTTCTCAGAAGTTCAGGCCCAAATAGAGGGTCTGTGACTAACTAAGTTTGCTAACAACTGCAAATTAGGTGCAATCACTGAATCCCCAAACAATGTCAATACACTTCAAAAGGGACTTACACAAGCCAGTAATTAGTGCCAACGCCATGGACTCGAATGCAATGCCAAAAAATGCATCATCATCCCCTTCTGTAAAAACGATATCCCTGCAGACTATCATATAAATAATAATACCCTGAGTAACAACTCAGTAGTGAGAGACCTGGGAACGCAAGTGGACTGCAGCCTAAACTTTGACCACCATATGTCTACTGTGGAAAGAAAAGCACTCTGCATCACACACCTCATTAGCAAAGGCATTGCCTCAAGAGTGAAAGAGGTCATAACTCCCTGTACTCAACCCTCATCAGGCCAATAACTGAATGCAATGCGCCCTTTGGTATGTACCTTACTAGGCACCTGAAGCAACTTGAGAGACCTCAGAGATTTCCAACCAAGAAAATTTAGGGTCTCGAGCACGTCATACATTGGCAGACTGTAGTCACTGTCACTGTACACAGTAGCATACAGACTAGTTAAAGGAGACTTGTGCCTGGTCTACAGAGCAATCTCAGATCTAAACCTAATGGAAATGCTGCACACCCACAAGTCAGATGGGACAAGGGTCATCCATTCCAGAGACCTTAACCTGTCTTGCAACATAAATAAGACCTGCTGGAGAGCCATATATGTCTCTCAGAGGTTGCCAGTCTTCTGGAATAGGCTACCAATTCACATCAAACAGCGCCCCTCTATTACCCTGTTTAGGCGTAGCCTGGATGACTTGGTGGGAAACTATAAATTCCTGCTGGGGATTTCACCTATGACCCTCCTAGATATGGGCAGTTGCTGCTAACTAAGATCTCGAGTTTTGGAAAGATCCTTTATATTGGGTTTCTCTAGTATTATATTGGCTACACTCGGCTAGGCTTATAAAGACCGTCGAGTCGATAGCCCAGTATCCACCTATGAACTTATAATAATAGCAACAGGTAAGGATTGCAACTTGGGATTATATCGAACATTGTGAAGCAATTATACAGGTAGATGACATTTAAAACGAAAATCCATGAGCAATTGTATTCACACACATACATTATTAAGCACTGAAAAAGAAATACTCAAGTATAGATTGTTGCAGTGTATCGGTTGCTTCCCACACCACACCACCCCCTGTCAAAAGAAAATAAACAAAATTCAGATGCTGGGACATCATAACATGGGTTCTGTTTCATCTGATTCAAATAGCTGAACAGTCACTTAAAAATATGCTGTTTTGAATACAGGAGGTGTTTTATCAATACATTTTCCAAATCAGGATGGTAGTAGCTCTTCTCCTGTGTGCCCTGCTGAGAAAGAAGAAAGTTGTTTTTATCAGCCTCTATGGTAACAAGGTTATGAAGAAAATTATGTGACTGTGACAAAGGGGATTCTGCCAGTACAGCTATCTGGAATGTTTTAAATAATTATATGTCATTTGCGAATATCAACATGATTTATACAGGATGCTTGTGTTACAATTGTATTAGAACTGTATGTCATGTGTATATCAAGCTGGTCTGTACAGACGTGTGTTAGAAAGGTATTTTATAAAGTGTTTTGTGCTTAAAATGTAACCACAGTGTGCACTACTGGAAGAGAACAGAAATATACATGCACTATTATAACTGTTTAAATGTATATATTTTGACACTGGAAACTAGAATACAGGAGGATAACTTCAGAAAAATATCTGAAATTAAATTACTTTATAGGCTAGGCTGGAGACATATGTCTGTACTAGGGAACTTTCTGAATTGTCTTTAGTGTGAAATAATTACTAGTCTTGAAGTGTGGAGGAATGTAATTGTTTTATGACTTCCAGCATCTGCCAAAGATCTGAGGTTTATGTACTTTTACAGGTAGATGCTAAATACTGCCAGCTTCCAGCAGTGGGGGTTTTACCTGGGATAGAGCCAGATGACAAGAAATTATGTCATTCTGCAAGCTATCCGAGCAGTAATATTTGAGATATTAATTTGAGAACTCTCTGAGAGAGACGGAGCATTCTGTATTCTGTCTTGGACCTGGCAACTAGAAGATCCATTCACCACACGTCTGCCTTGCTCTGATGAAGTAAGTTTCTAGGGAACAGGATCATTTTCTTGGATAAAGTCAGGAATATAACAAAGCTTAGTTTAGATATTTTTTCTTTATTTATTTGAGACTGTCCTGCAATGTTGTTTTAAATATTTCCTGTGCTTTTGACTCTGATGCCACTGTGAATATATACTTAGTATTTTCTTGTTCTTTTATTATTTATTATTAAATATATTTAAACCTTTTATTGTGGCTGATCTGTCTAGAGATATTTAAGTTTTGAGAGTACTTGCATATTTATTTGGTGACACTGTGTGGACCACTCCAAATAGTCTTGCTCTTGGTCTAACTGCCATTTGTATTAATATTAACATTACATAGTAAGATTGGACACCCTGTGTTAAGGGCCTTAAAGTAGCTGATAAGGAGTTGGCTGGTGGCAGTGATAACTACCTTATAGTCTAGGCAAAAGGGGGCATAGCTAGTAAACATGTGCCAGCCTTTCCTTGGTGTGTGTGTGTGTGTGTGTGTGTGTGTGTGTGTGTGTGTGTGTGTGTGTGTGTGTGTGTGTGTGTGTGTGTGTGTGTGTAAATCAAACCTCAAAGAGTGTGTTTCTCAGCTACTTGGGCAGACACAAGAAACACTGGTTGGACAGAGAGGGTGACGGAGGTCTTGGCTTGGCCACTCAGCTGAGATCTCAACTCTATAGTTGTGTCAGTGTGGAGTCTTAATGGGGATCTGGAGCAAGAGGGAGAAACCAGCCCCAGACTAACTGTTGTCTCTGTGTGTTCTTAAGGGGAAACTGCACTTGAGGCAGAGAGAAACATCTGGAAATAGTGTGCGTGTACCTGTTATCCTCCCAGTGTACACCCCCACTGTTGCCAGTGGTGAGGATTGAGATTCCTTGATTACTGGTCCAGTGGTGGGTTATCACATTATTGGTTGGCTGTGGTGCCATCACATCACTTATTGGGATTCAGTGGTGTGGATATTGAACTCCTGTAGCCTGTAAACAGTGGTCACTAAAGAAGGTGTTTGTACTCTCAAGCAGCCACATGGTAGACATTCAGAGTTTCATATCACAATAGTTTTATTTATTTATTTATTTATTTATTTATTTATTTATTTATTTTAGCTTAGTTAGTCAGGGAGAGTAGGCAAGCATGTCAGCAGAAGAGTATGGCAAGTTGACAAGAAGCCAGTTGGCTGAGATGTGACAAGACAAAGGGCTGGTGCATGCCAACCTGACTAAAGCAGAAATTATTGCAGCATTAGCCACAGCCGCATCACAGACCAACAACCAGGAAGACAGCCAGACTGACCTTGGGGATGAATAACTCTCAGAAAATGGATAGTTCAGCTTTGCCTCAGAGGACTTAAAAATACATCTGGAGTTAAAGAGAACTGAACTGGAGGCCAAATGGTTGCAACTAGAATCAGAAGAGAGTCTGGGGCATTTGGAGGCTGAAGAAAAGGAGAAACAGATGGCACTAGAATCAGCAGAGAGACTGACACATCTGGAAGCCAAAGAAAATGACAGTCAGAGGCTACAAGAAAAGGAGTTGCTGACATCGCCAGGGTCATGGAGGTAATGGGGAAGGGAGTAACAGAACCCCAGAAGTAAATTACTTCCACAATTTACAGAGGGTGATAATTCTGATAGCTTTATTCATAAGTTTGGAAAGGTTTGTTGTTTTTCTTTCGGCTTTTCCCGGTTAGGGGTCGCCACAGCAGAACTCCAGTCTGCTAATGACTGGCAGTCGATTTTTATGGTGCCAAGGTGCCAGCCTGACGTCCAACTTTCAACAAAGGCACGCCTATTCACACATGTCTTTTGAACGCCACTCAACCATGGGGAGGACATGCAGACTCCACACAGAAGGCGCTCCAGCCAAGAATCAAATGGGAGAACCTCTTGCTGTGAAGCGACAATGCTACCGCTGCACCACTGCGGCTTATAAGTTTGAAAAGGTTTGTAAACAGTGTAATGTTGACCAAGGGCTCTGGGTACAGTTCCTGACACCCTTACTCTATGGTAAAGCTCTAGCTGCTGTTTCTAAATTGTCTGATACTGATTCCTTAAATTATAATGCAATTAAAAATTGCTTATTAAAGTGTTTTAAGTTAACACCTGAAGCTTACAGAAAAAAAAAAAGTTTTGTGATCATAGACACAAGGCAGGCGATAGTGTGTGTGAATATATTGCTGAACTAAGCACTTATATTCATAGGTGGTGAGTGGGTGTCAAGTCTCCACTTTTGAAGGGCTGACAGACCTTTTGCTGAGGGAAAAAGCCCTTAGCACTTTGCCTGAGGATGTGAGAATCTGGTTGGCAGATAGAGAATGCAATACTGCAGATGAGTTGGGGGAAAAGGGAGACCTACACCTAGTAAACAGGGCATCACTGCACAGGAAAGGGGTAACCAGTGTTGCACATTGGTCTAAGGGAACCCTTGGTGGGCAGCTTACACCACCCCAACAGAGTCCTCCAGTAGCAGTGGACACAAGTAGCACAGATAAATGGCCAGGATCAAGGGTTAAATGTTTTTAATGTAACCAGTGGGGACATGTAGCATATAGATGTCCATGGAGGCAAGGTGGGGAACAAAAGGTAGGTGAGCCAGCAAGTGGGAATGACAGAATGCCAGCGGTAAGTTGTCTGGAGACAACAAGCGTACCAAACTACCACAAGAGGTTATATCCTATCTTAGTAGATGGGAAACAGACCACTGCTAAGAGAGACACAGCCTCAGACCTAACCATTATGAAGTCTGCAATGGTTAAAGAGGAGCACTACTTGCTTGGGCAGTCTACTCCAGTCAGAGCGTTAAGAGGGACCCCATTCCAAATACCTTTGGCTAGGGGTCATCTTGACTGGGAGGGTGGCAAAGGAAGCAAGCAAGTAGGTGTGTTTGTTGTTATCCCTGCAGATGTCCTGATAAGGAATCATTTTGATGATACAATACCTTGTGTGTGTGCAGTTACATGCAATCAGGCTTGGAGACAAGCATGTGGGTCTGGTATCCTGGGGGGACTCAGAGAGACTGCACACTTCAAAGTAAGAGTGGTAAGGTGGCTACTTCAGGGAGGGAGCTACCCTGTAGCAGTTAGACTGAAGGTGAGCCACAGCTGCTTGAGGGTACTGATGTTCTCTTGAATAGAGGGACTGCAAGGGCAGAGGTGAGTAGTAGTACCCAGGCTGACAGTGAGGCACCACTGTGAGAGGATACCGGAATTCCTGTGGAAGGGGAGCTGGGAAGGGTTACAAAGAGAGAGTTGAGACAGGCTTAGCTCTCAGACCCAACATTACAAGGCTTGAGGAAGGTAGCCAGGGATGTGCCTGATTCTCAAGGAAAGGGAAAATCTGTATACTGGGACAAAGGGTTACTGTATAGAGAGTGGACCCCTGAGGCAGGACTAGAGAGTGAGAGAATACAACAGTTGGTAGTGCCTAGATCATACCATCTGGCCCTTCTTGCCATAGCCCATGACATTCCCTTGCAGGGCATATGGGCATAAAGCGTACAAAGAGACATATTATGCAGAACTTTTATTAGCCTGGTGATTTCCAGGGATGTAATAGGGTACTTCAGGACCTGTGAGCAGTGCCAAAAGGTAAGCAAGGCAGAAGACAAGGTTAAAGCTCCTTTGATGTCTTTGCCTGTGATTGAGGAGCCATTTCAGAGGGTAGCTATGGATATTGTGGGGCCTCTGAGTACACCCTGTTCCACAGGGAAGAAGTATATCATAGTGGCAGTAGATTATGCTACCAGATACCCTGAGGTGGTGGCCCTGTCCTCTATTGAGGCAGAAAAGGTGGCAAATGCTTTGTTAGAGATTTTCAGCAGGGTAGGTTTTGAAAAAAGAAATACTGACTGACAGAGGTGCCAATTTCATATCAGACCTGCTTGTCTATCTGTGGAAGCACTGTGGGGTGAAGCACATAAAGACCACCCCCTACCATACCCAGACTAATGGTCTCGTGGAGAGGTTAAACTCTACACTAAAGACCATGCTACGGCATTTGCAGACCAGTTTAAGAGGGAGTGGGACAAATATTTGTCTCATCTATTGTTTGTTTACAGAGTGGTGTCCCAGGAATCCAGAGGTTTTTCACCCTTTGAGTTGCTATATGGGCATAGGGTGAGGTGACCTCTAGATTTGATTCATGATGAGTGGGAGTGTGAGCGTGAATCCCACAAGGAGTCTGTTGTGGCATATGTCCTAAATCTCAGGACAAGGCTCAGGGAACTCATGGGCGTGGCCCAGGAGAACCTGGCAGAAGCCCAACAGCAGAAAAAGGTCTGGTATGACAGGAATACTTGAGCTAGAGAGTATGCTGTGGTGCAGCAGGTTATGGTTCTCATTTCTGTCAGACACAACAAGCTTCAGACAGCTTGGGAGGGACCCTTCAAAGTGGTAAGGAAGGTCAGTGATGTTAACTTCATGGTAGAACTGCTAGTTACCATGATAGGGAGGGCCTGGTGCTAAGTCTCTGCAGTGGATGGCAGGAGGAGTCTCTGGGGGATCTGGTGACTGATTTCCTCAGTGAGGCTCAGACTAACACCTCAGTGGAAGGGGTTGCAATGCCCCAGCAGCTATCCCCTACCCAGGTTCAAGAAATCTGAGCAGTGTTACAGGAATTTGGGGGCGTGTTCACTGTGAAACCAGGGTGTACGCACTTGGTGCAGTACCATGTGGATACAGGACCCCAAAGGCCTATTAAGCAGGCCCCTTATAGGGTGCCTGAGACTGCCAAACAGATTCTGAGGTTTGAGATACAGGAAATGTTGGAACTAGGGGTAATCCAGGAGTCCAGGAGTCACTGGGCCTCCAGCGTGGTGCTGGTACCAAAGAAGGATGGCAGCACCAGGTTCTGTGTGGACTACAGGAAACTAAATAGTCACACAGAGTCAGATGCTTACCCTATGCCTAGGACAGATGAAGCCCTAGAGCAGCTGGGTGGGGTTAAGTATCTTACCATTATTGATCTTACTAAGGGCTCCTGGAAGGTGCCCTTGACTTCCAACGCTAGAGAGAGGTCAGCCTTTGTGACTCCTGGGTGCTGACACTGAGGGCCCCCTGTGTTAGCCAGTTCAGATTACAGCAAGCAATTTGTTATGTAGGTGGGTGCTTCAAACCATGGGGTGGGAGCTGTACTCAGCCAGATTTCCTCAGAGAAAGAAGAGCACCCAGTTCCCTCCTGAGTTCATGAAGATGCCATTTGGGATGAAGAATGCCCCAGCAACTTTCAAGAGTCTGGTAGATTGTATCCTAGCAGGAGCAGGAGATTTTTCCCTTGCTTACCTTGATGATATTGCCATCTACAGCCATTCCTGGTAAGAGCATCTTCAACATGTCAGGGAGGTGCTGAACAGACTACAGAGGGCAGGGTTGACCAATAGGCCCAGTAAGTGTCAGGTGGGTATGGCAGAGGTCTCCTACCTGGGACATAGAATGGGGAGTGGTAAGATCAGACCAGAACCTGCCAAAGTGGAAGCCATTCAGGCATGGCCTGCCTCTGTTACCAAAAAGCAGGTGAAGGCATTCTTAAGGACAGCGGGTACTATAGAAAGTTTGTCTCCAATTATAGCACCATAGCTTCTCCCCTCACAGACCTAACATGAAAAAACAGGCCAGATAAGGTAGTGTGGACCCCAGCATGTGAGCAGGCATTCCAGAAGCATAAATGAGTTTTAGGAGGGCCCCCTGTGTTAGCCAGTTCAGATTACAGCAAGCAATTTGTTATGTAGGTGGGTGCTTCAAACCATGGGGTGGGAGCTGTACTCAGCCAGATTTCCTCAGAGAAAGAAGAGCACCCAGTGATATATCTCAGCCAAAGGCTTCAACCCAGGGAGGAATGCTATGCAGCTGTAGAAAATGAATGGCACTGCAGAAACTTCAGCCTTGTCTGTATGGAAGGAAAGTCACTGAAGTTACAGACCACAATCCCTTAACATGGCCACATCAAGCCAGCCAGCAAAATACTAAGCTACTAAGGTGGAGCCCAGGGTGGCAGGCATATAATATGACAGTGTAGCACCCCAGCGGGGTTAGCAATGCCAACAAAAATGGGCTCTCAAGACAGGGTATAGGGTAATGTATCACAGATAGGATCATCCATCTCAAGCAATGTTTCTCAAAGGTCACTTGAAAAATTAGCTTGAATTATCAAGTGAAGGAAGAAGTGTGACAAAGGAGGATACTGCCAGCACAGTTATCTGGAATTTTGTAAATAATTCTATGTCATTTGTGAATATCAACATGATTTATATAGGATGCTTGTGTTACAACTGTATTAGAACTATATGTCATGTGTATATCAAACTGGTCTGTACAGACGCGTGTTAGAAAGGTATTTTATAAAGTGCTTGTGCTTAAAATGTAACCATAGTGTGCCCTGCTAGAAGAAAACAGAAAGTTATATGCACTATTACATCTGTTTAAATGTGTATATTTTTAACAGGAGAAACTGGAATACAGGAGGTTAACTTCAGAAACATAGCTGAAATTAAATTACTTTATAGGCTAGGCTGGAGACATAATGCCTGTACTAGGGAGCTTTCTGAATTGTCATTAGGGTAAAATAATTACTAGTCTTCAAATGTGGAGCAAAGTAATTGTTTTATGACTTCTAGCACTTGCCAAAGATCTGAGGTCTATGTACTTTCACAGGAAGATGCTAAATACTGCCAGCTTCCAGCAGTGCGAGTTTCACTTGGGATAGAGTCAGATGACAAGAAATTATGTCATTCTGCAAGCTATCCCAGCAGTAATATTTGAGATATTAATTTGAGGACTCCCTGAGAGAGACAGAACTTTCTGTATTCTGTTTGGAACCTGACAACTAGAAGATCCATTCACCACACATCTGCCTTGCTCTGATGAAGTGAGTTGCTAGGGAACAGTATAATTCTCTTGGCTATAGTTAGGAATATAGCAAAGCTTGGTTTAGATAGTTTTTCTTTATTTATTTGAGACTGTCCTGCGATGTTGTTTTAAATATTTCTTGTGATTTTGAACTCTGATGTCACTGTGAATATACACTTAGTATTTTCTTGTTTTTTATTATTTATTATTAAATATATTTAAACCTTTCATTGCAGCTGATCTGACTAGAGATATTTAAGTTTTGAGAGTACTTGCATATTTATTTGGTGACACTGTGTGGACCACTCCTAATAGTTTTGCTCTTGGTCAAACTACCATTTGTATTAATATTAATATTATTAATATCAATATTAATATTAATATTAATATTAATATTAATATTAATATTATTAATATTAATATTAATATTAATATTAATATTACACAATATGATTGGACACCCTTTGTTAAGGGCCATAAAGTAGCTGGTAAGGAGTTGGCTGGTGACAGTGATAACTACCTTTTAGTCTGGGCAAAAGGGGGCATAGCTAGTAAACCTGTGCCAGCCTTTCCCAGGTGTGTGTGTGTGTGTGTGTGTGTGTGTGTGTGTGTGTGTGTGTGTGTGTGTGTGTGTGTGTGTGTGTAAATCAAACCTTAAAGAGTGTGTGTGTCAGCTACTTGGGCAGGGAAATGAAGCACTGGTTGGGCAGAGAGAGTGCTGGAGGTCTTGACTTGGCCACTCAACTGAAATCTCATCTCTATAGCTGTGCCAGTGGGGAGTCTTACTAGGAATCTGGAGAAAGAGAGAGAAACCAGCCCTGGACTAACTGAGGTCTCTGTGTGTTCTTAAGGGAAATCGCACTTGATGCAGAGAGCTGCATCTGGAAATACTGTGTGTGTAACTGTTATCATTCCAGTGTACTTCCCCCACTGTTGCTAAGGGTGAGAATTGAGGATCCTTGATTACTGGTCCAGTGGTGGGTTGTCACAAAGACCACCATTTGTCTTCACCTATATCTGACTTAGTTTTCACATGTGGAAGAGGTGCTATACTGCAACTAAAAATGGGGCGTTGAGAATCCTTGTACCCAAAGCTCATCCATCTGCATGCTGTATCCTGCCTACCCTGTTAGGAGAATATTATTGAGATCTCCAATTGGCCAGTGAAGTGATACTGATCTTGAACAGTATTCCAGGTAGGAGTGTTTTGCTTTTCATATCTGAGCTGACCCACCTGTTTAGTCATGCTCTTATCTCTATGGTTCATACCTGCAGAGGTTGTAAATTATCATATCTGACATAAGATACTTAATTCTGTATTATCTGTACTACCCAGGCTTTCATAACATTCATTATGGGAACAATGAAAGATGGAATTTGATTTAAAACTTTTTTTTCAAAGGCTTCCTGAAATCCCAGTGACATACATGTCAGTATTTAAACTGCAGCATGTGAAACCTTGTTAACAGAGTACTGCTCAGGTTCCCTGATGTTCATTAGTAAGCTTGTAATGCAGGCAAATTGATTTTACATCTAGGGATATGAACTAATACTGAAACTTACAGGGATTCACTTATTTTGACAAAGATTCACCAATGAAGGTCTTTTTAATGAACACAGATGAATATGTTTTACACTGGTTATATTATATTCATTGTCTGAATGCTAATAGGCGCTAGCCTGGGTATATGCTTAAGAATTCCATTCTGAACAGTTTGAGCCTGTTTGAAAACTTGCTTTATTCTGTTTCTAAAAGTTAATGCACTGGCTATTGTCTGAGAACATTGTATATATATTTAATTACAAACCTATAATACAGGCCCACTGTACATAAAAGTACATATGTGTGTATGTGCTAATATTTATCTGTATTAATTTACCACACATTATGTCAATTCAGTCTGTGATTGTTTCCTTTTAGGTAGAGCTTGTGCTATCCATACCCTCTTTCTGCTTCCCCACATGGTGTCAAATACTTCACCTAAGCCCAGTCATATTGTCTTCTAATGACCTACTGCTTTTTGCATTTCACTACTCTACTCTACTTTCTCAGTATAATCCAAAATATAATGTTTCATTCAGCTGACCCATTCCCATACTAATACTAATAAGATGGCAAACACATCATAAAAATGTTGTAGCATGGCCAGCTGCAATCCCTATAAATGGCCACCATCCACTCATCATCAATTTTAAGTGCTCACTTAATCTACTTCAGTGTCACAGGGAGCCAGAGCTTGTTATGGCAAAAAATGTGCATGAGGCAGAAATAATTTCTTGACGGGATGCCAGTCCATTGTAGGATGTGGTATCTATTTATATATATATATATATATATATATATATATATATATATATATATATATATATATATATGTGTGTGTGTGTGTGTGTGTGTGTGTGTGTGTGTGTGCAGGGGTGGCCCGTGCTATTGGACTGCCGGACTGCAGCCCCCTCAACTTTAAAATAAAAAAATAAAAAATAAATAAATAGAAAATAAAAATTTGCAGACTAGTCCGGACTGCTGCTGAGACAGTCTGGAGCATGCGCAGATGTCTCAGCAGCAGTCCTGACTGGGGAACTCGCTGGGGTCGGACTGCAATTTCAGCAGTCAGGAATGTAGGATCTCGTGACAGGCAGGGTCGGACTTGCGCGGTGGTGGTTTACGGATTTACAGGTGTGTGTGTGTATGTGTGAAAATGCCCCAGGTGCAATATACTGGTGGTTAGACTCATGGTGGTGTGGTAAGGAATACCTCAGGCTTGAACCCTGTACCTTGTATGCAGGTGTTAAAGACCTGAATTCCCTACCCACCACCATTTGTAAAAAGATTGCAGATTTTTGCCTCATATTTGATCTGATCTATTCCTCATAATAGCTGTGGTTTGTAAATATTGCAATGCTTGATATTTGATGGTGCAGTGGTAGCATTGTTGCCTCACAGTTGCAGGTTCTTGGGTTTGATTCTTGGCTGGGGTGCCTTCTTTGTGGGGGGGGTATGTATTTTCTCCCTGTGTTTGTGTGGGTTTGCTTTTTTGTCCTCCCATGTTACAAAGACATATCTGCATTATTTCTTCCTGGGCCTCTGCTGAAAATTGTTTTTTTTGTTCCAAGTCAGACTGTCCTGATTAACAAATGCTAAACAAAATTGACAGGCATTTGAATTTCAGACTTCAGGTTTTTGAATGTTTACTTCCTTGCATATTTGATGGTGCAGTGGCAGTATTGTTGCCTCACAGTATAGGTTTTCTAATTTGATTCTTGGCTGGGGTGCCTTCTGTGTGGATTCTGCATCTTATCCCTGTGTTTGTGTGGATTTGCTCTGGTGTCCTGCCATTTTACAAAGACACGTGTCTACAGTATTTCTCCCAGGGCCTCTGCTGAAAATTGTTTTTGTTCCATCAGAAGTAAAATTGGCAGGCATTTGAATTTCAGACTTCATATTCTTCAGAAAATACATAGTAAAACAATGTTTTATTCTAGCAATAAATATATAGTAACACAACCTTTTATTATAGCAATTTTTTAAGTTTATAAGATGACTTTTTGAAATTTGTCCTTATTTTTGGGACTGTAATACCCTGTTATTGGCTTTGTCCAGGTTTTTTGTGCTAAGGTTGACAGCTATGGCAAGAAGTGAATTCACTGAATATGTTTGAGGGCAGTATTCCCTCATTACTGGGTTTGTCCAGGTGTTTTGTGCTAAGAGGTTGACAGCTATGGTGAGAACTGAATTCATTAAATGATAGCCATTTAAGTTTCAGTCTTCCTCTCTTTCACAAAGCAGCTGATTTGGCGTAGTGGTATGTTGCTCTTAACTGTTTTGCACAGGGACTTTGGCAGTAAAATGTACGGTGGTAACACAGCATTTTTCTTTCACAAAGCAGGTGATTTGGCAAAGTGGTATGTTGTTCTGACTCTTTTGCACAGGGACCTTGGCAATAAAATGTATGGTGGTAACACAGCATTTTATTCTAGCAGCTTTCTAAGATTATACAAGCAATGTTTAATGTGTCCCTGGTTTTTGCCCTTTTGACCCACCCCAATAAATTTGGCTTTTTCCAGACTTCTTGTGCTGCGAAGTTGAGATGCAGTTGAGTATTGAGTAGATTTTACAAGGAGCTTTGAGCTGCAGGGGAAATGAAGTTTAGTGCTGATTATGCAAAGTCAGCTCACATTGCTAATAGCACAACAAGTTGTGTACTTGCTTTTGATGCAGAAGGTTGTTGGTTCTACTCCCATAAAGGGTGAATGCTGCCGTACTGAAAGTTAAGATACTAACTATCAGCCTGTTATCAGTTTGCCATCCATTTCCTATTGCAATATTACTAACTTATTTTTAATGTAATTTAGGTAATTTATTCCTCAGGGGCATCACTCACTTTATTTTTCGATGAAACCATGAAATATAAAGGTGATTGCTAGCAGCAACCTCTTCATTACAGATTTATTTAACATGGAATTATTTAGATTACTTTTTTACTACTTCAGAGATTGTGCATATTTACTGATAATGGTGGACTGTAGAATTATGCATATTTACTGATAATAGTGGACTGTAGAAGTTTGAGTAGACTTTTATGATGGAAATGTTCTGAATTGGGCCGTTTTGTTTCATTGTTTACTGGAAAAATGTTCAAAGCAATAGGAAGGTGTATCAAAGAACACATGTATGTTTCATATGCAAGGGGCCTATGATTTGAAAACAGCCCAGAATTAATTTTTATCTGCCACGGGTAAAATGTATTTTCTTTGAATGTGGGTTTTAATGTTGTTTCAATGAATGTGAGTTTCAAGGGCAGAGAAGTTTTAATGCCAAGTTTGTTTAGCAGATGTCTTAGTGTTTGTGCTGTAAAATGCAAAATAAAACTTTCAAATGAAGTTCAAATCATCATAGAAGTAAATCAGTATGCACATTAGTGTTTATGGTAAATGGAGTGAAATAGCAAAGTAATGGATCATTGGAATGGCTGCAGGGGGAGGCTCCATTCGACCATGGTTTTGTGAGGGGGAAGGGTGGCAAACTTAGGCAGCCCCAGCTGAACTATACCTCCTGACTGTCCAGATTTTCAAAGAATGAATAGATTTTTTGCTTCTTATTTTTGGTTTGTTCCTCATAAAATTTGTGGTTTTCTGGCAAATCATTTAGGAATTAAGTCACTAAATAATGACACACTAGTTTCAGACTTCATAACCTTCAGAAAAATGCATGCTAAAGTAAGACCTGTTCTATCAACTGTCCCAGTTTATACAAGAGCAATTTTTAGTACTGTTTATATGTTCCCCCAATATATTTGGCCTTGTCCAGATTTATTGCATTATGTTATATCCTGGTAAATAAGGAGACCACACCGCGTTCTGGAGTTTAAAGGGCTTTTATTATTTAAGAGCCTGGTGCGCATCATGCTACATGTTCACAACACAACTTATCGCCATACATGCATACAACAAAACAACCCACCGTTAGAAGACAACACCACCACTACCTAAAGCTGCTAATTCCCCAAGAGCCCTACAAGTACATAACAGTACTTACTTGCCCATATTCCTCTTTAAGCATTTAATACGCTTCTTACGCATAAGAAAAAGCAAGCAAAAACATAAGCCAAAACCATTCCTAGTAAAAGTTCCTATTAAAAATACCGGCTTTAAGGTTACCGCATTTTACCCTGCTTTGTTATTAGGTTGCAATTGTTACATTGATAGTCCTTCTTGATAGTTGATAGTCCTTCAAGTAACTAAGTTTAACCAGTGCCAGCTTACCAAATGGACCACCCTGGGTGAGAGTGTCTTGTCACAGTTACCACCTCTGGTACGGTGTATCCATCCCTTGGGAACCTCACCTTCCTCACCAGCCGACCACCCGGGCGTCCGGTCTCCCCCTACCCCCCCCCGGCCCGGAACGCCCCGCTGCCCGCCCTTCTTCCGGGGGCTTGCTCATTTCCGGAAGTTCCAGTTCCATGGAGTCCTTTTCCTGCGCACTCCACGTGTCTCTCACCTCACTCTCTCTCCCTATTAAACCTCACCTCAACCTCACCTGGACCCGTAAGGGACCGATGCTCTTTACAATATTTAGGTCCATAAACCGAAGTTCAAGCGCCATCACGCATCTCCTCTCCAAGACTCTCTCTCTCGCTCTCTCTCATGATGTTCTTTGCCTCCCACTTTTTGCTCCTTGTATCCTCTCTCCTTAGCTTGAGATCAGATCATATCCAAGATCCATCTTAATCATTCCTGCAACATCTCGGCAGGGACATCCCGGGGTAGGGTGGGTCGTGGTAGGTAGGGTGTAACACCCTTTGATTGATGGCTGCCATTTTTCCGCCCGGCTTTTTTTCATCATCGCTTTAAAGGTCTGGACAGCCCTTTTCAGCAACAGCTGAAGCTGCATGGTAGGTAGCATGCTGATGTACAATGGTGCCGCCATTTTTTCCAGGAACTCCTCAACTCTTTTTCCAGGAAACGCTTGAACTCTTCACTCATGAAACATGGCCCTCTGATACTGATACAATCGCCTTTCAGAGGAAGTCAATGGTGAAAGGTGGTCAGGTTGTTTGGTGGGTGTAGAAGTGAATGAATAGGGAATTTATCCATTATTTTATCAAAATGATAAAACCCATATCCATTAATGTATCATCATAAAAAGTCTGCTGTCTCTACTACTGAGGTCTATGGGTGTAGTGGTGGAAGCATCACAGGTAAGTTGCGATGTTGCTTTTAGTTGGCGATCTTGCTGACAGCGGGCGACTTGTCCAACAAATTTTCAACTCTTTCTGGTAACTTCTTAGGTGCTAAGGCCTTCATTGGCAATGCCCCCATACGACCTTCCTGCAGCTAAGCACGCCAGTGACGCCTGTAAGCAGCTGAATCCTCACTGCCGCGCCCCTGCACAACACGCATCCATCTTGCACTCCCTCACCACCAGCTCGCGGTGGATCAGCGGCCTGCAGCCTGATCTTGTGGGTGTTGTGTTGTCCAGCCCAACCACCCCAGTTGTGTTGTCGGAGCTAACACAACCTTTGTCTTCCATTCGCCAACACCCGCCAACACGCGGGGTCCCTCTATCTCTGACACGCTGTCATTTCCTCTGCAGAGACAGCATGACTGGCGGCGCATCGCCTAACTCCACCGCGATTATTGCTCCCGTGCTTCCAAACAATCTCATATTCCCAGGCTTACAAACAATCTCTGAATACAGCCATCTTCATCTGATCTGAGAAACGGCCTTCATCTCATCTCTCAGTGATGCGGCACATTGATAACAAACTATTATGATCGGCTGCATACAGTAAACTTTTTGCCATAACTTAACAATACACACTCTTCGAGCCAACCTCTGCTGTCCCAACAATAGTTTAATTTTCGGTTTGTGTTTGACTCTGCTGGTGTTGTGTTGGTGATTGGAACCCAATCAAGGCATCATGTCCTGCTGGCATCCCCTGGCCATCTTGTGACTCATCATGTGACAAAATTTATCACATTGATTAATCAGTGCAAACCAAACCCTGAAGATGACATTCTGCCTGAAGACTGCTCAACGCTTGTCTTGTTCCTCCTCTTTGTCTTCCTCCTCCTGCCCCTTCCTTAGTGGCCTCCTTCCTCAGCAGTTCCTGTGCTGAGCTATTTGCTAACACCTGTTGTAGTTGTTAGGCTAAAATAGCTGCCTGTTTCACAACTGTGCTTCAGCTCTGGGTGTAGGTGGGGTGTAGGTTTAATGGCATGGGTGCCTCTTTTAGTCTGGCAGGGTGTAAGTGAATCTTGGTTTTTACTGTACCATCCTTGCATTTTTACCTACCACTCCTCTTCATTACCCTAGTTCCTCGGTGAACTCAGCCTCTCGCGTTCAATATTCTTTTCCTTGCCACAATTGGTCCTCCCGTCTCACAGCGTCGAACTGCTTCACCAGCCATGTCTCTTTCGTTCACAGATCCCAGTTGAATTTTCTCACCAATATGCCATTAAGAGATGAAAAAACATTCTGGAAGCGAGGTTGGACCCGTCCATTATTCACTGACCCTTACAGTCCTTTTGTGTGTCCTAAGGGTGAAGCATGGGACTGATATGCCTTTTACCCTTCTTTTGTTGATCCTTGTTACCTTTAAATGCTTACTACCTTTTAATTCAACTTGCCGACCTTTTTTCAACTTTCACCACATCTAACTTCACTGTTAATGTATTTTTCAAATGCTTCCTCCACCTTACTTTATATTCACTAACTTTACGCATAGGTTTATTGGCTTTACTACTAGTCACACTGGATCAATTGGTTCACCCCTTTTCAAACTACTCTTTGCTTAGTGAGTCGCTTGGGTAACCTCTCCACTTCATGGTTCTCTTATCTTCGTATGTCGAGGGTTTTCTCACTGGCCCAGTGCTTTCTTTTCTTCGAGGTCTTTCATTGCTCACCCTCACATTGGTCAGTTCCTCTGTTGCGTTTCTTTTTTGTTCTCAGGCCCATGTTGCAAGGCCCTCACCTGCGAAGCTGTTCTTATGGAGCCGTTAACAACCCATTTCTGTCTCCAAGCCCCACTCGCCCCGCAACAGATTTGGTAACTGTTTTTTTACAACCACTTTTGGCCCACCTTTTACACTGTTTTGCTTTATCTTTATGTTTTTCCATTACTTTGAACAGAACTGTTAATGTTACTTTTTTTTCTCTATAACTTTTTCAAAGTTTAGCCACTGTCCATCTTTAGCCATAACTTTCCATACTCAGCTCTTGGACCATACTTAGCCACTACTCAACATTCCACTTCAAATCTGCTTTCCTTACCCACCTTTGTTAACTGGGTAAACACTTGATCAACCTCTTCCAAACTCCAACTTGTTTTTACCATTGCACCTTCACTGGGGTTTCTACCCTGGTTCTTTCATTGTTGTCTTCACATGGTGTTTTACTTCCGCCCTTATTTTCTGTCCCCTTTGCATTGGGTTCCCTTTTTCCTTTGTCATTCCCCCCTTCCTCGGCGGCACATTTTTACATTTTGTTTTTAATGTGTTCTCACATTTTTTCATTTTCCGCTAAGACAGGCATTTTCATTTAAGGAAACCACACCTATTGACGGATGTTCTCCCAGACTTCCCTGGTGTTTTATGCTCCCGACCACTTCCTTGGGTGGCAGTTTCCCCGACCCCTTTTCTCCCTGGTCACCTGTAACTCTGCTCCCCCCACCCTTCCTTTCAAACAACTTGCTCCCCGCACACAGTCTTTGGCGGTAGGCCTTGGTCATCTGGTGCTGCTCAGGCCTTTTTTCGATGGTTCTCTCAGGCTCCGCATACTGCTTCATGTATGCGGCACAGTGTTGCTCCACATCCCATGCCTGCACCGTTGCGCTTTCTAAATCACCACTCCCATAAGTCCAGTGAATTTCCAGTTCTCACCACTGCGTGCTACGAATTTACCGCTTCATTGTGAAGTCTAGTTTCTGCTTCAACTCCGAACCTGACTATCCGGCCTGCTTCAGTTCCCACTCTGAAGCAACTCAGAGGCCAACTCCTGTTTCACTTAATTTATCCTCCGGCTATCAAGGAGCTCGCCATGGTTCTATTGCTCATCAGGCCGTCTTGCTGCCCCAATAGCTCACAATACCTCCCAGCAGCTCGCCTCTGCCTCCAGTGCAAAGTTTGACCAAAAAAATGTTCCACTCGATCCACTCCCAGGTCTGGTAAACCAGTCGATGCAACAAGCTTTCTTCCAACCGCGCACCAGACATAACTCCTCCAGCGCTTAGGATCTATTTCAGTCCAACAATGCCACCGCCATTCCTGGTAACAGTAAAGAGTATGTTCTCAGGTGTTAACCCATGAGGCCATTGTTCACTTAAATGGCGGATGACTCCCATATCTGGAGTTCATGGGCGCTTCCCGCCATAGACATTCAGGTGCGCACTCCATCTACCATACCACAACTCGGCCATCGCCATACATACCTAATTGGAAAACCGCACGCTACTCTCAGAGACTTACAGAACCAACACTACAATTAACAGGTTGAGAGGTACATGCAAATAAATTGCTTTATAGAATTAGGCATAGCCAAACCTCTCAACTGTCCCTGATTTTGGCTCAAAATGTTGCTCTTCTCCTAATGATCCCTCCACATCATAGCAATTTTGGAAGAAAACATGGAGGGTTTATAATTAAGAAATAACTGTAATAATCAGATTACTTTTATTTCAGAAATGCATGTAGATTATTTTATTTTGTCAGCTGCTCAAGTTAGCAGTACTAATATTAAAGTGTCCCTTCTTTGACAGGTTCCCAGCTGTATTGTGTTGCTATTTTATATTTTTACATCACATTTTTGGTCCATTTTTCATAAAATAGTGGGGTTTTTTTTGCAAATTAGTGACAAATAATTAAAGACTGAAGTTAGAAAATAATGAGAGACATTTGAGTTTCAGATTTCATACCATTCAGAAAGTTCATACTAATGCAAGACCTCTATTAGCTTTCTAAGTTTATAAGAGCAATATTTTAAAAATTGTCCTTATTTTTGGGCCTTTGTCCCATTTCTTTGTATGGCTTTGTCCAGATTTCTTGCTCTGAGGTTGAGAGGTATGACAAATGTGTCAGGGCCATCACAAGTCAGCCAGAGACATTTCAAACTGTGACATACTTGTTGCACCCCACTCCCCCATGTAGTGACTCTGGATGTGTCAAAGCAAGGCAAGGAGTAGTTATGCAGTGTAAATGTGCAGAGAATCCCACCCATCCAAGGTAGACACAAGTAGTAGAGTGGCTTTTCATCTGTCCTTGATTTTTATAGAATGGTCTGGTTTCTGTCATATTTTTGTACTGTTGATTTATGCTTATTACTCAAAGTGCCTGTTGCTCTGCGTTTAAGTAGCAATACTTTAATGACCATCAGGTAAGCTTGGCCGAGATGGCAAGATGCAAGTAAGCTTTAATAAGCATACTGTTAAAGAATTGCCAACATTGAAAGCCTTTCTGTTGCCATGTAGAGAATACTTAACTAGATAATGTATAAGCCTTGGGTATTGAAATGCATATGCCACTATTTGTAATAAAGGACAGAATTACATTATTTTAAGAGTCTCATTACACTTGGAGACATCCAGTCATCCTTGCAGGCTTTACCCGTAAACCGAATGCCAATCGCGTGGTCTATAACCTGTACAGTAATCCTTTTAAGCAATGTATCTTGAGCTTATTTCTTGTTTGCTTTTCATTTTTTACTTTGATCATGTTTTCCCCATGAAACAAGTAGATGTCAGGCAGCAGGTCTTTTTTTTTTGGATAAGGAACCTTTTTACAGTTGGGGGCAGCAGAGATTTCTACTTTCAGCATGTTACTTGTTACTTTAATAAAGCTGAATATAAATTATAATTAGAACTGCAGTGCAAGAAGTGGTTTGAGTTGAGTGCTGCTTGTTTTTCTTATACTTGATTTTGACTGGCATTCCATTAATGTATTTTAAAAAAAAGTAAGTTATTTTCTCATGCCTCACAACCTTTTTTGTTTCCATCTAGATATTAAGCTGTCATGCAGCCAATGCATTGAAATATTTTTATTCTTCTACACTTCATTTTGTCTTGATTGGACTCTCATAATGACAGTTTGGCACCCAGGCAGTATATTTAGTTTTTGTGGTTTGCTGCTACAGGTGTGTGTGTGTATGTGGTAGGGAATACCTCAGGCTTGAACCCTGTACCTTGTATGCAGGTGTTAAAGACCTGAATTCCCTACCCACCACCATTTGTAAAAAAAAAATTGCAGATTTTTGCCTCATATTTGATCTGATCTGTTCCTCATAATATCTGCGGTTTGTAAATGCTCCAATGCTTGATATTTGATGGTGCAGTGGTAGCATTGTTGCTTCATAGCTGCAGGTTTTTAGGCTTGATTCTTGGCTGGGGTGCCTTCTTTGTGGGGTCTGTATCTTCTCCCTGTGTTTGTGTGGGTTTGCTTTTGTGTCCTCCCATGTTACAAAGACATGTCTGCATTATTTCTTCCTGGGCCTCTGCTGAAATTTTTTTTTTGTTCCAAGTCAGACTGTCCTGATTAACAAATGTTAAATAAAATTGACAGGCATTTGAATTTCAGACTTCAGGTTTCTGAATGCTCAATTCCTTGTATATTTGATGGTGCAGTGGTAGTATTGTTGCCTCACAGCTATAGATTTTCTGGTTTGATTCTTGGCTGGGGTGCCTTCTGTGTGGAGTCTGCATCTCCTCCCTGCGTTTGTGTGGATTTGCTCTGGTGCCTTGTCATTTTACAAAGATGTGTCTGTAGTATTTCTCCCTGGGTCTCTGCTGAAAATTGTTTTTGTTCTGTCAACAGTAAAATTGACAGGCATTTGAATTTCAGACTTCATGTTCTTCAGAAAATACATAGTAACACAACCGTAACACAACCTTTTATTCTAGAAATTTTCTAAGTTTATAAGATGAATATTTGAATTTGTCCCTATTTTTGGGACTGTATTCCCCCATTATTGGCTTTGTCCAGGTTTTTTGTGCTAAGGTTGACAGCTATGGCAAGCACTGAATTCACTGAATATGTTTGAGGGCTGTATTCCCTCATTACTGGGTTTGTCCAGGTGTTTTGTACTAAGAGGTTGACAGCTATGGTGAGAACTGAATTCATTAAATGATAGCCATTTAAGTTTCAGTCTTCCTCTCTTTTACAAAGCAGCTGATGTGGCGTAGTGGTATGTTGCTCTGACTGTTTTGCACAGGGACTTTGGCAGTAAAATGTATGGTGGTAACACAGCATTTCTCTTTCACAAAGCAGCTGATTTGGCATAGTGGTATGTTGCTCTGACTGTTTTGCACAGGGACCTTGGCAGTAAAATGTATGGTGGTAACACAGCATTTTATTCTAGCAACTTTCCAAGATTATACAAGCAATGTTTAATGTGTCTCTGGTTTTTGGGCTTTTGACCCCCCCCCAATATATTTTGGCTTTTTCCAGTTTTCTTGTGCTGCGAAGTTGAGATGTAGTTGAGTATTGAGTAGATTTTACAAGGAGCTGAGAGCTGCAGGGGAACAGAAGTTTAGTGTTGCTTAAGTGAAGCTGGTTGGCCTCGTTAATAGCACAGCAGGTTGTGTATTTGCCTTTGATGCAGAAGGCTGTGGGTTCTACTCCCACAAGAATGGATGCTGCTGTACTGAGAATGTTCTCCTTGGTGAAGATACTAACTATGAGTCTGTTATCAGTTTGCCATCCATTTCCTCTTGCAATATTACTAGCTTATCATTTTTTAATGTAATATAGGCAATTTATTCCTGAGGGGCAACAGACACTTTATTTTTCGATGAAACCATGAAATATAAAGGTGTTTGCTAGCAGCAACCTCTTCATTAGTTACATATTTCTTTAATGTGGAATTATTTAGATGACTTTTACTTCTTCAGAGATTGTGCATATTTACTGATAATGGACTGTAGAATTGTGCATATTTACTGATAATGGACTGTAGAATTGTGCATATTTACTGATAATGGTGGACTGTAGAATTGTGCATATTTACTGATAATGGTGGACTGTAGAATTGTGCATATTTACTAATAATGGTGAACTGTGGAAGTCTGAGTAGACTTTTATGATAAATGTTCTGAACTGGGCAGTTTTGCAATTATGGGTACATGCATTTTGTTTCATTGCTTACTGGAAAAATGATCAAAACAAATTTAAAACGCCCTCTAACAACTGTACTGTATTGTACAAGGAATATAATTTAGTACAATGAGGAAGGTGTATCAAAGAGCACATGTATGTTTCATATGCAAGGGGCCTATGATTTGAAAAAAGCCCAAAATTAATCTTTATCTACCACTGGCAAAATGTATTTTCTTTGAATGTGGGTTCCAATGCTGTTTCAATGAATGTGAGTTTCAAGGGCAGAGAAGTTTTAATGCTAAGTTTTCATTGTGAGACTGCATTGCTTTGTTTAGCAGATGACTTAATGTTTGTGCTGTAAAATACAAAATAAAACTTTCAAATGAAGTCCAACTCATCATATAAGTAAAGCAGTATGCACATTAGTGTTTATGGTAAATGGAGTGAAATAGCCAAGTAATGGTTCATTGGAATGGCTGCAGAGGCTCCATTCAACTATGATTTTGTCAGGGAGGAAGGGCAGCAAACTCAGACAGGCCCAGCTGAACTATACCTCCCAACTGTCCAGATTTTCAAAGAATGAATAGATTTTTGCTTCTTATTTTTGGTTTGTTCTTCATAAAATTTGCAGTTTTCTGGCAAATCATTTAGGAATTAAGTCACTAAATAATGATACACTGAGTTTCAGACTTCATACCCTTCAGAAAAATGCATGCTAAAGTAAGAACTGTTATTCTATCAACTGTCTCAATTTATACAAGAAGCAATTTTTAGTACTGTTTATATGTTCCCCCAATATATTTGGCCTTGTTCAGATTTACTGCATTAACAGGTTGAGAGGTACATGCAAATAAATTGCTTTATAGAATTAGGCATAGCCATCCTCTTAACTGTCCCCGATTTTGGCTCAAAATGTTGTTCTTCCCCCTAATAATCCCTCCGCAAAAATAGCAATTTTGGAAGAAAACATGGAGGGTTTACAATTAAGAAATAACTGTAATAATCAAAGTTATAGATTACTTGAAATGCATGTAGATTCTTTTATTTTGTCAGCTGCTCACGTTAGCAGTACTAATAATAAAGTGTCCCTTCTTTGACAGGTTCCCAGTTGTATTGTGTGGCTATTTTATATTTTTGCATCACATTTTTGGTCCATTTTTCATAAAATTGTGTTTTTTTGGCAAATTAGTGACAAATCACTAAAGACTGAAGTTAGAAAATAATGATAGACATTTGAGTTTCAGATTTTATACCCTTCAGAAAATTCATACTAATGCAAGACCTATACTATTATCTTTCTAAGTTTATTAGAGCAATATTTAAAAAGTGTGCTTATTTTTGAGCCTTTGTCCCACTTCTGTGTATGGCTTTGTCCGGATTTCTTGCTCTGAGGTTGAGAGGTATGACAAATGTGTCAGGGCCATCACGGTCAGCCAGAGACATTTCAAATTGTGACATACTTGTAGCATCCCACTCTCCCATGTAGTGACTCTGGATGTGTCCAAGCAAGACAAGGAGTAGTTATGCAGTGTAAATGTGCAGTGTGTCCCCCCATCCAAGGTAGACACAAGTACTACAGTAGCTTTTCATCTGTCCTTGATTTTGCAGAACGGTCTGGTTTCAGTCATAATTTTGTACTGTTGATTTATGCTTATTACTCAAATTTATGCTTATTACTCAGAAAGTGCCTGTTGCTCTATGTTTAAGTAGCAATGCTTTAATGACCATAAGGTAAGCTTGTCTGAGATCGTAAGATGCAAGTAAGCTTTAATAAGCATACTGTTAAAGAATTGCCAACATTGAAAGCCTTTCTGTTGTTGCCATGCAGAGAATACTTGACTAGATAATGTATAAGCCTTGGGTATTAAAGGACAGGATTCCATTATTTTAAAAAGCTCATTACACTTGTTGGAGACTTCCAGTCATCTCTACAGACTTTACCCATAAACTAAACAGAATGCCAATCATGTATGGTCCATAACCTGTACAGTAATCCTTTAAGCAATGTATCTTGAGCTTGTTTCTTGTTTGATTTTCATTTTTTACTTTAATCATGTTTTCCCCAAGAAACAAGTAGATAGTTGTCAGGCAGCAGGTCTTTTTTGGATAAGAAACATTTTTACAAGTGGGGGCATCACAGAGATTTCTACTTTCAGCATGTTACTTGGTACGTTAATAAAGCTGAATATAAACTATAATTAGAACTGCAGTGCAAGGAGAAGTGGTTTGAGTTGAGTACTTCTGGTTTTTCTTATACTTGATTTTGACTGGCATTCCAGTAATGTATTTAAAAAGTAATTTATTTTTTCATGCCTCACAACCTTTTATTTCCATCTAGATATTAAGTAAGCTGTCATGCAGCCAATGCATTGAAATATTTTTATTCTTCTACACTTATTTTTGTCTTGATTGGACTCTCATAATGATGGTTTGCCACCCAAGGCAGCACATTTAATTAAAGTTAGTTTTTTGTGGTTTTAGCTCCTCCCCTTTCTAGTTGACCACATCCCATTACCCTTGACCCCACCCATTCAGCTGTCTCCTGCAGCCCCCTTTGATTTGAAGTCACCAGCCGCCACTGTGTGTGTGTGTGTGTGTGTGTGTGTGTGTGTGTGTGTGTGTGTGTGTGTGTGTGTGTGTGTGTGTGTGTGTGTGTGTGTGTGTGTGTGTGTGTGTGTGTGTGTGTGTGTGTGTGTGTATATATATATATATATATATATATATATATATATGGATAGATAGATATAGGTTCATAGGTGTGTACTAGGCCAGTGGCCCTGGAGCCTTTACAAGTCTAGCCCATAGGATTACCCTGGCATTGTGCCACCTGACTTTAGTTCCCAGTGCCTCTGTCGAGTAGAGCCACTGGAGTGATCCTCCGGGTGAACTTTCTATTTCCCATCCACTCATCAAGCTTTCTCTTGAAGAGGGCCAGTGAGGTGCTCTGTTTGACATGTATGGGAAGTCTATTCCATAGCATGGGTTATGAACCTGTCCCTCCGGCATGTTCTGTTGATAGTGGTAATGAATTTGATGTCTCTGGAACATGTGGTGCAGAGGGAATGGGATTTCTTTAGATGTAACATTTCTAACAGAGCTGGGTCAGACATGGCTTTGTAAGTCAAGCAGAGATTGCCTCTAAGTAGGCAATATGAGACAGAGAATAGTTGGAGTTTTTTGAGTCTGTCCATATAGGACAAGTGTTTAAGGCCTAGAATCCTCTTTGTGAGGTACGTTTACGGCACCTCCAGTTGTTGCATGTGACTAGTGAGGTACATGCCAAATGGGCCATTGTACTCGATGATTGGCCTTATGAGGGAAGAGTAGAGGGAGACAATGACCTCTTTCTTCCTGGATGCAAAACCCTTAATAATGAGAAGTGCCACATAGAAGGACTTTCTGACCACAGTGGCAATGTGGTGGTCAAAAGAGAGGTTGCTGTCAACCTGTGCTCCCAGATCTCTTATAACGCCTTCTGTGCTCAGTGGACTACCATTGATGTAGTAATACATGGGAACTGGGTTTTTCCCAAAGGGGATGACGACACAATTTTTGGCATTGAGCTTAAGGCCGTGGTTCTGACACCAGTCGTTGGTCTCAGTGAGGCCTTTCTGTAGGATGTCAACATCACTTGGGGAGTAAATAATAGTTCCCAGCTTGCAATCATCTGCAAACTTTGTCAGCCAGAGTCCCTTCATGTTGGCATGAACTTCGGAGAAGTAGATAGCAAACAGGAGAGGACCCAGGACCAAACTCTGTGGGACTCCACTCGTGACTGGTCGGCAGTCTGACTTGGAGTCAGCTACTTTCACACTGTGGGTTCTATCTGTGAGCCAGTTTGCAACCCACCTAGTGATACAGGGGTTGGTGCCTAGCTTAGTGAGTTTTTCTATGATTCCTGAGTGGGGAATGGTATCAAAGGCCTTGGCCAGATCAAGGTAGGCTGTATGAACCACCTTGCTTTCATCCACAGCTCTGTTGACTGACTCAAAGAAGTCGACCAGGTTGAACAGGCATGATCTACACTTCAGAAAACCAAACTGTGTGGGATCCAGAGTTTGGAGATTCCCTATATCCTTGTTTATTAGGTCCATGATGATGCTTTCCATAGCTTTGCATATCAGACTCATCAGGCTAATGGGGCAATAGTTCCCAGGGTCTGTAGTCATTCCTTCTTTGTGGAGAGGGATAACTGTAGCAGAGCACCATTCGGTAGGGACAAAGCCTTTGGTGAGGCTGTGATTGAACAGGGCACACAGATGAGGTGCCATTTCACTCTGTAGCTCAAGTAGAACACAGCCAGGGATATTGTCAGGTCCCATGGAAGCTGTATTCTTGGCCTTGGACAGTGCTGTTTTAACCTGTGCACCAGTAATACTGGGTGCCTGGCAATCTGCTGGTATTATGATTGTCCTGGGGGAGGGGGAGAGGGGTAAAGTTGAATCTGTCAGCCAGTATATTGGCAATATCTGTTGGCTCAGTATAGGAGGTACCATTGTGCAGTAGCTCAGAGCAAATCTGGGTATTGCCGTGGAGCTTCTTTACATAACTATAGAAGGCCTTGTGGTTGTCGTTACTATCTGCTGCAATTCTGTTTTCATAGTTAGCTTTAGAGTATTTGATGAGGGATCTCAACTTTTTGTTGAGACTGATAAGGGTTTTTTTCCAGTCTTGGAACTTCACCTTATTCCACATCAGTTTCCTCCTTCTGTTGCAGAGTTTGTTTATGGCAGGGGACCACCAGATTGGCTTCCTTTTTTTAGAGGAGAGCATCGTGATTCTATTGGGTATGGCAAGATCCATGCATTTGTGTACGTATTCATATAGTGCATTGGTGTATGATTCTGCAGTCATGCAACTATTCATCATTTGCATGGGTGCCGTGAAGTTACCCACCTCTGTTTTTAGGAGCTGAAAGTTAGCTTTGGAGAAGCTTTTCATGGTGGTTGCCTTTGCAGGAGGGGATGTGGATTTCCAAAGTGATTAGTTTGTGGTTGGATCTAACCAGGGAGAAGTTGACTATTGGCGTAGAGCAATGGTCACCCATGTTAATAATGACCAGGTCAGAGATGTTGCTACCTCTAGTGGGGGTAAGATTGAGCTGGTCCAGGGCATTGGAATTAATGAATTCTAGGAAATGTTGGGCAAGTGTATTGGTGCATGAGTAGTTTTCCCAATTAATGGAGGGGTAGTTGAAGTCGCCCAGTATGAGTGTTAAGTTGGACCCTAATATTCTCCAGGGTTATTAGGAATGACATGTTTGGGGACCTATAGCAGGCTATGACCTGAATCACTGTCTTATCCAATGTTAGCTGCACCTGAAGTATCTTTGATGCGTTATGTTGGGTTACCAGTCTGGAGGTGTGTTCATCCTTTATGAATATGGAAACACCATCGCCTTTGGAGCTTCAGTCCAGTTCTGAGGCCAAAAGGTGTGGAATGAGTTATAGTCTGGTAGTGCTGGGCTGCTTACTGCTGCTTTGAACCAGGTAGTTCTATGTTACAGCACAAATGTCAATGTTCTCCATTTTAAGGAGTGCTTCAAGTGAGTGCATTTTGAGATTTAGACTTCTAGCATTGAGCAGCATGACCCTCAGATTGCATTTGTTTGTAGCTGTTACGGTGATAATTTGGTCTTTGAAACACCGGCTAAAAAAGGCACTACAGGGGTGGCAAGAGTCTTGGCCAGTATCTGGAAGTTCAGGGGTGACAAATGTAGGCCATCTCTGGCAAAGCATCGAGGTCTGTCAATCATGTCATCCCAGGCAGACAGATACTGGATCCCCTTAGAATGACACCAGAAACCTAGCCAGTTGAGGAAATCAATCATTTTCTGCTTGTACTGTGGTATTATTCTGGGTGATGGTAGGATGCTGCTCAGGGCTAGGATCATACCTGCCTGGGATACATAATCTGAGAGCTCCTCCATGTCTCTTTTCATGTAGTCCAAGGAGGTACATCTCAGGTCATTCACACCACCATATACAATGACAGAGTCATATTTGTATCTGTTGTTGAGGGACCTGAGTGCATGCATTATGTGGCAGATCCTGGCACCTGACAGGCAGCTGGCTGTTATTTTCTCCTTATTCAACCTAATGGGTGGGACATCAGTGTGCCTCACTATCGAGTCACCTATGACTAGTGTGTTGGGCATGCTGTTTTGCTTTAGGGGCTTTGGTTGAGTGGCACACTATTTAGGAGAGTTATGTGTCTCGTGATTAGTGTTGTGTTGTGGTGGTCAAGTGCATTTCTGCCTTGGAGGTCTCTGCTGCTTGCGTAGATTTTTATTGAGAACTTCTGCGAAGGTGGGTGTATGGTTTGTGTTTTTATATGAAGGCAGTGCTGGTGTGCGTTCTGGAGGGCTATGTGTTCCATGTGGTGTGGTGTAAGTGTTGACTTTCTCCTCTTTACCAGTTATTCTGGTCTTGGCTGGAGAGTGCGTGGCTTCCAGTGTGGATATATATCTGCATCTCTTGCAAGTTTGAGTGTTGGGAGGTAAGAGGAGAGGGTTGTCAGTGTACATGAGGCAGTTGCTACATTGCTTCAGGATGCCCACATTCACCAGGTTAATAGGGGAAAGCACAGGGAACTGACCTTTAGACATGCTTGGAGGAGTGGGCATTAATAATAAGTACTGGAGCTGTTTCCTTGTAGAATGTTTAGTGCTGGTAGCACTTTTGTGTACTACAATAATTGCTACATGAAGTCTGTTAAAGTGCTAGACTAATAGACTAATAGGCTAGTAAAAGTGCAGGAGAGGAGAGATATAGATATATACATACAGTATGTGTGTATATATATATATATATATATATATATATATATATATATATATATATATATATATATATACAGAGAGAGAGAGAGATGTTGACTTCTGTGTTTTCGATATATGAGGTTGATGTTCTTGCACTTATTAATAGTGCACCCATATTTTTTGGCCAACAGCTCAGTTTGTCAAATCCTGTTAGGTTGTGCCTCTTTAGTCAAACATACTACTGGTCAACCTTTCAATCAACAGATCAGAAAGATGTGTGATTTTGCCTCTGCAAGATTGTGGTACTGCAGGTATTAAAAAGACGTCCCTTCCCAGCAGTTGTGTTATCTCAAAGCTGGTATATCTAAAGTTGTTTGGGTATGCAGGTGCAGCCTCCTCACAGGGGTGTTGCAAGGCTTGCCGCCCTCTAAAAAACAGTTTCAGGTCTTTCTGTTTTTCTTGGTGTGTGTGCATGTGTCTATGTTTATTTGTATGTCTGTGTCTGTGTGCACCAGCACAGTTTTGGATTGAAGTGCAAGCTATATAAGTGTCTGAATGCATTTTTGACTGTAGATTATCTGTATTAGTGTTCCATGTGTCATGGATTCAATTATATTTTTTGATCATATATGTAGCAATCTATGTTTCCTTAAATTGCTTTATTTATTTATATATATGGTAGTTCTACTAGTACAATGCCCAAGACAGAGAGAAACTAAGCATAAAAAGGGATTTTAACAGAGACAGTGCTTTAAAAGAGAATGTGGGGGAATAAAACTGTTGCATGAGTAAGTCAGCACCTTGCATGGAAAATGTACTGTCCCTTTTAACAATAGTAACCCATCTACAAAGTAATTTATTTTGGTATTGCACCTGCATCTTTTTATATCCAGGTCAGCCAGAACATACTAAGATCATAGGATCATAGGAAGTTACTAGACTAATGGCCCTGGGGCCCTTACAAGCCTAGCCAAGTTCTACCCTTACTTCCACAATTAGCACCAATTGCCCCCGTCCAAGAGAGACACAGGTGGAACCCCTGGGGTGAATTTATGGTTACCCATTGAATCGTCTAGATTGCATTTGAAGAGGGCTAATGAGGTGCTCTGTTTGACATGAAGTGGGAGTCCATTTCAAAGGTGTAGTAACCTCTGGAAGACAAATCTGTCCCTCCAGCATGTCCTATTAATGTCACATACCAGGTTAATGTCTTTAGAGCGAGTAACCCTTGTTCCATTTGACTTGTGTGATGTGCAGCATTTCCAATAAAGCAGGGTCAAAGACTGCCTTATATGCAAGGCATAGATTGCCTCAGCCGATCCACATAGGACAGATGCTGAAGACCTAGAATTTTCCTTGTGAGGAACCTTTGTGGTCTCTTCAATTGCTGCAGGTGCTTGGAAAGGTACATACCAAAAGGGGCATTGTACTTAATTATTGTCCTGATGAGGGAAGAGTACAGAGAGGTTACAAATTCTTTTTTTTTAATGTAATGCCCTTACTTATGAGATGAGCAAATATAGAATGCCCTTCTTACCAGTGTGGAGAGATGGTGATCAAAGGTAAGGTTGCTGTCAACCTGTGTGCCCAGGTCTCTCACCACTGCATGCATACTTAGGGTGTTGCTATTGATGTGGTAGTTAGCAGGAAAATTGCACTTACCAAATGGGATGATAATACATTTTTTGTATTGAGTTTAAGGCCATGACTTTTGCACCAATCATTTGTTTGTGTAAGACCATCTTGTAGGATGTAAACGTCCTTTGGAGATTCTATGACCACTCCCAGTTTGCAGTCATCAGCAAAGTTTGTCAGCCACAGACCTTTAGTTTTAGCTTGTACTTTGGAGAAGTAGATTCCAAACAGTAGAGGTCCCAGGACTGATCCTATTGGAATTCCAGTGGTTATAGGTCTGCTGTAGGAGGTGGATTCCCCAGTTTTGACTATATGAGTTCTATCAGTGAGCCATTTAGCGACCCGTCTAACGATATAAGGGTTGATACCTAGCTGGATGTGTTCGTTAATGATGCCTGAGTGAGGGATAGTGTCAAAAGCCTTGGCTAAATCTAGGTAGGCTGTATGCACAGATTTCCCCTTGTGCAGGCCTTGGTGACTGTCTCAAAGAAGTCCACCAGGTTTAACAGGCATGATCTCCCTTTGAGAAATCCAGACTGAGTAGGGTCAAGTATTTGGAGATTACCTATATCTTTGTTGCTAAGGTCCATGATGATTTACTCCATGGCCTTGCAGATAAGGCTAGTCAGGCTAATAGGTCTATAGTTCTCAGGATCAGTGGAAGTACCACCTTTGTGCAAGGAGATAACAGTGGTAGTTTTCTGTTCAGCTAGAATGAAGCCGGTGCTTAGACTATAATTAAAAAGAGTACCCAGTGGTGCTGCTAATTCTTGTTTGAGCCAATATAGGATACAACCTGGGATGTTATCAGGTCCCATAGATGCTGTGTGTTTGGCCTTAGAGAGGGGGTTTATGACCTGCTCTTTAGAGATACACGGTAGAGGACAGGTGGTAGGGATGTCATGGAGCATGTGTGGTGGGGACAGGGGAGTAAAGTTTTCACAGAACCTGATGACACAGTTTGTTAGGTTGACAATTCATGGGAGTCTGGAATGTACCTGTGTAAAGAGATGAACTAAGGCCAGAGCATTTAAGTCTGAGATGGGAGTTTGCTTGGAGAACTGTAAAAGCCAGTGGAAGTGCTAATGACAGAGATTCAAATTTGTCTAATTTTAAGACTTTCAGTAAAGACCTGTAGTAATTCTGACCTGTAAAGACTTTGTTTTGAGCACCTCAGTGTTCCTACCCTTCCACACCACCTCTGCATTTACTGTGTTTATCCACCTGTCTCTCAACTTTATTTAATGTTTCCTTCAGTAAGTAATCCTTCACATATGTGCACCTGTGAATAATTATGTCTGTACAGTTATGACTCGCTAATGTTCAAGACACTCATTTGTAATTAACTGCTCTGTATATTAATGAGTAAATGGCATTCTTTTTATAATCACTTTCTGTGAATTACTGCACTACTATTATTCTGTATGTTTTCATGCATGCAAGCGTACCCAGGCTGTGGCTAAAATGGATCCCCTGCGGATTAGCTGACTACCCCTGTAAACAAACAAACAAACACACAAGCATAAATAAACATGGTGTTAGTTAGATAGATACGTAGCTAGATAGATAGATAGATAGATAGATAGATAGATAGATAGATAGATAGATAGATAGATAGATAGATAGATAGACAGACATAGGTAGATGAGCTTTGCCACTGGGACAGCTAGTAGACTAACTGCTTTATCTATTGGTTGAACTGCTGTTTTATTTTACCTGTTTGTACAGTTTTTGTTTTAGCCTATTTTTATTTTGGGGCAATAAAACTGTTTATTTTCAACAAAGAATACTTAAAACACCACATCTTATTGATTCAGGGGGCAAGCCCTGAAGTTTCAATTCCACCTGCTGATGATAAGAAGTGAGAATAAATCCTGAAGGTAAGTAAAAATATTTTTTCTGCATTTCTGGTGTTAAACCATACTGCTTTTGTTGTGTTATGCTCACAAGTGGTCTACAGTCCAGAGGTGTATTATGGGTATCAGCAAATTGTCCCAGTGGAGACGTCTGAAGCCTTTGTGATAACCACAGTGTAAGAGCTGCTTCAGACAATGGTTACTGCTGTTAATGGAATGATAACAGTAACCAAACTGATGGTACAACTAAGGCCTTCTCTGCTCAAGTCTCCTGCCAATGAGAACATCTTAAAGCCCATGTCGTACCATTTGATAAAGTAGCAAACAAGGAGGGTGGGAATCATTCCAGCTGGGTTTGAAAATTGGCAGATCACTTCACAGAAGAACCCCTCTGTACTTACATGGACATTTACTAATTATTTATTTATTTATACTTTGTTTACCAGGAAGGTCCACTGGGCTGATCAGAACCCATTTTCAGTGGAAGCCTGGGGAGAAAAGCTCCACATATAGCATACATTGGTGATATTCATACAGCAGTGAATACATTCAATCAGCAGTAATTACATAGAAGAGTGAAAACACTCACTTCAGAAGTAACTATAACAGTAGATAAGCACTCAGTAGACAACAATAGACTATAGGTAAATAACAAGTACAGAGGCAGAACATTATAGTGCAAATTTCCAGGTATTAGAGCAGTAAGGAATTACAGTGAACATTATAAGATGGTAGCTATGGAGACAGCACTTGTACTCAAAACTTTAAGGAGGCTATGTGCATGTACAGTTCCAGCCAGAAGATAGGTATTCACATAATGAAGTTTTGACAACAGCAGTGTTTTTATTTGTTCTAATTGATAATGGTAGAGCATTCCAATTTTTGGCTATGGAGCAGGAGTAAAGAAGCTGGGCAGTTGGAAGGTTTGACTTATGTACTTGTTGCAAATAGGAGAGGTAATGTGGAAGTTCAAGGCATTTTAGAGAGCGTAGAGCAATGCAATGATGGGTACAATATTTGGCATTAGTTGCAAACTTGGCTATTTTATTGTAACAAGTCTCAAGCTTAGCCTTTAATGAGGATTGGAGGTTGGTGAGTAGTGGAGCGCCGTAGATAAGTGAGGGCAGTAAGTAAGTTGAACCAAGGGTTTGTTTAGTTGAGAGGCTTAGGAAGTGATTATGTCTATGGAGAATTCCTAGCTTTTGATTGGTTTTGTGGATATTATGTTGTATATGCACATCAAATTTGATATGTTCTTCTATAGTGACTCCTAGACATTTTGTATGGCTAACAATGTTGATTTTTCAGTTACTTTGAGAATATGCAGAGAACTTACTTTTGTCTAATAGAGTTGCTTTCTTAGGGGTGAATAGTATGATCTTGGCTTTATTTGGATAAAGGGCTAGGCGGTTATTGTACATCCAGGTTTCAGTGGTGGAGAAAGCAAATTTAGCTTTGTGTTGTAAGTCAGAAACTGAGTCAGCTGAACATATAATAGTTGAGTCATCTGTGTACTGAATAAGAGATCCCTGAGTCATGGAAGAGTGGAAATTATTAATGAAAATGCTGAATAGGAGGGGACCAAGTATACAGCCTTGGGAAACTCCAGTAAAGGTGTTCAGGTATTGAGAGATGGAGTCTTTCCATTTGATAAACTGTTGTCTATCTTTTAAATAGCTTGAGAACCAGCTAAATGTGGTGGTGGAAAGTCCAATGGTAGAAAGCTGGGTTAAAATTAAAGGGTGAGAAACAGTATCAAATGCCTTAGATAGGTCAAGGAAGAAGGTCGCAACTATTTGCCAATATCACAGATTATGTTTACTGTATCCATTAAAGATATAAGGGCAGTTGTTGTGCTATGGCCTGACCTAAATCCATGTTGGGTGGGTGGCAGGAGTTCATAGGTTCATAGGTTCATAGGTAGGCACTAGGCTATCGGCCCGAGGGCCTACATAAGCCTAGCCAACAAGGTTAAGTTGGTTATGAAGAAGAAAGTGCAGAAGTTGAGTATGCATTCATAGCTCAAACTGTAATGAGTTTGATAAAGTAAGAAAAAGTCTGTTACCAAGGGTGGGTGTCATCTCGGAAATACAAACCCTTAAGTTTCACAATTAGACTTTCTTTAGGAACAAAATGGTAGGACTACAATTGTTTGAACTAAAGTAACTTGTAAACTTATGGTTAGATTTGGAAGGCCTTATGAGGTCGCTCCTCTGGGACAGTGATCAAGGAGCCTCAATCCTCACCACTGACACCAGTGAGGAATGTTCACTGAGAAAAAATTAGATACACATAGTATTTCAGATGCAGCTCTCTGCACCAAGTACAATTTTCCTTAATAGCACACAGGGAATGCACACTCCAGGCCTGGGGTTGAGCTTTCTCTCCAGATCCCAAACAAGACTCTCCACAGACACAGCTATAGAGTGGAGTCAGCCGGGTGTTCCAAGCCAAGTCCTCCACCACCCTCTCTGTGAAATCAGTGCTGTCAGTGTCCCTGTTCAAAGTAGCTGACACACACACTCTGTTTAAGATTTGATTATCACACACACACACACACACACACACACACACACACACACACACACACACACACACACACACACACACACACACACACACACATACCTGGGAAAGGCTGGCACAGCTTACCCACTTTGCCACCTTCACCCAGACTATAAGGTAGCTACACTGCCACCAGAACACCCCAATCCAGCTACTCTAAGGCTCTTACCAGGAACCCAATTGCTCTCAGTAAAATTAATACTTATACAAATGGTAATGTTTGATCAATCAGCAAGACTTTCAGCAATGTGGAGCTGCAGTGCTACTAAATAAATGCAATTACTCTCAAAGATTAAATATTTTCTAAACAAACAGTCAGAGTGAAAGGTATAGATATATTTAATAATAAATAATAAAATATAAAACATGAAAATGCTGAATTTCTATTTACAATAAACTCCAGAGTTTCATTCACAGTAAATATAAAAAACAACACAGATGAAAAGACTCAGTCAGATACAGAAAAAAAAATGCTAATCTCACTATATTTCCTAACTGACTAAAGGATTACTATTCCCTGGTTACTAAAGCAAGGCAAGATGAAGGTAGAAAAGTGTGTCCTGTCAGGTCTCAGAAAACAGAGTGCTGAGTGCTTTTGACACACCTGAGTATTAGTATCTAGAATCTAAGTACAATTTCTGTGCTGGCTACAGAATGACATCACAATTGCTCACCTGACTCTGTAGTTCCCACACTACCCCACCCACTAGAAATTGAGCCAGGATGTGGCAAAGATCTGTCACAATACATACATCAAACTTTTCTAAGGTTTAATACAGCATCTGGAAGCTATAAAACAATTCCAACACTTCCACCCTTCCTGCATTGCGTCTCTGGTTGCATTCAGACATGTGAGATAGCATCTTTATGGCCTAAACCAAGTAATTTAATTTCAGGCTATATTTCTTAAGGTTAGCTGGGCTGAACTTAACCCTTCCCTTCCAGTATCCCCTGTTAAAATATATATATTTCATACATTACTCAAATTGACTCCCTAATGGCCTTTAAAGCTGCACTAAAAACCCACTTTTTAAAAAATCCCAGCTCTACCTGTGAAATACAATAAGCCCCCTTAACGTCTCAAACATAATTTACTCAGAACCTGCTTTCAACCTTCTCTGATATCTTTCATCCTCCTCTGAATCTTTATTTCTCCTAGCTATGATATGTATCACTGTACTAAGTTCATTGGCTACTCTCATGTGGATTGAAATTATGTTATACTTTTCTAATGTATATTATTATTCTTCTGTGATTGAAAGTATATTATTGAGTACTCCATATGTATCTATTCAATTCTGTTTTTGCTTTTCTACCTGTTCCTGTGTAATAATTGCATAATATGAAAATTTATTTCAAGAAATCACCTGCTAAAGTAGTAAACAAGACTAAGAGTAAAAGGATGGAGACCATGTCTTCTGTTTTTTTTTTTTTTTGTTATGTTTCAGCTGGGGTAAGCAGGGGCATATTCTTGAATACTGTAATGGAAAAAGTAAACCAGAAACTCCTGTACAAGCACCTAGAGAGTCAGGTAAGGATAAAGTGGCTATGGAATGTGATAAAATTGTGACGGGTGCTTGAGAACACTTTCTGTTACGCTAACAAAATTTATGAATTGCTTGCTAAAAATAGGTGGGCAAGATTTACATAAGTTGCTAGACTCTGGCAGCATGATTACTCCAGTAAAAGAACAGTATGCCTGTAGGAAGAAAGTCCACTCACAGAAGTCTATTGAGGTTATGTACCCATTGGTAGAAAAAATGACATCCAGTTACCCAGTTGGCTGTATAAACCCATTTTGGAAAGTTCCTGCACCTGGTAGCCATGGTTCTCTATATCACCTGTGACTTAAGTATTGGGAAGGACTTTCTATTTTTAAGGTTCTTTAGGAATAGTGTAAAGGAAGAATTCTAAGGAATTTAGTAATGACATCGTTGCAAAAAAAAAACAAAAAAAAAAAACAAATCTGTTCACCAGCATAGAGTTAGATGGAGCCAGAGGTTCTAGTTAACCTAAGGTAACAGTAGAGGGCCCTGGAAAGACCAAAATAATGATAAACTTATCTAGGGAAGGGTAGGACTCCTGCCCCTACACTCCAGAGGCAGCCAGCAAAGGTAAAGAGTGATGAGCACCCAAAGATGCGATAAGGTCCCAGGAACCTCGAGGTGGGATGGGAGAACAGGACAGAGTAAAGGTGAATGGTGAACTCCTGCAAAAAAGAGTGGGGCTTCAGGTGCAGGAGATGCCAGAGAACAAATTTTTTAAAGAAGTGGAGTGAGTTACCCTTCTTCCGAGAGGAGTGGGGCATGGAGACTGTCTTATGTGCCTTAGTAGGATAGGTGGCAGAAACTTACATCTCTGAGGTGCACAAGAGGAAGAGGATCCCAGTTTGTCAGCTCTGCAAATAGGTCGGTTACATTAAAAGGGGGCCCAGTGGGAAGATGAAACCCTGAGCTGTGCTTGAGAGAGAGAGAGAGAGAAGAAACGTATACAGTGTAGTGGAAAATATCTCCTATAAGGCCTCTCCCAGTCTATCCACAAGCTGAGTTGCAAAATGACCTGATGTGTATGGTAGCAATTGAGAGTGATGAAATTACACAGCAGTTGATAGTGCCCAAGACTTTTACAGGTAATTTTGATAATGGCCCACAACCATGTCATGCAGGAGGTCATTTGAGCATAGATAAAACTAAGGCAGGGTCCTGGCTAAGTTTTATTGGCCAAGCATCCTAAGGAAAATTGAGAACTTTTGTGCCAGTTGTCCAGAGTGCCAAATGAAAATCGCTGTAATTGAGATTCCTTTCAAAATAATTGCTATGAATATTACGGGGACCTGATTCAGGCCCAGAAATGGATACCAACATATTTTGATAGTGTTGTACTGCACTACTCACTTTCTAGAGGCTATCTCCCCCAGGAAAGCTAACTCCAAAGCCAAAGCAAAATAATTGGTGGTATAATTTTCCTGACTAGATATCATGAAAGACATCCTAACAGAAAAAAATATATATCTTCTGTGTTCAAAATCATGCAGAAGCTCTGCCAGTGTTTTCAGGTAAAATAGCTAAGACAAAAAATCTACCCCTCACCCCCAGGAAGTATTCTTGAAAAATGTCATAAAATAGCTGGGAAATAGTGGGATCAACTGTTGCTTTATTTCATACATTCAGACAAGAAGTGCCCCAAGCCTCTTCAGCGTTTAGCCCCTTGAAACTGCTGTATGGTAAATGCCTCAGGGGGCTACTAGATATAGTTAAAGAGGTGTGAGAAGAGAAAGTGACACCTTTATGATTGCATTAAGACATTACACTAATTTACAGGAGATAATAAAAGTAGTAATGTCCAGTGTGCGGGAACATATGGAGAGAGAGTGTAAAGTAGTTATCAAAGTGTCTACAGTAACAAGGAATTTTAAGTAGGAGACCACCAAATCCTCGTTCGAGTTCCTGTGATGGAAAACAAGTTCTTGGTCAAATGGCAGGGACCCTACAAGATAAAACAAACAAATGAAGTGGACTATAACATAGACGAAGGCACAAGTGAGTGTGGTAAGCACAGTATCTGAGGTCATAGACTATAAACAGGAAAACCAGATGGAAGTCACATGAAGGCAATAGTGGATGACACCCTTTCAAAATATCCAGAACAACAAATGCAAAAGTCCTTATTAATGAACAAAGGTATTTTTTCTGAGTTTCCTAGGAGGATGACTGTTATTAAACACCACATTGAAACAATACAGAAGGGAAATCTTAATCTAAAACCAGAAACAAGCAGTTTGAGAGAAGGTGCAAAAATGTTAAAACTGTAAGAAATGAGGAATCATCTGGGGACTGGGCACTCCTACTGTGATAGTACTGAAACCAGACTGTACTGTCTGATTTCGTAATGACTTCAGAAAGCTCAACAGTATCTTCAAGTTTGACAGCCACACTATGCACAAGGTAGATGAGTTGGTAGGGTAACTATTTATTTATTTATTTATTTATTTATTTATTTATTTATTATTTAGATTTCTAACTCTAGTGAATTTGACAAATGGATATAGACAGAGCCCCATAATCAATAAGATTAAGGAAAAAAACTGCATTTTCAACAGCAGATGGTCTCTGTCAGTACATTGCCCTCTCTTTTGGCCTCCATGAAGCCCCATCCATGTCCCAAGGAATAAGGGATCATATACTGAAGCCTTCACATTCCTATTCTCTGGCCCTTTTGATGATGTAGTGATCTTCCCAAAATCTGAGCTGTGTTGGGTTCACTGTTAATGCTCCAAAGTGCAAGGTAGGGCTGATCAAGGTGTGGAATCTTGGTTATGTAAGTAGGAGGGTGTTGACCAAACCTCAGATGGAAGAGAAACAGGCCATAAAAGAATAGCTAATTCCACAAAAGAAAAAAAAAAGAAACAGGTGACAGCTTTTTTTGGGGGTCTTGCAGGATATTATAGAAAATTTTCCCCAGTTTAATTCAATGATTGTCTTCTTACAGACTGAACCAAGGGAAAGTTGCTTGAGCCTGCCAGGTGATAGTAACTCTTTGAAGGCTTTATTGGCAAAGGGTAGTCTTAGAAAACCATAGTACAATTTGTTTTAGGAATACTGAATCTCCCCATGAAGCAACCCATTATGTAGAGTGATATTGTGGATGCCAGGATTATTAATAGCTTAAAATTTGACTAGGTATAGTTAATGTGAAAGTAGGAAGGAGCTGAGGGTGAAACAGAAGGGCAGAAAACATGGAACAGACAGGAGTCATAACTATATAGTGTACACACACACACACACACACACACACACACACACACACACACACACACACACACACACACATATATATATTTATATATGCAAGTCTGTGATTTATCAGACAACATGGGTAAACTCAAAAAACACATACAAAAATACTAATTATACCTTAAAACTAGAAATGATGATAAGTCCCTCTTGTAATAAACGTGATTAAAGCATAGTTTTGTTCTTTCTGAAATTGGATTATGGCTTTCCTTACCCTAGAAATGTAAGTTACAAGGAGCAATGGTTTTGCTTTTCCAGAAACTGTAAAATGCAGCAATAACAGTCAGAGGATTATTATGACATTAATTAATGATTATGTTCTGTGTTCAAGAAATAAAGAAATGACTGATTCATTGTAATGAGATAATATTTTCACAAAAATAGAAACAACTTTTACAGAAAAGCATCTAGAATTGATGCAGTTAATACAGGGTGACATGGCAGATGCTGAATAAGAAATAAATATGACTATAAAAATCACAATGTGTGTAATAAGGAGATATTTAACTTATTTTCACTGCAGTAATGAGTACGTGTTCATTTGATTCTAACATAAACGGTTGTGACAATAAATGGTTTAAACAAAAAAGTTAGCTAAAAATACATTTGTGTTACAGGACTGGCCATGAAATCTGTACTGGATCTACATCTGGAGACAACCTAGCAGACAGAAAGACTTTAATTCAGGAGGCAGATCAAACAAACCATGTAGTAATTCGGGGGCCTATAAGTGTGAATCAGATTATTCTATGAAGATGACACATTTGAGAGTTCACTCCTTTTTAATTTTTTTGTTTGAAAGATCAGTACCAATCAGATGAACAAAATCATTTTCTATGAAAATGATAACAATTATATAACTGGAAAATGTAAATAATTTGCAGTGTTTGAAAAAGTGAACCATCCCTGGGATCACTTAGGTTTACACAGCAAGCAAGCAATCACTGAGAAGAAATGCATGGGATCACTGCAAGGACCAAAAACCAAAGAGAAGTTACCAAGAAATAAACAGTGGAAAAATATTGAACTTAATACACAATGTTCATGCTAATAATATGGTTGTTAACATTTCTAAATATGACTTAGACAATTAAGAATACAGTGTTTAAAAAAGAGGTTTAAATGTTTGTCCATCTACTCAATCTCTGATGCAGTTTTTGACTAATACTGATATATGTTAACATGCAGTTAATATTTAAAGATGAAAATATTTATTTTGATGAACTTTCTAGAAGTAATTTGGCTATGCATGTGTTTGAGATGGCCTGCGAACAAATGTTAGAAAACTAGGATATTCATGCAGTAAGATATAGTCAAAGTTTTATTTTGGGTGAATGGATTAGCGTGTGCCCCTATGGAATAGTCAAACATCTGTAGAGAGGCGGCTGATAAAGGATAAGATGTGGTAGTTATGTATACAGTATATTATGAATGTGCATTGTTTGATATCTTGGTTGATAATATAGCTTATAAGAAGTTAACATATTACTCAGGGAATTATTTTAAGAATTTACATGACATTATTATTTGGATAAGGGAACATGGTTTTTGCCTGGTTGATTATTCAAACTGGCACCTTATAATTTTAGGGCATGGCCATATCTATGGTTATGGTTATTTAATCTCATTTGTTTTCCAGAGTAGAGCAGTGTCTGGTTAAGTGACTTGCTCAGAATCACACAGTTAGGCAATGGAAGCTAAGGGAATCAAACCTTGCTCCCCCTTGTATAGATATAGATACATATATAGATATAGGAATAGATACAGACATAGATATAGATATAAACATATAAGCAACAGGAGCATGGGATATGGATACTCTATATTGGGGGATGCATGGGGGTTTGTCTCCCTGCAAAAAAAATGCTCCTAATGTGTAACAGCGAGTTTCACACATCTCTGGTTTGTCTGCAGGATCAGACTAATTTTTTTCAGTTTCCAGACTTTCAGTGTTCAGTTTCAAACTTCCACCAGGGAACACTTTTTCATCTGGCATGATTTAATACAACTTTAAGAAGGTTTTCAGTGTAAGTAATAATATGTGGGTTTGAATATGTCTTTCCAAAAGGGTATATCCCTTCTGTTTTGGTTGTAGATATGTTGACATATCTTGCCCATTATAAATATTAGTAGTGTTTATACAAGATAATGTATACACAAAAATACGTTTTTACGGTATGATAGATGTGTTCTATTATGTATTATATGAGGGTATAAGTACTGAGCTTTAGCCTATAATAATAGGAATGATTCTTCCAATTTTCATTTACCTAATCAGTGTTTCTGAACCAGCCATCTAGCTAGATAATGCCCAGAGGTCACCCTTGAAAAGAGAGCATGTGTTTGTATCAGGTAAATAATCAAATAAAAAATAAAATAATACAAATAGCATTCTCACAGGACCATTTATGAGGACATTGAAAAATCAATGATAATGCTATGGGCCAGATTCTAAAACATTCACACAATCTGGTAGTGCGCTGATGTTCATGCAAAAGTTGGCTGTAAGCCAAGTAAATATGCAAAGATGTTTCAGTATCGTAAATTTATCTCAGTGTAATGCAGACAGAAAAAATATCTGTAATGTCACACAACATCAACAATAGCAACAGTCACATATACGAAATGTTTCTATTACAATGTAGAAATGTCCATAAATATCAATCCCACATTCACAATATACCAGTGTGGCAAGTATAGAAAATCAATGTAACATGTGAACAGTAAGTGAAAATATAAGTGAAGGCAGATGTATATGATGAATAGTGTCGTAACCAATAACATATTCTTATTAATCTGCAGATATTGTCAGAAACAACAAGTAAATTAATACCCTAAAATTCTATTACAGTTTGCAGAATCCAATGTTATCCACAAAAAATTTAATAAAAAAGTAATGAAGTAGCATTCACTGCCATCTCAGCAACGCTAACTGTAGCTAACAGTGGATTCAGGACATTTGGACAACCACAAGTAATGCACAGGCCCAATGAAATAAGGAGAACAGAAAGCAGATGTGGGGTGAGGGTGAAGAAGAGGGACACACAAGAGGGATAAGGGAATAGGAAAGTCTGAGGGAGAGTCAGACGTGCAAGGTTAATTTTTTGGGAGGGGATATCCCCCCCCCCTTTTTTTGAGAATAAAATGTATGGCAAATTAAAGGAAGGTGGAGGTTAGAAAAACTGTGGGTACACGCATACAACAAATAACACAAAACAGGACTGACAAAGTGTGATCAAATACATAAACTTTCATAAAGCATAGGTGGATTATACAGATAACATGCATATGACTGTACAACACAAGTGAGGGAAAATGACAAACAGGGTAAGGATGCCAATAGCCATGGTGCAACATAATAGTACATTATGTACCAATGCAAAGAGCTGTGCTGAGCAGTTGCAAACTGTGTGACAGGCATAACAAAAGGAGTATGACTATTGTTAGTTGTTAGACACAGAACAATGAATGTAGATTTCTGGTAGTGTAGTTCATAGGTTCATAGGTGTATAGCAGGCTAAGTACCACTGGGGCCATAAGCCTAGCCATGCAACACAAATGTATAGCTTGACTTATTGTGCCTTAGAGGTTATTTAAAGGGGTGTATGTTATGTAGGGCATGATGTAATGGCTGTCTCTTTCCATCACAAGCATAGATGTCAGGCCAGGGGTGAATTCCTGACTGCCAGTCTGATGCTGCAGTTTGTGCTTGAATAGAGCTAGGGAAGGGCTATGATTTATATGGGTGGGAATCCGTATTTCAAAGAATGGGTATCCTCTGAGACACATATCTGCCCCACTAACAAGTCCTATATAAGTTGCAGGCAAAGTTTATCACTTTATATCTAGTGGATAAAGGTGATGTTTGATTTGTGGATACGCAAAAGACCCATCGGCGCAGGATCCAAGTATGCCATGTATGCCAGTCATAATTATTATGTCATCATTCTATGGGAAACAGAGTATAAAGATTGGGTTTAGAAGTGATCAGCACACGACACTGTGTGCATCCTATATTCCGTTTGTGATGTACCAATGTGGACATTACAGGTCCTGCATGTCCTGATTAGGTACATACAGGCAGAGATGTTATATTCAATGATGGATCAGGTGATGGGTGTGTACATTGGCATGATGAATTCCCTGGACCTACAAGCAATGCCTTATTTAGAAGATGAGTGATCTACAATGATAGTCTCGTAACATTAGACACATGAGTGTCTAAAGACAGGTCACTATCTACGCAATCCTCCAGTTCCCACTTTGGGGTGTTTTATCAAAGAAGTAGTTTCTTTGGGTGGCCAAATTTCAAAAAAGGTACTACTATGTAGTTTAGTTCTAGTGACTTTTACGGTGACACTACAAATGTACTGGACTCTAATGTAACTTGGGTAAACATTACAGATGTCCTGTTTATACATTTTGATGTTGTGACTTGCACATTATATACTCTTTTTACAATTATGTCGGTGCATTATTTTTTAAGCTGTGGCATTGTCACTACTCATTTGTCTGTGTTAGAACTCCCTGTGAAATGTTATTACTGGAGGGGGGCTAGGCTTGCTTCAAGTTTGCAGTCATCTGCAGAACTGATAAGACAGAGGCCCTTAACAATTTGATGCCCAAAATGTAAATCCAAAGTGAAGTGGACATAGAACATTTCCCTGGGGGGGGGGGGGGGGGTACACGAACGACAAACCTCTTTGTAGAGATTTTCTCTGAAATCCTACTATCCTGTGCCTGGTCTGTGAGTCAGCAGGCTATCAAGTGACTTACATACATACATACAAATATTTCAAGCACAGGCAATAATGCCCTTTTAGCCTGCCAATATACCAGAGCAGTTGTTCCCATAATAAGTGTCCAGACTGTTCTTAAAAATATCTAAACTAGTACTTACTTTAATGGAATTTGGTACTCTATTCCATGCATCAGCTACTCTGTCAGAGAACCAGTTAGTACACTTTTCATTCTTATAGAATCTTCCAAATAGGTTGTCTGATGATTCTCTGTTACTTATTCCCATAGGTAACTGTCTCTAACTGCCCTATATAGTTGAGTAAGGTCACCTCTTAAATAAATATATATATATATATATATATATATATATATATATATAAATGAGACACTGTATAAGTTCAGATATTTTAGTCTTTCATAATAACTTACATTTACTTATCCATGGATTCCCTTGCTATATCTCTGCTGTACTCTTTCCGGTTTAGTCATGTTTGTTTTCTTATTAGGTTTCCATATTATTATTCCATATTCAAGTTTGGGTCTGATATAACTAACAAGCAATGACTTCATCATTTCTAATCTGTTAGACTTTATAAATCTTTTTATACAACTTGTTTTATAACTAGCATTAACCAACTGGTTCATATGATTAGAAAAAACTCTATGCTGGATCTACACGTATACCCAGGTCCGTAAATGTATCTACAGCTTCAATCACTGCGTGCTATATTAAGTATTTACCTGACAATTTAATGTCTTCCAATTCTCATATGCTTAAGTTTTGATGTAATTATCAGCATATTATTCTCCTGTGCCCAAATGGTCAATTTCGTCAAGTTCTTTTGCATTCATGCCCTATCTGTAACATGCAATCAGTTTACCTGTTTTCAAGTCATCTGCATACATACTGTTGAACACCTCAGATGAAAAAGATAGATCTGAAGTATACAGTCTAAACAAGTATGGGCCTGGCATAGAACCCTGTGGGATGGCTTGACTGTAACTTCGAATTTCACCAATTTGCTGTATGATACATGTCCAATTTCTAAGCCATACAGCTATCTATCTTATCAAGAGTGCATTGATACCTAGTTGTTATAATTTATTGATCAGTGTTTTAGTGTTTGACCCTATCAAATGCTAAAGTTACATCTACGTAAATTATATCATAGCACTATTTTAATTTTATAGCTGTTATGATGTTGTTATAGAACATCATGTTACAGATAGTAATAGATCTATTTTCAACATATGAATGCTGATATATTGTTTCAAGTTCAATTCTTTCAATCTCAGACAATAATGTATCCAATATAACTTTCTCCATTATTTTTCCACAACATGAAAGTAAACTTATAGGTCTGTATGACTCAGGTTTGTCCTACTTCCTTTTCCCTTAAAAACAGGTTTAACAAGTGCATGTCTCCATTCATGAGGAATCTTCCCATACTTGTAATGACCTAGTAAATAACAGATGTAATTATACTGTAAATTTATGCCAAAGTGTTCTCAGGTCATTCTTACTTATTCTGTCACTTTCTTGTACTTTATTTGGATCCAGTTCTTTTTCAATATAATTTACTTTGACTTCAATATCTGAGGTTACCTGCTTATCACCAGGACAATTTATTATCCCTTTTGTGAAGCCAAATTGCTTTGCTTAAGATTTTGTAAATGCATCTATAATATGTAGTGTCTGAGAATAAATTTTAGAATCTACACACAGTTTATCAGTGTGTATGTCTTTATTCGTACCACATCTTATGTTCTATAAAATGATTTGCTATTATGCACAATAACTTTATAGACATTTTCTTCAAATTTTTCTTAATATTGTGTCACCACTATGTTTAATATGTCTGTCCAGTTTGTTTATTTCAGTTCTCAAAGTCATAGTTCAACCTCTTTTCCATTTCTTGTATTTTTTGTCTCTCAAATTAATCAATGTATCTTATTCTTATGGAAATATATTTTCCTGAAGTTGTGTGATTAGATCTTGATGTTTAACACTTTTTGATTTTTTTTTGCATTCAAACAATTTATTTTTCAAAACTCTTCACGTTCCTTCTACATTTTTTTCTACTGAATGCATCACTCTGATTAGCTTTACATACTGTTTTGCTTCCATATAATCTGTTATTAATCTGCTGTGCATTGGTTTAAATTTCAGTTTAGTAGAATTATCTAGCAACAAATTAATCTTTATAACCCCATGATCACTGAACATCAATGGTAATAAAACATGACATAAAGTAATTTCTTCAGGAACACAAACAATGTCTATTATGTACAGTTCCCTGGTAGTTTTTTTTTTACAATCTGAAGCAAATGTTGTTCCTGAACATACATTGTAAATAATTTCCTTTTTAATTTTGTTGAATCAATATTATTCCCATCTGTTTCTGGTAAATTTAAGTCTCCAACCACTATTATTCTTCCCTCCTGTGTTTCATGAAAGAAATGTATGAATTCTTGTAGGTTATCAGCACTTGACTTTGGTGGTCTGTACACTCCAACAATTATTTGTTCCACAGTTGTCTTTATTGTCACAGTTACACAATCTTCAGTATCAGTGTTATCATAATCACAGGTCACATAACAATATTTAATCCCTGACATAACATCGCCACCTGATTTTTTTTGTTAGAAATTCTATTACAGTAAAAACATTTATACCCTGATAGAGCTGGTTTCCAATCATTGTTCTTTAACCATGTTTTGCAAACAATAACAACATCAATCTTAAGGGAACAAAGTACATTTTCCAATAAAATTTATTATTAATGCTCCTAGCATTAACAACCATCAGAGATGCATCAAATATTGCTGTCTGTGAACTGTTAAATTTTCAACTTGGCAAAAATCCTCCCTTGTATTTGTCAAATATTGCAAAATATCTGCTGCAAAAAATCTTTACCCTGATCTTGACAAGTGCACACTACCCTATTTAAACATATGTGCACTAACAATTAAGCTCAGATGCTCTGCACATTTCCATTTTTTAAAACTGGACTTTTTTCATATAGGTAGTTACCCAAAAAAAATGTTTTCATTCATGGTGACCACTAGGTATTTACCGAAAAATCTTTTCATTCATGGTGACCTGACTCTCCTTCCCATATGTGATTTGTGAAAAATATATCCTATACTGAGCCAACAGATATTGCCAACATACTGGTTGACCAATTCAATGCTAACTTTGCCCCTCCCCCCCAAAAGACCATTCACAATACCAGATGAATGCTAGGCACCCAGTATCACTGCAGCACAGGTTAAAGCTACATTCTCCAAGGCCAAGAATACAGCTTCCATGGGACCCAACAATATCCCTGACTGTGCTCTACATGAACTACAAAGTGAACTGGCACTGCATATGTGTGCCCTGTTCAATCACAGTCTCACCTCAGGCTTTGTCCCTACCAAATGGCGCACTGCTACAGTCATCCCTTTCCATAAGGGGGGAGCGACTACACACCCTGGGAATTATCATCCCATTAGTCTGACAAGCCTGATATATAAGGCTATGGAACACATCATCATGGACCTAATTAACAAAGACATAGGGAATCTCCAAACTCTGGATCTCACTCAATCTGGTTTTGCAAAAGGTAGATCATGCCTGCTCAATCTGGTTGACTTCTTTGAGGCAATCACCAGAGCAGTGGATCAGGGTAAGGCAGTTCATACAGCCTACCTCAATCTGGCTAAGGCCTTTGATACCATTCCTTACTCAGGAATTATTGATAAATTCACCAAACTAGGCATGAACCTCTATACCATTAGGTGGGTTGCAAATTGGCTCACAGATAGAACCCACAGTGTGAAAGTAGCAGACTACAAATCAGACTGCCGACCAGTCACGAGTGGAGTTCCACAGGGATTGGTCCTAGGTCTTCTCCTGTTTGGCATCTACTTCTCAGAAGTCCAAGCCAACACAGACGGCCTCTGGCTGGCCAAGTTCACTGCAAGCTGGAAGCCATTATTAGCTCCCCAAGTGATACAGACATCCTACAGAAAGGCTTCACTGAGACAAATGACTGGTGTCGAAACCATGGCCTTAAGCTTAATGCCAAAAAATACATTGTCATTCCCTTTGGGAAAATCTCAGTTCCCACTAATTACCACATAGACGGAAGCCCACTAAGCACTGAAGGTGTTATACAAGACCTGGGGACACAGGTTGGCAGCAGCCTCTCCTTCGACCACCACTTGCACTGTTGCCAGAAAGTCCTTCTATGTGGCACATCTCATTACCAAGGGTTTTGCATCCAGGAAGAAAGAGGTCATTGTCTCTCTCTAATCCTCCCTCATTAGACCAATCATCGAGTACAATGCTCCATTTGGCATATACTTCACTAGACACCTGCAACAGCTGGAGAGGCCACAAAAGTACCTCATAAAGAGGATCCTAGGCCTTAAGTACATGTCCTACATGGACAGACTAAAGAAAATTCAGCTATTCTCTGTCTCATATCATCTACTAAGAGGCAATCTCTGCTTGACTTACAAAGCCATGTCTGACCCAGCCCTGTTTGAAATGTTACATCTAAAGAAATCCCAATCCCTCCACACCACACTTTCTGGAGACCTCAATCTCATTACCACTATCAACAGAACATGCTGGAGGGACAGGTTCATAACCCAGAGACTGCCCATGCTCTGGAAGAGACTTTCCATACACGTCAAGCAGGGCACCTCACTAGCCCTCTTCAAGAGAAATCTTGATGAGTGGATATGAAATAGGAAATACACCCCAGGGATCACTCCAGTGGCTCTTCTTGATAGACGCACTGGGAACTATCATTGGGTGGCATAATGCCAGGGATATCTATGGGCTAGGCTTGTAAAGGCTCCAGAGCCATTAGCCTAGTACACACCTATGAACTTATGAACCTATTCCATGGCTGTGAAAATGACACTAGTCAAACTGATGGGTCTGTAGTTCCTGGGATCAGTTGATGTTCTGCCCTTGTGTAGAAGGATGACCATGGCACAAAACCTGTGCAGAGGGTTTGGTTTAATAGTGACCCCAGTGATCGTAATAGGTCATATGTCAGGCTATATAGAAAGCATCACGAAAATATTACTGACGTCCATCAAAGCTGCAGTCTTGGCCTTACTGAGCAGATGTAAGACCTGCTCTCTACTGATAGTCTAGGGAATTACGCTGAATACTATGTCCTGTGAGGCAGTTGGGGGTGAGAACCAGAGTAAATATAGAACTGATTGCATATTTCTCACAGTTTCATGAACATGTCTCCATTTCTGTCACACTGTTGTGTGGTACCATTGATGTTCTGGACATAGCCAAATAATGCTTTATGGATGTCTTTGGTCAAAAGCTATCTTTACTTCAAAATTTTCTTGATGCACTTAGGTAGCTATGTGAGGAACATAAAACAGCATCATACTGTTGCCAGTGCATGTGTAAGCCAAGCTACAGCAAGGATAAGATAATAAAACAATCCAGAGAAGGAATTGTAATTGTAGTAGCAGAAAAGCAGAGGTCAGATTATAACCCCCAACCCTGCATTCAGTAGACAACAAAAGAAACATACAGGATATTACAGTACAGATAAAGGGTTATTGATGTCCATGTAGACCCTGTATGAACAAGCACACACTGATGTTGTTCATATACACAAGCTTCATATGTGACATTGCTAGCACACAGACCAAAAATATATGCAAACAGCATATGTCCCCATTACCAAGGACAGAACCAAATGTAAACAAATGGTGATAAAGCAACACCAATAGGTATACAAATGCATTACTCAGTTAAGTCTGAGTATATATAGATATTCAGACATCATAGAAAGTAGATGTAGGGAAAAGAGGACACATAATAACATCATGATCACACAAGTATAAATCACAGTGATGACCATGTGGTTACACATTGCACCATAGCAGCCAATCATGGCAGCAGATTGTGTACTGATGTCATAATGTCTACTTTCCAACAATTATATCTTTCTTAACCATGAATGTGAAAACATCAGTCTTATAGGTCTGTGTGAAACAGACATCCCAAGTATATATGTCTGAATGGTAATGGACAGCATATGTCCACGGTAGTTAGGCAATATATGAATGAATAAGCATGCCATTAAAAGCACATGACAACTTCATGCAAATACAAAAATTGCACATGCATATGTGTTCACAATGCAAGATGTACAGGAATTCCATAGCAAGGGACATGGAGCACATGATTAACATGTGCAACGTGTGTAGTAACCAATTCTTGATGGCCATTGTACAAATGACAAAATCAACACAGTAATGTGCCACAAGTAAACAGCAGGTACCAGACATACATGACAAAATCTAACTTTACTATCGCATACCCATATATACTACTGTGCAAACATAACAGAACAGGTAGCACTGTCACCATCATTGATATATATAGCACAGTACATTTGTAACACTGATCAAAGGACAGTCATGTGTACACAGGTATAGCACAACAAAATGGAATAAGTGCACATACGTATGTGTGTATTACATGGGTGGTTGTGTTTCAATCATATTAGGGCCATACATACGTAGATCCATATAAAGCAATGCCTTTGTACTACAAATGTATGCACATGGACATGTATGACAACATGTGTATACATCTTAATATAAGCTATGGTCAGAAAGAGTGGTTAGTGCCCTAATCAAGATATGGAAAAAAGGAGACATGAATGATGCTATACATAGCATCACTTTTATATATTCAATAAGGGACTATTGAATGTCACTGCAGTATGTTAAGGATACATGTAGAGATGTACATGTTACAGTACTGTAAAACAACAGTAGTATTTAACTGTGTATTACATGGCACAATAGTTACTATTACATGACACACACAAGGTCACTGTGCCAGTGAAACAGCGTGACCCAACAATGTGATATTAGGTACTTAATTAAGGACATGTCATGTTTGTGAACATAGATATGACAGCAAAAATTAAAACACAAATGTGAGCAATATATACTCGTAGAATCATAGGATCATAGGAAGTTACTAGGCTAATGGCCAGAGGCCCTTCAAACCTAGCCAAGTATTTCCCTGTTTTAATGGCGCTAGTAATAGAAGTGACTCAACACCCGCTGCCCCTGTCCAGGTAGAACCCCATGGGTGAATTTGTGATTTCCCCATCCCATCATCCAGATTACACTTAAAAAGGGTCAACGAAAAGTTCTTTTTCATTAGGATAGGCAGCCTATTCCAGAGTAGGGTGACCTTCTGGGAGATGAACCTGTCTTTCCAGCAGGTCCTGTTAATATCACTTCTCATGTTGAGATCCCTAGAGCAGGTACAGCAAATGCAATTTTTCTTGCTAATGTATAGCAATTCCATTAGGGCAGGGTCCGCTGATGCCTTATAGGCCAAGCAGAGATCACCCCTAACCAGTCTGAAAGACACAGAGTACAGCTATAGGGATTTTAGTCTGTTGGCACAGGATAGGGGTTGGACACCTATAATTTTCTTTGTAAGATACCTCTGAGGTCTCTGCAATTGTTGGAGGTGCCTGGTAAGGTACATTCCAACAGGTTCATTGTATTCTATAATTGGTCTATAAGGGATGAGTAAAGGGGGGGGGTTATAACCTCTTTTTTTCTGGAGGTAATGTCCTTATTTATGAGATGGGCCACATAAAAGACTTTTCTGACCACTGTGGAAACATGCTGGTCAAAGGATGGGTTGTTGTCAATCAGTGTACCCAGGTCTCTTACCACTGATTGGGTGCTTAGGGTGTTTCTGTCAATGTGCTAATTGGCAGGGATGTCTCCTTTTCCAAAGGGGATGATGATGCACTTTTTAGCATTTAGCTTGAGCCCATGACTCTGGCACTAGTTGTTGGTTTGAGTAAGACCTTCCTGAAGGGTTGCAGTCACTTTGGGGGACTCAATGATCGTACCCAGCTTGCAGTCGTCTGCAAACTTTGTTAGCCATACACCTTTGTTTTAGTCTGTACTTCAGAAAAGTAAATTCCAAACAATAGCAGCCCCAGCACCGAGCCATGTATAACAAGCATATAAATATACTTAACTAACATCACCTTATTATGTTTGAGTAATGGAAATAATATAGTATGTGAGTTGCTGTCATCCCTTCTATGTATGTACATGACCAACACAAGCAGGCCAGTTGTATCCCACTCGCATTATGCTAACTGCAACACTCATATATGTTACATACAGGGCCAGAGTGTTTCTGAAATAACAATATTATGCTCCACTACATATATATGAGTACTACACACACCTACAGATTTAAGGAAAAGCACTCCTACCCATATGGGACAATATGGGTAGTAATGACAGCATGTGATGATCATGTAAGTAATGGTAATTCATGTGTCATTTACTAATGTGTGTCACACCTACCTACTAAAAGCACTATTCTATCCCTTCACAATTTCTACACTACTACTTCTTTCAATCCTCACCACCTACCATACTCCACTTCATGACACCAGCCCACCCCCGTGGCAAAAAGAAACAACAGGCAATCCTGTAAAACTAATAAAATAAAGTTGCTGTGCGTGTTTGGACACAGAAGCCAAGAAAAGCAAGCCAGGAGCAGTAGTACTACTTGGTCCGTTTTCCCGCGGCTATTCTAAGCTTTGAAACTAATAAATTTCCCCATATCACCATGCAACCTTATCTCCTCCCATACTGTCTCTTTCCTACATAATCAACAGTTAGCTAAACATAACTCCCACTCCTCTCAAAGACATGCAAAAATAATTTACAAGCTCACTAAACTCTACATACACCTACTTAAAACACTTTCATGCTGCGGTGATATACACCCTAATCCAGGACCCAGTACAGTAACCAAACCAAACCTAGATCAACTAAATCCTCTATACCACAGACCAACCTCCTCTGTCCTTTTCCTAAACCTGAATGTAATAAGTATATTAAATAAAACTCATGACCTTCGTGGCCTACTAGCCCTTTACAAACCTGAAATCATTTTGCTAACTGAAACATGGCTAAAACCAGAACACCACAACAATGAGATTACAGCTCCTGGCTACACTATTATATGTAAAGACTGAGTAGGGAAAAAGGGAGGAGAATGGCAATATTATTCCAAAACCACCTCAACATTGAACAATTTGATGGCAATCCCCCTGATGACAAAAACATAGAACTAAACCTTGCTAATTTAAAACTGAACCCTAATAAACATATAAATATTGTAGGCGGCTACATCCCACCAGGCAATAACATTACAATAATGGAAAATCTACTAGACTGTATCTCAAACTCCCTTCCACAAGAAATTATACTATTGTGTGACTTTAACATTGACTGGCTTAACTGCTCCAATCAAAATCTCTCCACCTACATTAACCTCCATGGGTTTACCCAGCTAATCACATCTCCCACTAGAATCGACAAAACATCAGACCGCAAGTCCATTCTTGACTGGATTCTTATATCTGTCCCCTCCCTCACATACCAACATGGTTGACTACCTGATTAAGTGACCATCAACCAACCTATCTAATTAGGAATAGATCCCAACACATCAGTCAGACTATCCTCAGAATTGTAAGAAATAAAAATACCTTTATACCTGATAAATTCATCACTGCACTAAAATGTTGTAATGCAACTGGACTCCCCTGAAGCAACTGTCTCTTGAAGAAGCTGTGCAGTACTTTAACTCAACTTACTTACAAATCCTAAACTATCATGCACCCTCCAGAACCATTAGAATAAAAGCGAATTATGCCACATGGCTAACTAAAGAAACTAAAACAACATTGAAAGAAAGAGACAAGGCTTGGATATAATTCCACAAAAACAAAACCATTACTAAGAGACAAATCTACTTAAAACTCCGCAATGTTGTTTGTCTTTCGGCTTTTCCCAGTTAGCGGTTGCCACAGCGGAACTCCGGTCCGCTAATGATTGGCAGTTGTTTTTTTTGGTGTCAAGTTGCCAGCCCGATGCCCAACCTTCAACGAAGGCATGCCCATTCAACGCATGTCTTTCGAACGCCCATTCAACCGCAGCGAAGACATGCAGACTCCACACAGAAGGCACTCCCAACCCAAGCATCGAATGGGAGAACCTCTTGCTGTGAGGCAACAATGCTACCGCTGCACCACCACGGAAGTCACTCTGCAATAAAGCCAAAAAACAAATTAAGCTTGACAAAATTAACTACTACAAAAACATGCAAGAAAAATATGTTCACAACCCGCAAAAATTCTGGGCCACAATAAATACTATACTTCAACCAGGAAAATCCATAACCCCAACACCTATGATAGTAAACAATCATGATGACATTCCCACACAGTTCAATAAATACTTTACTGAAATTGTTCAAACCCTTGCCAATGTCCAAAATAATGCTAGTAGACCCACACCAGCTACTACCCAAACCCACCCCAACACGCAAAATAGTGCCTCCAACTTTTCCCTGCACCCTGTATCCACCAATACTATTTCTAAACTCCTTCGCAAATTTAAACCAACTGCTCTGGCTGCTGATAATCTACCAGAAGATTTCCTTCAGATAGCTGCTGAAGCTATAGCCTATCATGTTGCTATTCTCATAAATAGGTCTCTGTCCGAGTGTATGGCAATAACCTTATGGAAAACATCACATATACTATCTCTGCTCAAAGAAGGTAACTCCTTGAAACTCACTAACTACTATCCAATAGCTATTCTATCACCCTTATATAAAATATTGGAAAGAGTTGTTCATACCCAGCTAATAAAGTACCTCCAAAATAACAACTTGCTATCAAAAGCACAGCATGGGTTTAGACCCTCCCATAGCACTACCACAGCACTACTGTCTTTTATTAACACAGTTAACCACTACAGAAACAAGGGACTACTCGTATCTTCCTATTCTTAGACCTATCTAAAGCTTTTGACATGGTTAACCACAATATGCTTCTCAAAGCTGTGTCCACCCTGAACATTAGCCCCTCCTCTATATATTGGTTCAACAGCTACTTATCAGGGCGCCAACAAGCAGCCTTATAGCAAAACCAATTGGCCTCTCTATTACTACTAACCTTAGAAGTCTATCAAGGCTCCATCCTTGGCCCATTGCTGTTCTCTCTTTTCACCAACCAGCTCTCTTCCTCCACACTCAGTGCCTCAGTAGTACAATATGCTGATGACACCACTCTTGTATGTGCCACTCCCACAATAAATGAACTGCACACCCTAACCTAAAATAACTTTATTTTAGTCGAAACATGGTTTACTAATGCTAAACTTATTCTTAATCCCAAAAAAACACAACTTATTCTTTTCAGCCCAGGTAGGCCCCTCCCCCTCTAGACAATAATTTTTACATAACTTCCAAAGATAATATCCATATCAGTCCTACTACACACACTAAACTTCTTGGTGTAGAAATCGACAACAACCTTAGATTCAACATCCACGTACCTCAAACTATCAAGAAAGTTAACAAAAAGCTTGGGCTTCTCTACAGTAATAAACAGTTTATCACCAAACATACCAAAGCAACAAGAGCAAGGACTCATCTCTTATCCATACTCCTCTATGCCTCCTCAGTCCTGTCTAATCTTTGCCAAGCTGATTTAAACAAAATGGAAACTTGCTATAATAAGATTGCCAAGTTTGCTACTGAAGCCACATATAGGTCAAACCACTGTCTAACCCTTAAGCGGCTAAACTGGCTTGAGCTGCCTCAACTTCTGATATTTAGTCAGTTGTCAGTAGCACACAGGTTATACTACCTTCCTGACAAAACTCCTACACTCCAAGATCTAATTCAACCCTATACTACTGCCAGACCCTTAACATCTACTAACCAGTACTTCCTAAATGTCCACAAATATAAAAATGTTGCTGGTAAGTCTGGCTGCACAATTGCTAGAATTTGGAATACACTACCTAGCCATATAACTTCAAATAGCGCTACTACTCAAGTTTAAAACAAACTCCTGAAAACCCACTATTCAAACAAATGGCTATGATCCTGTTACTCCCTAGGTTAAAACATAACAATCCATTGTAACATGGTGGATACTGTTAAGTGATTCCAGTTCCCTGGCAAGACAGTTACTATGATCACACTTCAATATTTCTCACTACTGTAGATCTCTTTTGTATAGAAATAGGATCTATTTATCATATACTCAACAAACATTATCTGTTGTCAGAATCAAGTACCACATGCTATAGAACTCTGCTACAATGTCATGCCTATCTCTAAAAATATGTACATGAGGTAAGTCTCTCTTTGGCTGCACAATTGCTAGAATTTGGAATACACTAAATGTAAATGATTTGAATTCCGTATCCATTGTCTCTGAATCTTCATGCCTATCCTTAAAAATATGCATGTGTTTTTGAATTTTGTATCTATTGTCTCTGAATTTTTATTGTTACCTTCTGTGTTTTTGAATTTTGACTTACATTGTGCTAATTCTTTTCTTATGTACTATATCTGTTGGAGCTTTTCTCCCTGGGCCTCCACTGAAAATGGACCTGTGTCCAGTCGGACTATCCCAGTAAACAAATGCAAAAGAAAATAAAAAATAAATAAATACTGCAGCTGTAAGATACAGCTACATATGACCTGATATGTGCAGTGTTTGTCATGACATATGGTCAAAAGCATACAGCATGTGAGACCTATGCACAACTGTGGCTACGCTGTACAAAATGCAATATTGAAAATGCCATGGTGGCAGCATTATATAAGTGGATCACACATACAATATTTACATCCCTAAGAGACTACCATGATGGGGTCAGACATCAAGAACAATCTCCCAGAAGGTATCATACATGGCTTGTACCACATACTGGAAAACGTTTTTCATCATGTCCCAAGTCTGTGTCTGGAACATACCAGCCACTACATTTCAGATCTGGTCCTGAAGCCTGGCATGGCGGTGGACATCTTTGAAGCTGATCTGCAGGAACAATAGCACATGCAGGTCTTGGTCTGTTGTCATCATTGTCACCATTGTGGTTTCCATCCTGGTCCTTGAAGTGTGTCTCGGCTGGCATTGTTCAGGAAAGTTGTTTTAGTCCAATGAATGAAGTGGCACAGGTCCCAAGCTTTGTTACATTTCAACACCATTATGCATACATTTATTTATTTACCAGGATAGTCCACTGGGCCAAGGTGAACTCATTTTCACTGGAAGCCTTGGGAGAAAAGCTCCATAAACAAAGTATAAGTATTACAAAGTACATATATAGTATATTATCTGACAAACAACATAAATATAAAAATGTGAAGCATGCTGCAAATTCAATACAGCACCATACAGTGGAGAACTAAAAGATAGTACAGTCTGATCAATATACAGTAGTACCCTGATAGACCACTTACATATACTACCACATACATGTACAGCATAGTACAAAGTACCATATGTAGAGAACCAGAAGGTAGTACCTTCTGAGAACCAATTGTGGATCTATAATAAAAATTCTGACATAAAGTATATTCTACATGTTTTAAATGATATGTATGTGACGTTAGACTACTGTCTGACTTTATCCAACTATAAAATCTTAAAGTCAGACATACCTGCAAACCATAATAAATTACAAAATGGTGTCTAATATACATCACAGTCATATGCCAAACATGTCCAAAATAAAGCACAACCATTGATAGGGCATGCACATAAATGCATACACGCATTAAAACATATACTCATTAATTATGTATATAAACATACATCATGTATGTCATGTGACACTATACACTACATTGTTAGGAAAGGTCTGCTACAAAACTTGCCAGTAGTCATATGCATATTTATGGTATACCAAACTACAAATTGCACAATGCACAATAAATGTTACTGAAGCATTATGAAGCACCTGGAAAGGAGGTCACTCTCACAATAGTAATATATATGCACATGTAATACATAAGTCATCTTATAGTACCACATCTATCCTCTGCTTCACAGTATATATTTGGTATGTGTCATATAACACATTTCCACTATGCATTGTACTTCATATTATGGAGCTTGTACTATGTATTATTGGAGCTTTTCTCCCCGGGCCTTCACTGAAAATGAGCTCTTTGAGCCCAGTGGACCTCCCCAGTCATCAAATTGGAAATAAATAATAAATAAATAAATAAATAAATAAATAAATAAATAAATAAATATAACACAATCAGTCTTACAGACAGACATCTGCAGCATCTAATTATTGTTGTTATGTCAGTTGTGCAACATGACTGCAAAAAGATTATATGATATGCAACTAACAACATCAAAATGTATTAAACAGGACATGAGTTATGTTTTCCCAAGTAACATTACAGTCCAATATATTCAAAGTGCTACCATAATGGTCACCAGAACTGGCCCATAAGGTTTTCTTGCACACTGTATAACAAGAGATACAAAGGTGTAATAATAGGTGTAATGCAATGAGTATGCACAATTCTAAATGCCCCACTATTCACCTATGTTTTCATTGAGTTAGTCAGTTATATTACATGGCATATAGTATGTGTATATATATATATATATATATATATATATATATATATATATATATATATATATATTATATATATATATATATATATATATATATATATATAGGACTTGGAACAGCTTGTGGCACTCTAACAATCAGAAAAGTGTATGCAAGGTAGTATTGCACAAACCGTTAGAGTACAGCTATGCATTGCTGCAAGAGCAATATAATTCAACAGACACTCATTCAATAATAAAGCAATAACTGACGACTTGGTGTG
>NC_056726.1:277941128-278046128 GCF_019279795.1 Protopterus annectens | reverse complement strand
GCACAAACAAGGTTCACTACTTGAAGAAAAAAATGAAAAATTTTATTTGGTTTGCTTTCCTTCACAGAAACAGGCTAAACATCAATGTATGTCCATGCATATCTCTCATGGACACAATATTTTACTGACAATCATCTATACCCCTCCCATAACACAAGTATAACTATAAAACAGAATGTATTGTGAGGTATGTATCATAACTCCAAACTATGTTACTAAAGTCAATACAAGTACATACATTTCCAGTATATTGTCAGACAATAGTCCTGCATCACACCTGAAAATACATAAGCCAGAACCTTTTTATGTCACACATATACAAGCTTAATTGAAATATAACACCAGTTACTCTTTAAGCTGCATATCTGTAATGACCATGGTTGCAAACACTTCTTCTGTGGCAATGAGAAATAATCACCTTTGTGGAAATGTATGCATTTTCCTTTACCTAGATTTAAATGGGCCTATATTAAATCAGTGAAAACCCACTTCAACAAACGGTGTTTCATTAGAAATGCCATTCCTTGAATTTCAGTCTTGTGGGAGGGCTTGTGCCCCCACTCCTCCTCCCCTGCTAATTATATATACCAACTCCAAGATCACACTACAGTGAGTAAAAGACAAATTTTCTGATCTTCATTGTACCATGATCTTAGTGTGAACAGTTCAATGAACTGTTCGACATACGTGCACTGAAAATGACATTCGCTGAACTGAATTTTCAATGATCTAATACAGACCCGGTTTAAATCTTATATTGTACAAATTACTTTTAACAGTGTGTAAGTCCCCACAAAATATGTACCAAGTCATCCCATTGATCACCCCAAAGCCATGACTTAAAAACCAAGTCATTTAGCATTTCACTGTTGACCACTGAACAAAGTATGACCAGGTCTAGCAGCACACATACCATAAATCAATGCCAAGTGTCACATCATCATTGCTGTTTCATAAACTCCCTTGTTTTTTGTTTGGCAATGTTTCTCCTTTGCTTACTATTGAGCAAATATGGTTGGTATGGTTGTGCATGTTTGTGTACTAGTCATAAAATGCAATATCACAATTTGGGGAGAAACCATTTCTACTATTGTTGGAGGACCTTTGTAGACATCACAGGAAATGTGAAGGATGCTGCCAAATTCAGGGCACAGAAATGGGTTGTGGAGGAGTCAAAAATCTTTGTTGCACTCATTGTGAAGTGCTACAGCCATAGGCTTCTGCAGGAGGACTATGCCAGGTCTCAGTATAAGGCTGAGGCTTGGAACAGCCTAGCCAAGGCTATCTCTAGTGTGTCTGGCATGCCATGCACCAAGGAGCAGTGTAGGCACCATTACAGTGACCTGAAGAGGTGCAAGCAGGCACAACTTGACAAGTGGCTGGATGTGATTTGAACTGCCCCCCTCCCCCACCCCGAGTTGTGTAAGCATACAGATCAAGCAACTTGAAATGATATGTAGTCAGTGGTGTAGATAGCCAAGACTGATATACAGGGGGTATGTCTGCAACACAACTGAGTCTGATTGTAACAAATGTTGTGATTCCATAGATCAGAATCAACTTAAGCATGCATATCCTAACTGTAACAGCAAGCATGCATGCTTTCTTCTATAGACAAGTGTAATACTATATTCAGATTATGCAGGTTCAATTCCCACCGGTAACCTATAGATTCCCATTCAACAAGTATTATTTTTAAATTTGAAATGTAGCAATATTGACTTTAATGTCATGTTGTGAAGTTAATCTGTAGTATCTTTAAAAGCATATATGGAATATGTGCATATTTCAAGAATTACTTCTAACAATTCACAATCATTTTGGGATTGTGAAAGCTCTATAGCTTATTGTAGTAAAGCATGAATGTGACATATCATGGTTCGAATCATCTCTTTTCTTTTTTTGTCTCACCCCACCCCTTATCTCTCTTTTCTTGGGGGGAGACCTGGAATCACACTGTTCTGATGTTACACCTTACTGACAGCAAACCAAATGCAGCTCAGCACAGGGAGGTGGGCCAACCTGTCCCACAAAAAAAATGAAGTCACATACATAGCTCTTCACTTTGCATATGTGTCTTTTCAACACACTTGTTTTGGTCCAACTGCTTATACAACATCATTGCATTGTTGTCACCCATCCTTGTTGTGGTGACAGTCCAAAGTCATCAAATTTTGTCTAGATGTGCACATTATATGTTGAAGATGTGGATATCTATGTTTTTTTCCTAATTCCCTCCTGCAAATTCCTGTACTGCTTCATGTTTGTTGTTCCCTCTGCTTGCCACCCCATTTCACCACTTTCCTATAACCCCATTTTCATATGTTTAATTTGGTCAAAAAACAGAATCACATACAACACACATAGCCAGAAATGACCCATAATAAAGCCTTTAATTTTGTATTCTGCATTTCCGTGGAGTTTGGCATCACACACCAATGCTGAGAGGCAGTGAATGGTTGTTCATGTCCTTTGGCAAAACCTGGTGAGTTTTTGCCTTTGGCCACACTACTGCAGTTATCTCCATGCAAATACTGCTTAAACTCACTGTGCTATAGGAATACATAGTTAAAATACAGTACAGGAACTACTTTTAAACAGTTATTTTGACAGTTCAATAGACTGCTGTAGGTAACAAAGTGCAACTTCAAATATGGAATCACTTGACTGTTTTTTATTTTTTTGTTTGTTTTTTGCCCATAGCATTAAGGGTTCAAATCCAGATGCATCTCACATCATTTTGTAGTGTGATGTTATATGTTTATGATATGTTTAATCACCCACATCTTAACATTTGCCACAGTTACAAATTCTCATGGAGACAGGTCCATAGGTGTTTACTAGACTAATGACCACAAGGGCCTTTTTAAGCCTAGTCACGCATCCCAAATCTCTGACAAGTATTGGTACCCTTGATAAGTTTAAGCAGGGGCTTGGGAGGTGAAACATTTACAAGCAGGGGCCTGGGAGATGAAACATTTACAGGTTGCCTGTGTCCATTAGAAACATAGGTCCCAAACCAGGGGTGAATTTCCTGTTCCCCATCCAACTGTCCAAGTTACACTTGAATTGGGTTAGGGAGGAACTCTGCTTCACATTGATGGGGAGCCTGTTCCAGAGAAGGGGTAGTCCCTGGGACACATACCTGTCTCTCCAGTAGGTCTTATTTATATCACAGACAAGGTTTAATTCTTTAGAATAGGTAATTCTGGTGCTGTTTGCTTCATGGATATGCAAGAGATCCATCAGAGTAGTGTCCGACAATGCCTTGTATGCCAGGCATAGATCTCCTCTCAAGAGTGTATAGGAGACAGAATATAGGGATAGAGCCTTGAGACGGTCTGCACAGGACATGTTACTTATTCCCAGTTTTCTTTTTGTGAGGAGCCTCTATGGATATTCCAATTGTTGGATATGCCTGGTTAGGTACATACCAAATGGGGCATTGTACTCAGTGATAGGTCTGATGAATGCTGAATATAGTGAAACAATGAATTATTTGGACCTAGATGCCATTCTTTTTTTATAAGTTGCACAACACAGAATGATTCCTCACTACTGTAGACATGTGATGGTCAAAGGCTAGATTACTGTCTATGTGTGTCTCCAAGTCCCTTACTAGTGGGTCAAGTCTTAGGGATGTGTTGTCAATATGATAGTCTCCAGGGGTGGATGACTTCCTGATGGATACTATTATGCATTTCTTGGCATTTAGTTTTAGTCCATGACTCTGGCACCAGTTGTTTATCTGTGTCAGGCCTCCCTGGAGAACTTTTATATCAGTGGGCTTTTCAATGACAGTTCCTAATTTGCAATCATCAGCAAATTTAGTCAGCCAGAGGCCATTGATGCTGGCCTTGACTTCAGAGAAGTAAATGCCAAAAAGAGTGGCCCCAGGACCAATCCCTGAGGGATATATTGGATACTGGCTAAAAAAGAGTATTTGAAGTAACATCCATCCCCACAGCTATGAGATATTTATCCAACCTTGTTCTGCGTGTCATAAGCCTGTTGTCCCTCTCCTAACACTTCATTACCACTGTATCAGCCACTTCATGCTACAGTGCATGACAGGTTAATAATGAGAACAGACCAAACATTGTTCTGTGTATGTCCATCTCTCCTTGCATTCACCCCTTCCCCTCCACCCCTCTTTACATGTGTGTCTCTATTAGGCTGATGTATGTAAAGGTCAGCTCATGGTTTCTGCGTACTGCCATGACTCTGCTGATGGATAATACTGACATGTCACTTTGATTCAATACATTATCAGTGCTCCTGTAGTGTGCAAGGTTTCATAATTTGCTGTAGGATGCCCTTTGTCTCATTTTCAGTTGACGATTAGATGTATAAATGTATATTTGCACCCTGCCAAGGCTTATAACCCAGCAGTAGGGGATGTTCTTAAGAACTGTTTTCAGCTGTCTTTTTCCTGTATATATGTTGCCCCTTCTCCTACATAAGTATAATAAGTCTGCCTATCAAGTAATTTGATATAACTATCAAAAATGAGTTCCCACATGGCACCATTATATTTCTGATATCCCACATCATCTTCAAACAGTGCATATGGATGTATTAATTATTGTCACTCTATATCTCCTGTAGCCTTATCTCATGCAATTCATGCTACAGAGCAGGACATATTCTAATTGAGAAGACATGTCATACCAACCAGAATTTTCATGAATATGCCAGGACAGTACCTCCTACGTCCTCTATAGCCTTGTATCTCTCATTGCTTCCTCTATCTCATCAGAATATACTGTAGAATCATTATTTAGCATCATTGTTAGGATGATAGATGAAATATTCATCTTATGTGAAGTGGAAACTGTCCTTAATGTGAAGAAGCATACTGCGCACACTTTTCAGGATATCTGGACCTACACAAATAGCTTATCTGCTGAGACATGCTAATCATTTCAAAAGATGTACCACTCCTTGTCATTTGCAGAAAACTGTACACGTAATTAACTTGTGATTTGCATGAGGCCTGCAAAAGAGCTCCTAGTTGCACAAGTGTATTGAGATAGGTATTACTGATACAATTTGGGGAAAGTTTTTATGTTAAAAAGTAATCATTTCATCTGATTAAGAAATTATAGTTTGGACTGTTATTCTTTTTCTATTGGTGGGAACACATCACATGTTCCATATAATATTTGACATGTACTAGCCTGCTTGTTTATTTATTTATTTATCTATCTATTTAATTAATTAATTAATTTATTTATTTATTTATTTGTTTGTTTGTTTTTGTTTGTTTGTTTGTTTATATTTTTATTTTATTTTATTTGTTTGTTATCCAGGAAAGCTCCCTGGACCCAAGTGTCCCATTTCAGGGGTGACCCAGCAGCAGCAGTGACTGTTTATGTGATTTGCTATGAGGGCTTCCTGCCGAAAAAAAGATGAACATCATAAGGCCAAATGCTTTTTACAATATGAAATCTTTGCCACTGTGATTTATAATTGTATGCCAGCAATAATTCACTTTCTAGGGACCTTTCTCCCTTCTTCAAGTTGGTGTGACTATGCAGTTGGTATACATAAATTCAGGGGGTCTCCCACACCAGGGGTGCAAGAGGGCTTGCCCCTGCAACAAAAAAAGAAAAAAGGATTTTTTTTGCTATGTTGGTTTCCAGGCATTTTTTTTTCATTCATTTGAAACTTCGACTTTCAGGAAGCTGGCGTTTCATAGTAGAACCTGCTATGCATTATACAGTAGGTAAATGAAGATGGAAAGTATTAAACCATGTACCCCTGACTACAAGAAGCAGTTAGTCAATAGCTTAGGGCCCTAACATTCATGTGTTTGTTATGTTGAAAAAACACTTACTGATTGTATGTGTGCAGCGTATTTGTTAACTAAATAAACTGGTCCTTCTTGGATCCCTTTCAACCACATGGTGAGTCACAAAGGCAAGGCTAAATCTAGATTATATATGGACACTTTAGTATACCATGTAGAAAGTCAATCATATGGAAATGCTTTATTCATAAGTCAGATATTTCCTTTTGTGGAATGGTATCTGTAGGTTTCTCATAAATCAAAAGATACCTACCCAGTTGGAACCTTTTTTGTCTCAACACACTGTCCATATCCACTACAGAAAGAATGCTCCTTCCTATGAATGGTAACCTAGACACTACTATGTATTTTATCCAGGCATCCATAAGCATGATGGGATGGTGTAAACTGCCAAACTTTCTATATTATTTGTAAACATATATTACAAAACAAAATCTAAATGCTTTCAGCTTCAATTAATAAAACATCTGAAGCCTTTGAAAAAAATAGATTACATGTGAGCAAAATAGAAAAAACTAAAATGCAGAATATCAAAAATAATTTTTCCCTCATTTGCATGCAGACTGAAAAGCAGCCTATGATCTCTTCAGTAATGTTCTTGGCACAACATATCACCTAGTTTAATTGTGTGTGTGTGTGTGTGTTTGTGAATGAGCATGCGTGAGTATTTTTATTGTCAAATGTATCTCTTTCTGCTGGACAGTTCAGATGATTAGAGCAACGATGTCCTGTGTGAGAAACATGAAACACTGCAAATATACTTATATTTTGGGAGAAAAGTACTATTTAGTTTTCCTCAAAATCTGGCAGAAAACAACGCTACTATATCTTGAACTTATTAATTTGATACATAACACGTGAATAAACTTCTGCAATACAGACTCTTTTGTTTTGATAATGAAATAAGGATAAGATTTCTGTAGTGTTTGAAGTCCTGGTTTGTTCTGCAAACTATGATTGTTCAACAAGAAATGCCCATTTTTGTAGTGTTTGAAGTCCTGGTTTGTTCTGCAAACTATGATTGTTCAACAAGAAATGCCCATTTTTGGCATATGAAAAGCAGCAGCCATAGTATGAGCACATATAAGGAAAATGGACTTTACTTAAGTAAACTACTTGCCTTTTTTTTTTTTTGCAGTGTGCCACATGAGATGGCTCTGTATTGCCACTCCAGTTAGGACTTTTTCAAAAGAAGAATTTATTTTGGCATGGTGTGGTTAACAAGTGAGACACAAATATTCAGTTGTGCTGGTGATGACTTACCATGGTTAGAGATGCGTAACACATGCACACACACATAACTACCATCATATCCATCCCTAAGTGTGATGAAGGTGTGTGTTTCTATATTTGGCTACTGGCAATACTAATTTTACATGAACTGATGGTAACTGAGTGTGATAGCGTGGAATGTGTTTATTACCTAAGAACAAATGTGCATAAACTGGTAAAGGTTACTTTTGTGACGATAGGTATGCAAACAGAGGCACATTGACAATCACATGCAACAACATGTACATACATAGTTAAAATAACAAGAACAATGGAGAAAACAATTATTAAAAAAATAGTAAAAACTATTTTAGACTTGATATATGCTTAAATTGGCCAGAGAAGAAAAATGCCTACAATTCTCATGAATAACTGGAAAGATGGGTATATAATTTCTATGCCCAGCAAGTTAATAGATTTTTGGCAAGATTATATTCTATAATATAATGACATCACTCTCAGTGTGACTAGACATTTTTTATTCATAATGAAGTACTGCATTACAGAATCATTTTGTTTTGTGGATTTGTTTCTGCTTTGTCCAAAGTGACAAAGTGTAAATGGACAAGACTGTCAGCCATATATTTAATAGAGCTACTCAGAGTTTGGCAACTTTAGCCAGAAATCTTGAGTGCATATGAACAGAAATCAAAGGCATCCACTGATTTCAACTGAAAAATAAGTATGTTATATGCCTGCATTGCACTTTGTGAACTGTGTTTAACTAAAGTGCTGCTTCATTTCTGCTGTTTTTTGCTGTTGTGACTGTTATTCCACACTTTGAATTTTGCTGAATTTAGACAGTTTGGTATCACTTGAGTACTAAAAACAGCAATCTTACATTAAGAAGGCCTTCCTGCACCCCTGCAGCAGAAATGTGTAGCTCAGGACCCATTTGAGTTGGGGATTGCTGGAAAGAGGTTCAATTTTATGCTTTTGATTAGTTTGTGTTAAAACTTTTTAACTTTGCCCGTCTTTAAGCCTCATGCTTGCATGTAGCTGCACACAGTGCAACAGGGTTTAGCACTGTGGCATGCAGATGCAAATGCCTAGAACAACGGCCGGCAAGCCAATCGCAGCAAGTTGTCATTTGTCTGAGGCAGATCAGCTTGTACTCAGGTTTCAGTGGGGGGAGGGGGTGGAGAACAGGTAGGGTCAGGATAGGTAGGAGGGCTGAGGTGGGCTGGGCTGTCCAGGGGAAGGGTTGAAAAAGCTGGGAACAAAGCAAATCAGTCTTTTCAACCTCTACCGTGGCAGCTTGTCTTATCAGTTTATCTGTGGATTACTGGTTTGTGCTTGAACTACGTGGGTGATCTAAGAACAAGGTAGGGGCCTTTTGTTTGTTTTTTGATTTAATCACAGGCTTTAGTGGCATTTATCTGTATAATCTGTACTTTGTTTAGTTAATAGTGTAGGGAGCTTAGGGTATTATTCTTAAAGGCATGCAAGCAGTTTTTCAGCAGGAAAGAGCACTACAGATGCGATGTTTGCTTTGAGAATGTTGATGGAGAAGTACAGAGAATGTCAGAAGGAGCTGCATTGTGTCTTTGTGGATTTAGAGAAAGCATATGACAGGGTGCCTAGAGAGGAGTTGTGGTATTGTATGAGGAAGTCAGGAGTGTCAGAGAAGTATGTGGAGTGGTACAGGATATGTATGAGGGTAGTGTGACAGCGGTGAGGTCTGCGGTGGGAGTGATGGATGCATTTAAGGTGGAGGTGGGATTACATCAAGGTTCAGCTCTGAGCCCTTTCTTATTTGTAATGGTGATGGACAGGTTGACAGACGAGATCAGACAGGAGTCCCCGTGGACTATGATGTTTGCAGATGGCATTGTGATCTGTAGTGAGAGTAGGGAACAGGTGGAGGAGACCCTGGAAAGGTGGAGATATGCTCTAGAGAGAAGAGGAATGAAGGTCAGCAGGACTAAAACAAAATATATGTGTGTGAATGAGAGGGAGGATAGAGGAATGGTGAGGATGCAGGGAGTAGAGGTGGCAGAGGTGGATGAGTTTAAATACTTGGGATCAACAGTTCAGAGTAATGGTGAGTGTGGAAGAGAGGTGAAAAAGAGAGTACAGGCAGGATGGAGTGGGTGGAGAAGAGTGTCAGGAGTGATTTGTGACAGACGAGTATCAGTAAGAGTGAAAGGGAAGGTATACAAGAGGGTAGTGAGACCAGCTATATTATATGGGTTGGAGACAGTGGCATTGACAAAAAGGCAGGAGTCAGAGCTTGACGTAGCAGAGTTGAAGATGTTAAGATTTGCACTGGGTGTGACGAGGATGGACAGGATTAGGAATAAGTATATTAGAGGGTCAGCCCAGGTTGGAAGGTTTGGAGACAAAGCCAGAGAGGCAAGATTACGTTGGTTTGGACATGTGCTGAGGAGGGATGCAGAGTATATTGGGAAAAAGATGCTAAGGATGAAGCTGCCAGGTAACAGGAAAAGAGGAAGGCCTAAGATAAGGTTTATGGATGTGATGAGAGAGGACATATAGGTGGTTAGTGTGACAGATCAAGATGCAGAGGACAGGAAGAAATGGAAACAGTTGATCTGCTGTGGCGACCCCTGATGGGAGCAGCTGAAAGAAGAAGAAGTGGGGGTAATGTTGAATTGACTTGGTGTGTTATAATTGGATTTTGTTTTGCAGGCCTGTATTTCAATGCTACAAGCAAGGGTAGGAGCTAAGGTTGTACTTGTAAGGTTTCAAGTAAAATTAGAACACCAGAAGGGTTTTGTAAGTATTTAACCAAGGATTTGCACTGACTGAATCAAAGCATAATTAAAAAAGAGAAATAACTAGGACACAGGGAGCGTTGTACAAGTTAAAAAAAAAATTATACACAGGGGGGTGATATGGTTGAGGTTTAGTTGCAAGCAGCTGAGGCCTATGGTTAGTCACATGGCAGGGCCTGTGAGCTGAGACCTGCAGTTAGCCACAGGGCAGGGCCTAGGAACTGAGGCATGCAATTAGCTACATGGCAGGGCCTGGGAACTGAGGCCTGCAGTTAGCCACATGACAAGGACTGGAAACTGAGGTCGGCAGGTAGCCACTTGGGGCCTGGACTATGAGCTGTGGCCTATATGTAGCCACATGGCAGGGCCTGCGAGCTGAGGCTGGAAAGTAGCCACAAGGCAGAGCTTTTGGAGAGGATCAGAAATAGATGAGGGCACTCAAGGGCAGTTTGCCTTAAACTATTTTATTTACATGGGACAATGATTTTGTATCCAAGAAAAGGCTAGTTATGTTATTGTTGATGTTTAAAGACATTTTGGTTTAAGAGCATGTAGGCAGATTGTTTAAGTTACTGTTGATGTAATGGCTTTAGTTTGTGTAATCTTGTAATTTAAATCAGTTATATTTTTGAAATGCCTGGAGATTAGGTTACAAACAGGCTAGAGGGTAAAATATGTACTTGAAGGTATCAGACTAAATTTAAATGACAGAATAGGTTTAAATTAATACTTCAAGTAAAGTTTATTATGGGATTAAGGCTCACTTAAGGCATAAAACAAAGGCACACATGCCCAAGTGTGGCTTGAGGTTTAGGGAAGAGATGCAAAATGTTTTAGCAAAAGCTGAAATTGTTTTTCTTAGCAATCTAGCAAACAATAGTCATGGCCTGCAATTAATTAGATGGCTGGGGTCAGTGAAGAATCACATGGCAAGGCTAGTGAGTTGGGGCTTGCTTATATGCTTAATACGACATAAATCATGTTTGGTTCACTAACTTGTGCTTAAAGCAAGTATATCATTTCTGGTTAATTTCTTAGCAAATAGAATGAAAGTAATACTAAAAATAATAATACTACATAATTCAACTGAGTGGGTCATTAAAGTTAATCTAGGTCTTATGGAATTTACAGCCATTTGCAGGTTGTAAATGAATACATTGGGTAATTGTGGATGAAAAGAGGCGATATTCAAGTGTATTAACCCACCAGTTAGTTCACGCAGGAATAGGCGTGGCCACTGTGATTGACATGCCAGAGGACAGTGATTAAGAATGGTAATTTGCCGTGATTGACACGGAATGCACACTGTAATTCTGTGTCATGTAATTAGAATTTGCTACAATAACAAGTTAAGTACTTGTATACATGTGTACATACTTGTATGTTATGTACTTGCAAAAATCTGGATATAATATAATAAGCGATAATCTGGTCAGTTGAGAGGGGTATGTTGGCATTCAGCACACTTGCACACATTGCAGCGATTACACTGGTTGATACGAAACCGAAGATAGTAGTACCATGTCCACAATACACAGCATGCCGATTGCTGCCTACAAGTGACAGACAAGTCATCTCTTGCAAAATGCAGAACAAGTACTGTACTTTAGCACGGACATGTACAGACTCAGCAAGCCCAGTCTGTCTCAGCTGTTCCAAATAAAAGCAGCTACTTAAAACATCACAGCAGTGGTGGTGGGAAACTAAGAGTTTTAGGATATCCAGGTTAATCATGCAAAATACTGAACATTTTAACAGCATTTGCTTTTAATGCATAACAGAAAATAGCTGCAAGAAACACCCTTACACCCTTTTCTCGGCATAGGCTGAACTTGTACACATTGCAGTGATTACACTGGTTGATACCAAACCGAAGATAGTAGTACAATGTCCACAATACACAGCATGCCGATTGCTACCTACAAGTGACAGACAAGTCATCTCTTGCAAAAATGCAAAATACTGAACGTTTTCACAGCATTTGCTTTTAATGCATAACAGAAAATAGCTGCACTGACACCCTTCCACCCTTTTCTCGGCATAGGCTGAATATAACTTTTTGACTGCATGAAAAAGTAAACAAACACAGCGATTTTCAAACTTAACTTGTGTTATTCCTATTCCTACCTAGGGAAAATGACTTGGCAGCTTTCAATCAAAAGGTGGGTGGTGTACTGACATTGCTGTCACAGGCGGGGTTTGGGCGTGGCTTGCTACTGCGCATCGGGTGGGTTAATACACTTCAATATCGCCTAGAAAGGTTTGGCAAAAAGGGGAAACTCTTTTGTTCAGGACCGCAAAGCCAATGCTTACGTTTGATAACCCTGTAGATTTATTTGTTGTTTATTTTACCTGCTAACTAACACATTACTAAACCGTGCTGGAGTAAAGAACAGTTGGTTGGCTGGGATTCTGTGGCTAAGTAGCAGAATATTGTAACCATTTAAATTTTAGTGGTGTTACTTTCTTTAAGGAAGTAGAAAAAGAAGAAGGCCAGAAAGGTGGTGGGAGGTAATGGGTCAGTGCACAGAGGGGGGGGGTAATGGGTCAGTGCACAGAATTTCTTCAGGAAAGGCTGAAATATTTCATATGAGGTCAAAGCTCTAAATTGTTGGTAGTATTTAGTTGGGTTTTTAGTTATCACTGCAAAGTAGCTTAGTGGAACACAAACATATTTAAAGCATTTTCCTGTTCGAGGAAAGCAGGATTATTTCTAAATGGGCAAAAGTTTCATTTTAGCAGCTAATTCAAGCTAAGATCTTAACCCATGGCTGTAAAGTATGCAAGAGAAGAAAAACTAGCTTGTATTTGCTGCAAGCAGAAGGTTTTCTCATCCCCTACTTCCTGTAGTGTAATTAGGTTTTATAGACAAAACAGATCAGATAGCACTATGCACTTACAAAAGAAAAGGGGGAAGTTTTATGGCATTCTACTTACAGTTCTTGGGAGGAATGCTTTAAAGCCTTAGTAATGCCTTAGTAATTTTGGGGCACTGTAAAGGCCGTTGAGTTGCAAAACTTCCTTACAGTCACTTTGTTAGCTCACATATTTTTGTAAGTTGATAGATGTGCAAATGCATGGTCTTGCCTTTAGATATCCACATCAGTTGGGTGGGAAGAATTCAGCAATACAAACAAGATAACTTAGTCCTGGTAGAAAGAGGTAAATGATAATTTTGAGTACTTCAGAATTACTTAGAAATCTGGAGGCATGTGAAGATGTTAATAATAAAAATAAAAATAAGGTAAAATAAAGTTAATAAAAATATTACTAACACTTCAATCTGTTTAATAACAAAATAATAATACTCCAAAATAATATTAATAGCACACCAGTGATGATGATAACAATAATAATAACAATAATACTCTGTGGTGATGGCCAGAATGTCCTCTGTCATTAGGTAGAGGTTGCAGCATTCCTTTCAACTTATTGGTGAAGAATTCTGGGCAAAACCAAATAAATGTATAAGCATTAATGAAATTCACTTAGGAAGTTGTTAGAGGACCATAGATGCTATGACTGTGGGCATATTCTAAGTATTAAATAAATAAAAAATAAAAAAAAGTCACGCTAGAATTCACTTCGGGTGTTGGCTGTGGTAGTTTACATGGTGTTATTATGCAGTGTCGTCTAGCAGGCTATATGGTTTAGCTTGTTGTGTAGTAAATTGCTACGCAGTAACAGTGTGTTAAGATAGATTGTCAGCATTTTTGAATCATTTTGTATTATTCTGCAGATATCTATTTGCAGATATTCAGGAAGATGGGTCAGGGCTATATACACTCTGATAACCTTCCCTCACTTTTTTATAAGCAACCAGATGAATAAATGTTGGCACGAAACAAAGTGGTTAAAACAAATAAATGACATTTCAGTGTGTATGGTAGCAGATCTATAGACAAGCAAACCCAAATGCTGCATCTGATATCTAAATACAAGGAGCATTTATATAAAAGTGCATGTGGGTGCGTGTGTACACACATATATATGTGTATGTGTGTGTGTGTGTATATATATATATATATATATATATATATATATATATATATATATATATATATATATATATATATATATATGTGTGTGTGTGTGTGTGTATTTGCATAGATGTATAGATATATATGTATATGTGTGTGTAGATATATATATATATATATATATATATATATATATATATATAAATATATATATATATATATATATATATATATACATACATATGTGGGTGTGTGTATTCATGCATGTGTAGATATATATATATATATATATATATATATATATATATATATATATATATATATATATATATGTGTGTGTGTGCGTATAAGTACGGAGTTGTATATATGGGTATATGTATGCATATGTGTATATGTATTATATATTTGCAATATATATGTATAGATATAGGTAGGAATATGGTGTGGGTGTGTATAGTGTGTATATATATATATATATATATATATATATATATATATATATATGTGCGCGTAATATGTATACATATATGTATGGATATTTCTGTATATGTATTTATATAAGTATGCATATATTATATAGCTTTGTGTTTATAAGTATGTAGGTGTGTATGTACATATATATATGTATATGTATGTATACTTAATTTCAGTAAGTTAACTCACCTAGCCATTTCTGGAATCAATTACAATGTAATTTAGGCATCAGTGCATGGCATCCGGAAGACAAACTGCGCGGCCAAGGCATGTTCCATCCCTCAGCCCCCCAGAATAAATTTTTGTATGCCACATCCCTTTAAGAAGTACACAGGACCAATAATTAGTAGGGCTGATGAACTGTGCATGCAAAGTGATCCCTGTGTGGCATTCATTTATGAGGCTTTTGGCTGCTAAAGGGTCTGGGCACGCTAAGCCACACCACCGGATTAGGACTTCACAGGGCATGAAGGAGGATTTAGGTGTGGCTGATTTTCTTATCAGATTACAATGTGACAGCAATTTGGCAGGAGACAGACAACCAACTACCGCTTCAGTGTTTACAGATGCAGCAAGGGGCATTGGCTTTGGGGGTTAATTTCAAGATCAGTGGTTCAGTGCGGCATGGCCGACTCAAGTGAAAAATAATGTGTAATGCCTCAGTGGAAGGACAAGGGTAAGGTACAGTAAATGCAGACAGCAATTTTTGCAGACCAGCTTATCCAGAGGCTGGAAACAATTATGGCCAATTCCACCTTACCAAATCAGGGCCTACATTTTGGCAATGAAAGAAAGAGGATGGACTTTGAGAAGGGCGAGAAGCACTTTGTCAGCCTCAAATTGGTTTCATCAGACTGTGGGTTCGAAGGATTTAGCTAACACATTTCAAGTACGGACAATGTTTAAGGGATGGTGGAAGCAAACACCCAAGAGGCTTATTTCGCTCTGACAATAGCGTAGCACACATAGTCAATAAACAGCTGGGGGGGAGGGAGTGATAGGCAGGATGATAAGATATTTTGCTTAACACTAAATCTCACAGTGAAGGCACAATACATTCCAGGCATCGATAACTCATTAGCAGATTTCCTTTCTCTTTTGCAGTGGTCTCAGTTCTGGTTGTTGGCTCCAAATGCGAACCCTTCTCCGGTTCAAGTGCCGGATCATTTATGGGCTTTATGGGCAGACAAGAATGGTGGCTAATGTGTAATGCCCTCAGTGGAAAGACAAGGGTAAGATACAATAAATGCATACAGCAATTCTTGCACACCAGATTATACGGAGGCTGGGAACAAGTAGGGCCAATTCCACCTTACCAGGTCAGGGCTTACATTTTGGTAATGAAAGCAAAAGGTTGGACTTTTGGAAGGGTGAGAAGCACATTGTTAGCTTTGAATTGGTTTCATCAGGCTTGGGGTTTTAAGGATTTACCTAACACATTTCAAGTATGGTCAATGTTTAAGGGCTGGGGGAAACAAATACCCAAGAGGCCTGATAAGAGGTACCCCATAGGTCCAGCGGTGTTATGTAAACTGTGGCTTGTGGTTTCAAATGTTTGTTTTTTCTTCTTACAAGGTCGCATTATTTAGGGCTGCCTTTTTGGTGGCTTTTTGTGGGGCATTTAGATGGTCTGAAATTATTCAACCAAACAAGAAGAAAGGTCAATGGACAGTGTTACCACTGACACATGTACATTTGCTTGGGGAGGCCACTTGGGTTTATGTGGCTAAATCCAAAATGGATCAAGAAGGCAAAGGTCAGTGGGTAAGAGTGGTTACCCCAAAGGGTTTAGAATGGGGTCTTGACTAAAGTGCTACTAGAGTACTGCAACTATAGGAGTAGGTCAGATGGTCCATTCTTTTGTCATCAGCAAGGTGAACCGTTGACACACTATCACGTGAGAACAGTATTAAAGAAGGCAATCAAGTTGAGTGGCTTAGACTCAGATAAATATACATCATATTCCTTTCGAATAGGTGCAGCCTCATTTGCACATACAATGGGATCTTCATAGACCGACATTATGAAGATGGGCAGGTGGAAGTCCAATGCTTATAAAGGCTATGTAAGGTGTAAATGGCTTTAACTCTTGTCCTTTATATTTCAGCTCTCACATCTTTGGATCAGGAATACATCTGGATAGAGGGTCATTCTTTCATTCGGGACTCCATTGCTTTGTCCAGGGCAGGTGGGGCTTCTTCTTCCAAGGAGGAAAACGAGCTTCTTGCAAAGCAACTTGGTTTGGGGTATCAGAAATGCAGTGGCACCATCTCAGGGCAGTACTACAGCAAGCTGCAAGAAGCGATAAATCTCCTACTGCCATTTTATTGCACCTAGGGGGTAATGATATTTGTCAGCATCCAATAAAAGATCTAATAGGTTTGATGGTACAAGAGGTATATTGCATGCATGAATGCTGGCCACAAGCTATCATCTGCTGGTCAAAAGTGGTACAGAGAAAGAAATGGAGGGGGGCTAGGTCCATTAAAGCTGTGGAGAGAATGAGAAGGAGAATTAATTTATTTTATTTTATTTTACATTTGTTGACCGGGCTAGTCCAACTGGATACGTGTCCATTTTCAGTGGAGGCCCGGGGAGAAAAGCTCCAAACAAAAACATACAAAAATAAATATACTAAAGGTAACATACAAACTACTTGTAAAAAACAAAATATACTTAAAAATATAAAAACATCTGATGCTAAGATTTGGAGAGACATTAATATAGAGTAATGCAGTTTCAGTTTAATATAGTATACAAAAAGAAATAAGAGTACAGTATCTGGTAGGAACTAAACCTGGTAAGTAGTACTAATTAGTATTTAGTAGTGACGGAAAAGTGGTTAAGTGGGCAGCAGATAGATTAGAGAATAACAGCTAGGCAGGGTTAGTACATGAACATAACCAATGGTTAGAGAAGAAAAGTTTTAGATTATTTTTAAATAGTGGGAGAGAGGTTAGGGTTGTAAGGTCTTGTGGTAGTTGATTCCATATTTTACCAACATAGTTAGAGAATATGGAGTCACCTGCTAAGTTCTTGGATAAGGAAGTGTGAATCAACATTTTGTTAGCAGAGCGTAGATTTTTCAAGTTGTATTAAGGTTTTATGAGGGAAGAGAGAATAGGGATATTATTGGGTTGGTATAGGGCTTTATGGGCAATTATTAGTTGGTTAAAATGTAATAAATGTAATAAAATGTAATAAGTATAAGTTAATAATTCTATGGATAAGGTGTTAAGGGACACTAACGGGATGTACATTCCTCACCCTGGCATTCGGGTCTGGGTGGCCAGACAGGTATGATAAGGATGGGGTTCGTTTATCTGAAGAAGGTTTGGGGATTTTTTATAAGGAATTGCAAGCTGGTTTAGCTTTGAAGGGCATTCACTTAGGATAGGTTGAGATGTGCTGCCGGAAGGGAGGAATATTTCTCCCTTCTGTGGCGGAAGACAGGAAAGGTAAGGGAGGCCAAGGTAAGTGGGGGAGGAGTCACAGGACTCTTCAGCTGGACCTTCCACAGGCCAGACAGCCCCAGGGGATTGTTGCCAGGGGACTTACTAGCCCAGCAATGGCTCCTTGGCAGATTGTAAGGTGGCCCAGAGGAAATGTGATGAATTGTGAAATGAAAAAGCTGTTATGATGTGGGTATGTTGAATCAGAAGGGCCGGATATTGACGTGCTGTCTGTTGTCCTGTAGGTTTAGGGGAATGCTATGAAAGAAATAAAATGGCCTCCCTGACATTCCTGCCTTGTGCACATCTCATAATAATTGGCTTCTATTTGAGTAAATGACAATAAATACATGGCTGCGGCCATTTAATCCATCTGAGGTTTCTGTGTTTTTTATTGAATATGCAGCTTGTGGCAACCCTGACTTGTAAAGCATGCAACCTCGATACATTTATTGTCAACAGTGCCAGGGAATGATAATGTTCTGAGCTGTTTTTCTGGATATGGCTCATTAAATGAATTATGAACACTAGTTGATATGGATCATTAAATGAATTATGAACACTATGTTAAATGTTTTATGTAAAACAACATCTAAAAGATCATTCTGTTGGCATCAATGGCAAGGTAAGATATTGGTTCACTAAACTTTTTTAAAAGCAGGTAGAGCTGTACTAATCTCAGACAAAGAAAAATTTTCCTAGATATCTGCTAGTGATCCCTCCAAAACTAGCCTGCTACACTGCGAGTAACTCAGTTCTGACTGAGAGGCATTGACACAGTTTTTTAACCTTAGCCTACTTCAAAATAGAGCTCTTGGTTAATCCTAGGGCAAAACCTTGTCTAACTAGCCCACTTCCCACTAGTAATTAAGGTATAATCCTACCACAATGGGCAGCCAGTTTCCCACCATTTTTCTAGCCAGCCTGATTGACCATGAGTTTCCTGAAGCAATGTAGCAATTGAGTTGTTTACTGACAACCACTTATTCCTAAAATAAACAAATACAATATGTGAGAAATGTATATACACTATGAATTTGGAATCAATTCTCTCGTGTAGAAACAAGCCAAACATCAAACAGACTTTACCTCTCACACATAACAAGCATACAACACATAAACCCACATACATGGAGGTACTCACTCAAAGCCTACTAAAAGATCAGAGACTTTCTGAGTGCAAACCTATTGCGCACACTACAGATACAACAGAATACACTACACATAATAACACACACACCAGTGTCTCAACTAATAAGCCCCTAAGGCAAAACACCTTAAAACCAACTGTCCTGGTCATTGCCGACACCACAGTGAGACACACAGATGTCCCCCTCACCGAGCTGGACAAGGAGAAGGTCACAATTAGCTGTCTGTCAGGTGCCAGGATCCATCAAATCACACAAACTCAAGTCTCTCCACAACAAGTACCAGTATGCCTCTGTCATAGTCCATGTTGGGGTGAATGACTTGAGACATACCTCTCTGGACTATACGAAGAGAGACATGATTGAACTTTCTGATTATGTGTCCCAGGTATGTATGTCCCTAGCCCTAAGCATTATTCTACCTTCACCCAGGATGATGCCTCAATATAAACAAAAAATGATTGACTTCAACAACTGGCTTAGTTTCTAATGTCAGTCCGGCGGGATCTAGTATTTGTCATCCTGGGAAGACAAGGTCGACAGACCACACTGCTTTGCCAGGGATGGTCTTCACCTGTCACCTCTTGGTTTTTGGTTACTGGCAAAGGTACTTGCCTCCCCTATTGTACCTTTTTTAGGCAATGCCACAACATAAATTTCTGACATAGAAAAATCCACTTGAGACACTCAAGGTCATGCTGCTTAATGCTAGAAGTCTAAACAGGAAACTGCACTCCCTGGAAACATTCCTCATCTTGGAAGATGCTGATTTCTGTGTAGTCACTGAAACATGGTTCAAGGCCACAGAGAGCACCATGAACGCGCAAGGATGCAATGCCTTCCACATGTTCAGACCTCAAAATGAGCATGAAAGAACCAAAGGCAGAGGTGTATTCATCTTCATTAAGGACAAATACACCTCAAGACTGGTTAAATAGTACGACTCTCTTGATCTACTCCAAGTGAAATTAACTGTAGGTAAAACCCCCTTCCACATCATTGTTAGCTACAGGTCCCCCACCATGAACTAAGAGAAACACACTGCCTACCTGTACTTACTACAGTCACTTGCTATACAGCTAAACACCTTGGTCATGGGTGATTTCAACTATCCTTCCATCGATTGGGAGACATACATGAGCACTAACATGCTCACCCTGTGGTTCCTTCCATCGATTGGGAGGCATACATGAGCACTAACATGCTCGCCCTGAGGTTTCTTCCATTGATTGGGAGACATACATGAGCACTAACATGCTTGCCCTGAGGTTTCTTCCATTGATTGGAAGACATACACGAGCACTAACATGCTCGCCCTGAGGTTCCATCCATTGATTGGGCGACATATATGAGCACTAACGTGCTCACCCTGAGGTTCCTTTAACTTGTCAATAAAAATGCTCTGGAACAGATAGTCTGTACCCCTACAAGGGGCTCAAATGTCCTAGACTTCGTTCTCACCAACATGGGCAGGTCACTGCACCACCTCCTCTGTATTGCCCTCCCTGTTAAGGTCAGTCTTGTTTGAAGTAATAATAAGCCCTGAACCCCCTGCCCAAGGAGCTACAATAATGAAACATTTCTCTAAAGCAAATTACAGCCTACTAAGGAGTGTTATAAATAGTTCTAACACAACAAACAAAAACTCTTAATCACGGGTGTACACCAATGCCTTATATAACCACTTATCCAAATGGATCAAAACCAGGTCCTCACAACAAACAAGCCACCCTGGTGGACCTCAAGTATAAATAGGTTGTATAGCAAGAGGAAGAAACTGATGTCTAAGAACAAGAGGGAACTGATTCAGCAGAGGAAGAACACCCTCCACAGCTTTAGCAAGCAAATCAGATATCTTATAAAGTCCTCTAAAGCTAATTAAGAAGCTAAATTAGCATCCCTAGCTAAGGATAACCATAAGGCATTCTTTAGCTATGTCTGAAATCTAAAAGGGAAGGCCCAGCTATGTGTTAATTTAGTAGTGGATGGTATCACTCATACTGAACCTGAGAAAATTGCCAACCTGTTAACTGACAGATTTTACACAAACTTCATCCCCTGTCACCATCAATCATACCCCAAAACATACCAGCCACCATTCCTCTAGCTAGTATCTCCAAAGAGCAGGTCATAACTGCTCTCTCCAAGGCCAAAAACACAGCCTCTATGCGGCCAGATAACATCCTGGGATGCTTACTAAACAGCCTAGGACCTTGTGGAACTACTTGCTAAACACTGGCTTTGTTCCAGCAGAGTGAAAAGCAGCAACAGCAGTCCTTTTGCACAAAGAGGGTCCATCAACCGATCCTGGGAACTATAGACCCATAAGCCTGACCAGCCTTATCTGCAAGGCCATGGAAAAAATCATCATGGTCCTTATTAACAAAGACATAGGTGACCTTAAAACTCTTGACACGACCCAATTTAGCTTTGTTAAGGGCAGATCATGTTTGTTAAACCTGGTGGACTAAAGCCTGAATGAAGGCAAAACAGTACATACAGCCTATCTTGACTTAGCCAAGGCTTTTGACACAATCCCCCCACTCGTGTATCATTGAGAAACTCTCCCAGTTGGGGATTAACCCATATGTCACTAGATGGGTAGCCAACTGGTTCACTGACAGAATGCATACAGTCAAAGTTGAGGATTCCACCAATAAAAGAAGGCCAGTTACCAGTGGTGTTATCACAAGGATATGTGCAGTACCCTCTACTGTATGGGATCTATTTCTCAGAAGTCCAGTCTAAATTAGACAGCCTGTGGCATACCAAGTTCGCTGATGATTGCAAACTGGGTACAATCATTGAGTCCTCAAATGATGTTAACATATTGCAAAAGGAGCTAACACAGGCAAATAATTGGTGCCAAAGCCATGGACTCAAACTAAATGCAAAAAAGTACATTATTATCCCATTTGGCAAAGGGGATGTCCCTGCAAATTACAGTATAGACAGTACCCCCTAAGCTCAAACCCAGTGGTGGGAGATTTGGGTGCACAAGTTGATAGAAGCCTAAACTTCAATCACTGTGTTTCCACAGTGGTAAGAAAGCCTTATATGTTGCACATCTCATAAGTAAAGGCATCACATCCAGGACTAAGGATGTTATAACTCCTCTGTATTTGATCTTCATCAGACCACTAATAGAGTACAATGCTCCCTTCTGTATGTACCTCATCAGACACCTGTAGCAACTAGAGAGACTACAAAGGTTCCTCACTAAGAAAATACAGGGCCTTCAAAACATAACCTATATGGATAGACTGAAATCCCTGTTCTATATAGAATGCATGTATACGTCTAGACTCTATGTTTATAAATCCCTGGCCCATGTATAATGTAAACTTCAATACTTTAAAATATCGCTTTACAAGAAATTACTAGAAAGTAATATACTGGTATGCAGCACATTAGAAAATAAAGTTAAACAGATGATCAAACTAAATTCAGAACTATAGTTGCATTCTTATTCATAGAATCAGAGAGCTGAAACTGTCTCAACTGTCTCAACATGCTAAATTCCTAGCTTTTCAGGAAAGGAACATTATATGTAGACTTTGCAAGTAGTTACATTGATTTCTTCCAGTTGTGCAGTTGTCTGCATTAGCTAGGTCCATAAGAATGATTTCAGTGAAATAAGTTCAAATATTCAAAACTGTTTTCCTACTCTAATTTCTATTTAAATGCTATGGCTCTACTAGTCACACTAGTTTCATTGAAATTGAATTAGCATGTTGTGTGTGTGTGTGTGTGTGTGTGTGTGTGTGTGTGTGTGTGTGTGTGTGTGTGTGTGTGTGTGTGTGTGTGTGTGTGAATGCGTGTATGCATGTGTGCATGTGTGAGCCTGCATCTGCTGCAGAAAGCAGCCTGCACACAGAATGTCTCCAATGTAGCACTGACAGCTTTAGTAACCACGTTCCCATTGCAGTGCACAGGTCTCTGTCTTGCTAGTGTACTTTTGTAAATGCATTGCAATGCAGTTTTATAAGACTGCTTTGGTACACACTATAGTGATCTCTGAGTTATGTAGGCGTATGTATTCATGCTGTGCAGTTCGGTTACATACCTAATAAACAACAGGTTGCCGAATGACATGAATTAATGTACTGTTTATGCTAGTCTGCTGTTAATTAACTCTGAATTACCATCTAGTATTTATCATGCATTTTTCCCTGCATTACTGTTACTATATATAGTGTGTAATATCTATAGAGCACATTGTGTCTGTAGTCAGGACTTTACGCCACAGAGCCAGGGTTGTTACAGTTCTTCTTTATGCTAGTTACATTTTCTTTTTCATTTGACAAAGAAAAAAACAAATCCCTTATTAGACTGATTTAGCTTCATTCTGATATATTATTTTTATGGTGTTTTAAAACTATCCTTAGGCAAAATACTTCAGCATTTTTTCATTAGCATGCAAATAAATCTTAAACTTGTTTCTGACAATAAGTTAATAAATAAATAAATACATCTTGGATCTTGTTTCAGAAAAAAAAGTCGTCAAAAACAAAAGTTTTCATTTGGCAAGTAAAAAAGCATATTTAAAATAATTACAAAGTGCAATGGAATATATATGGAACACATTTTGTGAAATACCCAGGGGCTTGGCATGTCATAAGCCACAGGCAGAATTCCAAGAGTTCTTTGAAGTGAATTAAATATCTGTTCTCTCCATAGTTGTATAGAGACTCATTTCTGTGTTATTTTCTAATGCCACAATTAGAATAATTTAGCTGTGCTGTAAAACACATTTAGATGTTCTAAATATACAATAAAATAGTCATTTTATTGGAATTCAGTCACCAGGCAGATGATGCAAAAGATATGCTAACACATACATTTCATTTTGGTGTCAGGCTGACTTACAGGTACTTTAACCAGTGTGGCCATACACTGTTAAGACATGTGACTGTTTCTTTGCAGAGACCTCTAACCTGTTTGAACTGATGTGATTCTATATGTAGGAAATGTATATGAAGAACGTGAATTTTCCTTTACCAATCTCATTTACTTTTCCATTTTAACTGTTAGTTCAGTGCAACAGCCTGTATTTTCATCCAGTGTTTTTCGTTGTTCATTTTCCTGCATTGGCAATATCTAAAGTCTGCTGAGGAATGCAAGTATTTCTATAGAAATTATATTTCTGCTCCAACATGCTGTACACCTAGTGATTTTACATATATATATATATATATATATATATATATATATATATATATATTTTTTTTTTGTGCATAAGAGTTCTTTTTTTTTCCCATTCCTTATGTGCAAGGTGTACTCCACATGCTTTGTCTACTATATATATATATATATATATATATATATATATATATATATATATATAAAATCAAATGCAAGACTGACTCACAGTAGATATAAGGAATATTTCTACCACTATCAGTTTCAGAGTAAGAATGCAAATCAACTAAATAGTGCATTTTTTGTGAATTTTTCCTGAATATTTGTCCTTCAAAAACAGTATATTTCAGCCTATTTTCTGTCCATGGGATTCAAATAGATGTATTTCATCCTGTGGGTAATACAGTTACATGGGATTGTGCAGTACATAACTATCCTACCAGCACTACTGTTCATTACTGCAAATTCAGTGTGTGTGTGTGTGTGTGTGTGTGTGTGTGTGTGTGTGTGTGTGTGTGTGTGTGTGTGTGTGTGTGTGTGTGTGTGTGTGTTATGAAATACCATAAGAAATAATGTACAGCAGCATTCCACTGAGCTATAGTTCCCTAACAAATGATTCTGAAATGGTGCAAACTGCAGAGCCTTGAGATATATATGAAAAATAAAATTGCAGTAGTCTATGTGGCTCCAGTGGCATAGAGAGATAAACCTCTGACTATGATCCAGGTAACTCAGGCTTGATTATCAGCTCAGGCAACTGATGGAAGCAACAGGGAGGGAGGAAGAGATGGGCATTACCATTCCATATGGGTGGACTTATGGGTAGCTACCATACCAGTCCCTGGTGGATGCTGGGGAAGGCAGATTGGAAAAAAAATTAGGGGGTGGGTTTGAGATAAGGATGTCACCCCATAGGCACAAGGTACAAGGTTTGATTCTGACCTCGGTTTATTGTCTAAGCTTGAAATGGCCCTTCAGAGTAGTTAGCTTAATATTCACCTATGAACCTGTAGTGTTGTGGACCCAAAATTTCGATACTTCCTGCCCTGCTGCTCATTGACCTTCACTAGTTGCTGTAATAAGTTTGTAGGGTAGAGACAGGCACACATCTTTGTGCTTCCTTGTACAAGACTGACGTCCCTGAGGCTAAACCATGCAGTTTGAGTTGCATATAACCAGGCTATATCTATTTATGTAAGGAGTACTGCAACCTGACAACACAGAGGTTCATAGGTTCATACTAGGCTATCTGCCCTAGGGCATTTATAAGCCTAGCCAGAATGTGTTTGGCTTTCGCCACCCATTTTAAATTAATTTTGCTATGCCCTTTTTCGAGGTTAGTATACTGTGCCTCTGTCTAACAGTGACACAGAAGTGATACCCGGGGTAAACCTACGATCTCCCATCCACTCATCAAGACTCCTCTTGAAGAGAGTCAATGAGGGACTCTGCCTAACCTGGACTGGGATTTTATTCCAGAGTGAAGGGAGCCTCTGGGTTATGAATCTGTCCCTCCAGCATGTCCTATTTATTTCAGTGCTGAGGTTCAAGTCTCGAGCACGAGCTTGATGGGATTTGGATTTTCTGAGGTGCAGCATGTCCATTAATTCCGGGTTGGACATGGCTTTATACGTCAGGCACAGATCGCCTCTGAGCAGGCGGTATGCCACTGAGTAGAGCTGGAGTTTCTTTAACCGGGTAGCATATGGCATCTGTTTGAGCCCTTTGATCCTCTTGGTGAGGTACTTTTGGGGTCTTTCCAGTTGCTGCAGGTGTCTGGTAAGGTACATCCCAAAAGGGGCATTGTACTCAATTATGGGCCTGATGAGGGATGAGTAAAGAGGCACGATGACCTCCCCTGATCTAGATGTGAATCCCTTCATGATTAGGTGGGCTATATAAAATGTTTTTCTAACCACTTTGGCAACGTGGTTGTCAAATGGGAGATTGCTATCAACTTGGGTCCCCAGGTCTCTAATTACTTCTTCCATACTTAATGGATTACCACCTATGTGGTAATTTGTGGGCACTTTGTTTTTGCCAAAGGGGATGACTATACACTTTTTGGGGTTTAGCTTGAGGCCATGGCTCTGGCACCAGTTGTCTGTTTCTATGAGGCCCTTTTGTAGGATGCTTGTGTCGGCTGGAGAGTCTATTATGGCACCCAGTTTGCAGTCATCTGCAAACTTGGTCAGCCACAGTCCTTCCGTGTTAGCCTGTACCTCCGAGAAATATATACCGAACAAGAGATGTCCCAGGACTGAGCCTTGTGGGATGCCACTTGTAACTGGTTTGGAGTCTGACATGACTCCAGCAATTCTAACCATGTGGGTTCTGTCCTTGAGCCAGTTTGCAACCCATCTAGTGACATAGGGGTTTATATTTAAGCTGGTGAGCTTATCTATAATGCCCGAGTGGGGTATTGTATCGAAGGCTTTTGCAAGGTCCAGGTAGGCTGTGTGGACCACCTTCCCCTCGTCAATGGCCTTGGTGACTGTTTCAAAGAAATCGACCAGGTTTAAGAGGCAGGATTTGCCCTTAACAAAGCCGAACTGGGTAGGATCCAGTGTCTGTAGGTCCCCAATATCTTTATTTATGAGGTCCATGATGATCCTTTCCATAGCTTTGCAGACCAAGCTAGTCAAGCTTATGGGGCGATAGTTTCCAGGATCCGTTGAGGCACCACCTTTGTGGAGAGGGACCACTGTTGCTCTACGCCACTCTTTGGGTACATATCCTGTATTAAGGCTGAGATTGAACAGTAGTTTTATGTTTGGGTTTAGTTCTTCTTGGAGTTCATGTAGGACGCAGCCCGGGACACCGTCTTGTCCCATTGATGCTGTGTTTTTTGCTTTGGAGAGGGTGGCTCTTACCTGAGCATCTGAGATGTCAGGGGGGCAGAACTCTGCTGGGATAGATATTTGCCCTTTTGGTGGGGAAGGGGGGGAGAAGTTTGCACTGAACCTGTCAGCTAGGATGTTGGCAAATGTTTGTGGGTTTGGTGTATTTTTTGTCATTTTGGACTAATTCTGAGCATATCTGGGAATTTGCACCCAGGTTCCTAACATAACTAAAGAAAGCCTTGTGATTATCCTTAGTGTCCTGTGCAATTTTTCTCTCGAAGCTGGCCTTAGACGATTTTATGAGTGCCCGTAGTTTTTTGCTAATACTATTCAGAGATGCCTCCCCTTTTTGGGATTTTGCTCTATCATGTAGTAGCTTCCTCCTTCTATTGTATAGTTTGTTTATGGCTGGGGTCCACCAGACAGGATGCCTAACTTTGGAGGATTGGGTCTTGGTTTTATTTGGGATTGCATGATCCATGCATTCCTGAAGGTGTTCATAGAATGCGTTTATAAGGGATTCTGCGGTCTGGGCCATATTTTCCACAGGCCTGGAGGCTTTGAAGGATTCCACCTCGGTTTTGAGGAGTGTGAAATTTGCTTTAGAGAAGTTTTTCACTGTGGTTTTCTGGGCAGGGGCTGGGGTCGGGATGTGAATATCTAGTGAGATTAGTTTATGGTCTGATCTTACCAGTGAGGGATACACTTCTGGTCTGGAGCATAGAGTCCCCATGTTGGTGATGATCAGGTCCAGTATGTTATCCCCTCTTGTGGGAGTGGCAACAAGTTGTTCCATAGCATTTGAGTTTATAAATTCTAGGAACCTTTGAGCTAGGGTGTTGGAGCTAGAGTAATGCTCCCAGTCTGTTAGGGTAGTTGAAGTCGCCCAATATAATGGTGTTTGGAGAGACCTTCATATTTTCCAGTGTTCTCAGGAAGGCCGAGTGGGGTTCCTGGGTTTGGGAGGGTGGTCTGTAGTAGGCTATAAACTGGAAGGCAGTTTTACCCACTGTTAGTTGCACATGGATAGTCTCTGATGCTTCGTGCTGTGCCACCATCCTGGAGGTGTGGGTATCTTTGACGAATATTGATACTCCTCCTCCTTTTGTGGTTCGGTCCAAGTTTTGGGGCCGAAAAACTTGGTATGAGGTATAACCTGGTAGTGCTGGGGTGCACTCGGGAGCCTTGAACCAGGTTTCTGTTACTGCACAGATATCGATGTTCTCCATGCTAAGGAGAGTTTTGAGTGCGTGCATCTTGAGGTTTAGACTTCTGGCATTGTGTAGCATTACTCTTAGTTTCTTATCCCTTGTGATACCTATGGAGGTGGGTTTGTCTTTTGAGCCTTGCCTAAAAAAGGCACTATGGGGTTGGCAAGAGCCTTTGCCAATATCCAAAAGCCCAGGGGTGACAGGTGCAAGCCGTCCCTAGCGAAGCATCGTGGCTTGTCGAGCATGTCATCCCAGGCAGACAGGCATTGGATCCCCTTTGAATGACACCAATACTTAAGCCAATTGTTGAAATTGATCAGCTTGTCTTCATATTGTGGCATCATTCTTGGTGAGGGTAAGATGCTACTCAAGGTCAGGGTCATACCAGCCTGAGCTACATGCTCAGAGACCTCCTCTATGTCTCTTTTCATGTAGTCCAGGGAGGTACGTCTCAGGTCATTCACACCAGCATGGACAATGACTAAGTCATATTTTTTCTTGCCTTGGAGTGACCTGAGTGCTTGTGTTATGGGGCGGATCCTAGCACCCAACAGGCAGCTCACCGTGACCTTCTCCTTGTTCAGCCTGGTGAGCAGGACGTCAGTGTGTCTGATGATAGAGTCACCTATTACAAGTGTATCAGGTGTGTTGTTTAGCCTTAAGGGCTGTGACTGTTCAGCACACTGGCTTTGTGAGCTATGTGTTGCACGTGTTTTGTTTTGGGGTAGCGGTTGCTTGGGTGCCTGCTTTGGAGGTCTCTGCTTCTTAGGCAGATTTTTATTTAGAGCCTCCGAGTATGTTTTTGTGTGTTTATGTGTTTGGTTTGCTGTCGTGGTAGGTCTATGTGAGACTGGAATTGTAGTGAGTGTGGTTTCCTTCTCCTCCTGACTGGTTACACTAGTACTGAGTTGAGAGAGCTTAACCTCCAGTTTTGCTATATGGTTGCATCTCTCACATGTGTTGGAATTTGTTGGGAGGAGGAGAGGGTTGTCTGTGTACATGAGGCAGTTGTAACATTGCCTCAAGATTCCCAGATTCACCAGCTGGACCAGAGAGGAGATTGACAACTGATCTTTGGACATGCTAGAATAGTACTGGGAATTCCTTTATAACTGAAAAAAAGGGCCAATGGGGAACAAACTACTCAAGGTGAGTTTATGAGGGTGTAGTGCTTTTAATTTTTTAGTGCTGACTTATATAATTGCTTTAGTGAGCAAGTGCCAGGCTTTAGAGTGGGAATAGGGTGTTTATTATGAGAACTAGATCAGTTCTAAGGGAAAAAGTGAAGAGCAGACTTTGTGGAGCCGAGAAAGATTTAAACCCAATTAAGCGGCGCTGCCCGATGCTGCGCTATGCGCAAAATCACGCAAAGCCGCGCTAAAGCGGGTTTTATACAGGGGGACTTGAAAGAGCTAAAAATTGGCCCAAAATGGCCAATAGACTACCAGATTCCTGTGCTGGGAACACTCCTCCAGGGATAGATAGGCTGCTCCAAGCTCCCCACTGCCACTGGTGAACAAAGAAGCCTCCCTTTATCCAAGAAAGGAAATGGGCAACACAGGAACTTTCCAAAAGTCCAGAATACAGCAAAGCCTGTATATGGACTTCTCTAGGTCAGGAAAGATGGGAAACAAGGATATATTTTTTTTTGCAACAAACAGCAGGAAAATGCAATAAATATGTAACACAGGCTAGCGCACTTGAATGTGTAGCCTCAACAGGTAAAAGCAACAAACAAGACAAACTTTAAAAGTGCAGGTGCAAAAACAACTTTAAACAGTTTAAATCAGTTCAAGAAGCAAAAATACTTGCAGTTTAGCTAGATCGGACAGTCGCCCAGGTAGTAGCAGGAAAACAAACACTTTTATCAGAGGCATGTGATATGCAAATCAGGCACCCAAAACAACATATCTGGGAAAGGCATCTGTGGCACAAATTATACTTAGCCTAACTCAGCATAACATTAATGAGATTATCTGGAGATAGTGTTGTGTAATGGGGTTTTCCATTATGCCATTTTTTTATAATGGGATTGGCATATTTATTGATTCATTGATTTATTTTCTAGCACCCACTCTATGCTGTTTAGAGCTTTGAGGAAGTTAGACCAATCTCAGCAAGTAGCAGGTATAATGAAGGAAAGCAGTCCTATATTGGATTCCAGCATTTTACAGAATAAGCATATTCACATGCATGCCACACATACAAAGACACACACACACACACACACACACACACACACACACACACACACACTCAGTCACACACATACACTTCAACAAGCAATTCAGATAATTGTCAGTCTATGTATTGTCATGTCAATGAGATGTAAAAGTTCACAGAGAGACAGGGGGAACATGTAGTCTCCATAATGAAGGAACGCCACCTAAGGATAAAAAAAAAAATCAGATGGATATAATTAATTGTGCAGTTATAAATGTCATAAATGTATCACATGAGTATAATGTTTAGCTTAGCACAGCTCTTCACTTAATAAACTGCCAGGAATTCTTTATGAATACCACCCTATATCCAACACACACACACACACACACACACACACACACACACACACACACACACACACACACACACACACACACACACACACACACACACACACACACACACACACACACATTTGGACAAAATGGATGTGGCTGTAAGGAGTATGGTTAGCTTATGTCCTAGCTGTGCTCCTGTACCTATGTAGTAGTAGTAGTCCCTCAGGTAGTTTAACTTGCTGAAATGTTGCTCTCAGTCCACTTTCTCTCCATATCACAGCATCATGGACACTTCCAGGGTGTGTTGCCATGCTGTTTTTTATGCTGCCATCTGTTTCTCACAAAACCTGGCAGCTGATGGATGGCCAGCCCTTTTTGTTTATGTATCAGTCTGCTTCAGGATGTACTGGCATCTTGATAGGTAAGTGTGTGCAATCTATTGCATTGAGTACATAGGGAGAGGTTTGCGATGCTGTAAAACCGGTGCATTACAGTTATCTCTACAGAGGATTGATAGAAAGTGTATGCATTCATCCACCCTGCTGCACATTGCTTCCAGGAATTTTGCCAGGATACTGCTGACAGTTGTCTCTGATACTCCCACAGCATCCCCCATGTGTCTCTGGAATGTCCCAGATGCAAGTACACCCAGGCTGAGACACACTTTGGTTTCAAGGGGATGGGGTTTCCTCCCAGGATTTGCACAAACGTATGTGGGGCACACATGTTGCAGACAGCCTGGTCCAGTTGTCTGTCAATTATCTGCTGGTCTGACAACTGGTTTAGTTGCAGCCTTGCTCTGACTCTAGCTGGCTGCCTTGTTGGATGCATAGCCACAGCCTCACTTATGGCTTGTATCACTACATCCTGTTGCAATTCATTAACAGCAGGTTGCATTTTTATATATTTTTTGATCATTTGCTATGAATTTCAACAAAATCCGTAACATTCACTTTATTTTCTTGGGGTCTGTAAAGCATATGCTGACAATTTCAGAAATAGAGTTGGTGTGGCTGTTTGTTGCATTTAGGTTGTAGTCTGTATGCACAATGTATTTTGGAATCAGACCGATATACGCAGAATACATTATTATCCTACACTGAATATCTAAGCACTCAGACTGCCTTCAACATGTCTTCTGATATTGCATCCACAGCAGATGCATTGAAGTCTTCCTTCAGCATGTTGTGCTGTTCGCAAATAGCTTCCTTGAACTTTATAGAGTCCAGCTCACTATACTTGCTAGGTGTAGTTATTTCAATAATTATTCTACTTTTGCCACTTTCTTCTTCATATCGGGTGCCTGGTTTTCTAACATCTACTTTCCTAAATATTTTTCTTAATGTTTTTCTAGTTAGTGTTTTCACTGCCTCTCAAAGTCTTGTTTATTGCAGTGTTTGCACAGTTTCCATTATATCAACCTTGACACATTAGTGTATCCTTCAGTATATAGACCTACTTCTTCTTCTTCTTTCAACTTTTTCCCAGTTAGGGGTCACCACAGCGGATCACCTGTCCGCTCATGATTGGCAGTAGAGTTTTGCGGTGTTGAGTTGCCAGCCCGGTGCCCAACCTTCCACAGAAGGCACACACATGCACACACTGACACTTAGGGCCAATTTAGAGTGTCCAATCCACCTACAGCATGTCTTTGGGATGTGGGAGGAAACCAGAGCACCCAGAGGAAACCCACGCAACCACAGGGAGGACATGCAGACTCCACACAGAAGGCACCACAGCCGAGAATCGAACCGGAGAACCTCTTGCTGTGAGGCGGCAACGCTAACCACTGCACCACCGTGGCCGCCCATCCTTCAGTATATAGACCTAAAGGTGTAAAATAAAATACAGTGGGTAAGATAAATTGTTGCCTGAAGTTTATTCCTGTGTGCAGATGCAATTTTCAGTATTAGTGCCAGTGATCTGAAATATTAATTACTAGCTGTGTTCCCATTTGTTCATATCATATTGCTGACCCTTCATATATTCTCAGATGTTTCCACACTTCCTCTTGCTCCAATTCCTCTGTATCACATTTATCTCCCAAACTAATATTTTATTAATGTTTTAATTTCCTGATATAAATGTTGCTTTTCCACATTTAGCAATGCCAGGTACCATTCTTATATAATCTGAAGAGGATTATTTGCTTGTCTGCTGAGCTGTACAGTTTTCCTGAGAGTCTTTTTGCCTTTATTTTATTTCTCCCTGTCTTTTGAGTTTGTAATCACATGATGGGAATGGACCCCAGTCCTAAATCAAAGTATGATTAAAGTTCATGAAATTAGTATTGTTTCAATCTTTGATGTTAGCCAGAAGTGCTCTTCACAGCACCCGCAATGTGTTCAACAATGACTCCTTCTGCAGTTTCTATGGAATTACATGTATCAATATCATATCTAAGCACAATTGTAAATTATTTTTTATAAGACCCGTTACTCCTACTACTATTGGGACTGTCTGGGTATCCTTCTTCCACATGGCTCTTGCCTCTGCCTGCACATCCTGGTATTTTATGGCTTTGTGTCTCTCTGTACATATGACACTATAGTCACTGGGTGTAGTAATTTCAATGATCAATGCTACTTTTGTCTTCTTTTACTACTATATCTGGTTTTCTTGCATCTGTCTTTTGAACTGCTGCTAATAGGTGATCCCTTGTGATGTAGACATTATAATTTTCTATGATGCTTTTGGCTCATTTTTACAGTGTTTTTAAGCAACTTCAATATTATAATGTTTGCACAATTCCTAATGCAACAGTCTTGCCAGATTATTATGCCTTTCAGTGTACAGTCTTTCTGCCATTAGTATATCACAAGCAGCAACAAGATGTGCTACTGTTTCCAATTCTGTTTTACAAAACCTATATTTGTCTGTTTTTCCCACATGTTCAATGGACTTTGTAAACCAACGTGTATGAAGTCCACTATCTTGGGCCACCAATATTAACCTTTCGTCTTTTGGTTTAAATTCACCTCTCCTTAAACATTCCTGCATTCGATCCTGATCAACATGAGGTCGTTGCAAGAGTTTTCTACACTTGCAACTATATTTATACATTTTCCACAATTCTTGCCTTCTAGTCAGATCCTTCACCATATATTCTTTCTTTTGTTTTTGGCACATTCAGTTGCTGCTTGAGTTTTAACTACTTCTGGTTTGATTCCCATTCCCCCTTGATGCCGATATGCTTCTGCTAAACTAAGCAGGGAAGTCATCTTATTCTCCTCATGTTTTAAAATGCTCACTACATTCAGGTCTTGTGAGTTCAGCAGATATGTATGCAATCCTACAATTACAGATCGATTTTGAGGAGGCCCACACCTCCTTCAAAACAGAATATATAGTCTTGGTATGCAGTGATTTTTATAAATCATTTGATGAGCATGAAGCATCCTTCTTGTTTTTCTGTCCAACCTATCCAACGCTTTTTGGGGCTAGTCAATCACTCTAAAACTGTATGTTAAGATAGGAAGAGCAAATTGGTTTATAGCTTGGACTTTGTTCCTAGATGTCAAGGCTGTTTTCAGTATTAATTTAAGTCTTCTAAAATATTACTTATTAAGTTTTACTTGCATATGTTCATGTTTTATTGTTGATCCTTCATCAATTCCCAAATATTTATACACTCCTTCTTGCTCAAGTTCTTTTATATCACATTCTTGTCCCAAACTGATGTTTTCTTGGTGCTGCAGTTTTCCTGCTTTAAAGGTTGCTTTTGCACATTTATCAAGATCAAATGACATTTTTATATCATCTAAAAAATGTTGACCACTTGCAGTTGGCTTTCACTTCCTTATCTGATGAAATATACAGTTTTAAATCATCGACAAAAAGAAGATGTGAAGTCTTTATACTTTGTTGTATTCTGGGTGCCAAATTGTAGCCATGACCTAATCTGTTAATTAGACAGCTTAATGGGTTAAGGACAAGACAAAAGAGCAGCAGTGACAGAGTCACTCTGGAATATCCCCCTTTGGATTTTTATCCCTGGAATAATAATTTGTCCTTTATCATGGTTTAACTGCAAAGTAGTTTGCCACTGCTTCATGGCTGCTGTAATGTAATCGATCAGAGTAGGTTGTGTCTTATACATTTTAAGCACTATTTTATCCATGAATGTGGGATACTACTAAATGCTTTTTTGTAGCCTATCCATGCCATACTTAGATTCTTCCCTTTTTTTACAGTTCTTCATTATGACTTTATTTAACAACAAATGATCCTTTGTTCCATATGACTTTCTTTTATTACCCTTTTGTTCTAGTGCCCTGATTGAGTTTTCCTCTAAATGACTATAAACTGTCAGCATCAATTCCAGTGTATAGTTTACAGATGGTTGGAAGGCAAATTATTTATTTATTTATTCATTTATTTATTTGCAGTTTGTTAACCGGGAAAGTCCATTGGGCCAGAATGAGCCAGTTTTCAATGGAGGCTCAGGGAGAAAATCTCCATATACAATTATTACAAAGCTAATATCAACAAAGTTAACGACAATTTTCAAAAACTGCTAAAACTACAGTAATATAGAAGACATAATAATAACATTTGAGGAAGGTGTTGTAACACAGTATTGAATGAAATTAAAACATAAGTATTTTGGAGTACATACGTATAATTTGGAGTGCAGGCATTTATGCCCTCAAAGTTTCATGAGGTGAGAGGTAGGAAGAATTAGAGGAGGAGTGTAGAATAGTGAGAGGTGAATAGGTTGAGTTATGAGAAAGTAAAAAAGGGGGAGGGAGTGGAAATGAAATGAAGGGAATCACTAGGGTGAGTTATGAGAAAGGAAAAAGGGAGAGGGAGTGGAAATTAAATGAAGGGAGTCACTAGGGTGAGTTATGAGAAAGAAAAAGGGAGATGGAGTGGAAATGAAATGAAGGGAGTCACTAGGGTGAGTTATAAGAAAGGAAAAAGGGAGAGGGAGTGGAAATGAAATGAAGGGAGTCACTAGGGTGAGTTATGAGAGGAAAAGGGAGCAGGAGTAGAAATGAAATGAAGGGAATCACTAGGGTGAGTTATGAGAGTAGATAAAGGGAGAGGGAGTGGAAATGAAATGAAGGGAGTCACTAGGGTGAGTTATGAGAAAGGAAAAACGGAGAGGGAATGGGAATGAAATGAAGGGAGTCACTAGGGTGAGTTATGAGAAAGGAGAAAATGGAGAGAGAATGGAAATGAAATGAAGGGAGTCACTAGGGTGAGTTATGAGAAAGGAAAAAGGGAGAGGGAGTGGAAATGAAATGAAGGGAGGCATTAGGGGGAGTTATGAGAAAGGAGAAAATGGAGAGGGAATGGAAATGAAATGAAGGGAGTCACTAGGCTGAGTTATGAGAAAGGAAAAAGGGAGAGGGAGTGGAAATGAAATGAAGGGAGTCATTAGGGTGAGTTATGAGAAAGGAAAAAGGGAGATGGAGTGGAAATGAAATGAAGGGAGTCACTAGGGTGAGTTATGAGAAAGGAAAAAGGGAGATGGAGTGGATATGAAATGAAGGGAGTCACTAGGGTGAGTTATGAGAGGTGAAAAGGGAGAGGGAGTGGAAATGAAATGAAGGGAGTCACTAGGGTGAGTTATGAGAGGAGAAAAGGGAGAGGGAGTGGAAATGAAATGAAGGGAGTCACTAGGGTGATTTATGAGAGGTGAAAAGGGAGAGGGAGTGGAAACAAAATGAAGGGAATCACTAGGGTGAGTTATGAGAGGAGAAAAGGGAGAGGGAGTGGAAATGAAATGAAGGGAGTCACTAGGGTGATTTATGAGAGGTGAAAAGGGAGAGGGAGTGGAAATGAAATGAAGGGAGTCACTAGGGAGAGTTATGAGAAAGGAAAAAGGGAGAGGGAGTGGAAATGAAATGAAGGGAGTCACTAGGCTGTGTTATGAGAAAGGAGAAAAGGGAGAGGGAATGGAAATGAAATGAAGGGAGTCACTAGGCTGAGTTCTGAGAAGGGAGAGAGAGTGGGAATGAAATGAAGGGAGGCATTAGGGGGAGTTATGAAAAAGGAGAAAAAAGGAAGGGGGACCAGAAATTATATAGAGGGGGCCAGGTGGGGTGAGAGCATGAACATTCCCAGTGAGAACAGAGATGGGAATGGAGCATGGTTTTGAAGGCGGAGTGGTTTTGGGTGATTTGAGTGTAGGGGGAAGTGAATTCCATAGACAAGCAAGGGAGAAAGACAGGAGAAATTGCCTAGGTGAGCATAAGAGTTTGTACACTTCGAGGAGGTTCAGGTTACTGGACGTGAGTAGTCTGTCAGGATGATGCAAGGTGAGTAAGGAGGAGAGGGAAGAGCAGTTTGTGGGTTTGAAAATGAGTTTGTGAGCAGTTAGCAGTTGAATGTAAGAGAGATAGTGGGAAGTTTCAGCCAGTTCAAGGAGTGGAGTGCATCACTGTAGTGGGAGGAGGATTTGGTCCCAGGAGCAGACTTAGAGATTTTATTGTAGCAGGATGACAGTTTTGACTTTGGGGAGGATTGAAGGCTGGTGAGAAGAGGGACTCCATACAAGAGAGAGGGTATCACGTAGGAAATAGAAAGTATATGTTTGGATGAGGGAGTGAGATAACGGCTGTGATGATACAGCATTCTGAGCTTTCGGTGTGTTTTCTTAATACTAGTTTGCATATGAATGTTAAACTTTGAATGTTCATCAATGATAACACTTAGAAGTTTTGTATGGGAGATGACTTCAATGGGAATCTTATTCTGAATGACAATGGAGAAGGAATTGTTATCGATAGAGATGTATTTAGATGGGTTAATAATCATGATTTTGTTTTTGGATGCATTGAGAGCAAGGTGATTATTCACCATCCAAGACTCAGTACAAGAGAAGGCATTTTGTGTTAGCTGCTTGAGTTTGGGGAGGGATTGAGCATAGCAAATTATGGTGGAATCGTTCACACATTGGACAAGGTTGTTGTTGGGAATGCACTGATGAAAATTATTAATGAATATGTCAAAAAGTAAGGCACCCAGTACAGAGCCTTGTGGAACTCCTGTTGGAGTGTGAAGGAAGGAAGAGGTACTATCGTTCCACTTGACGGCTTGTTGTCTATTAGAAAGGTAACTGGAAAACTAGTTAATAGAGGAGGGAGAGAGATTGAGAAGAGAGAGTTTGGACAAGAGAAGTTTGTGGGAAGCAGTATCGAAGGCCTTTGATAAGTCTAGTAGAAGGGTAGATACAATGTTGCCAGAGTCTCGGGTGCGGTCGATGATTTCAAGGAAGGAGAGAAGGGCAATGGTAGTGCTATGTAAAGGTCTAAATCCATGTTGAGTTGGAGAAAGAAGTTGATTGTCTAGGAGGTAGGGAAGGAGTTGCAAGTGTATGCATTTTTCATGGACTTTTGAGATAGGGGACAGGATTGCTATAGGATGGAAGGCGGAGTTTCAGTATTGTTGCCTCCTTAGTGGAAGGGAATTATGAATGCTTTCTTCCAGAGGAGGGGTACATAGGATTCTTGGATTGAACGGTTGATAAGTATGGTGATGGGAAGGGCTATGTCATCTGCAGCTAGCTTGAGAAGGTTAGATGGAAGGTTGTCTGGGACATGAGAGCATGGTTTTAGTTTTAGTAGATTTTTTATGTTGTGTAGAGAGACAGGTCATATGGTAAAGTGTGGGGGGGAGATGAGTAGTGTTGATGTCTGTGGGACTAGAGATGAGGGTATGGGATGAGGGTGGAGTAGAAGTGTTATTGGAGAATGATGTGGTGACCTTGTCTATTGAATCAATAAAGAAAGAGTTGAACTGGGTAGCTTAGATATGATCTGGAGAGTTAGAGTCAGGGGAGGAATTGTCTTTTTTGCCAGGAGAGAGGAGAGCAGATATACTGTTCCAAACTTTTAAGGGTTGGATCTATGATTGCTTTGAAGCTTGATGTAGTAGGACTTTCAGTCTAAAGCAATTTGTTTTTTCACTTTATTATGAAGTTGCTTATACTCAGTAAGGATGTTAGGTGTTTTATAATTATGGTAATGCTTCCAAGATTTATCTCAGAGATGCATGAGTATAATAGTTGCTTTAGTTAGCCAAGGGGTAGATTTGGTTTTGATTCATTTAGTTCTGGGGGAGCAAAGCTATCTAGCAGGTTATTGAATGTAGTACTGAAATATATAACAGCATCATCAAAAGGGAGAGTTTTTACAAGGTACCAGTTCATATGTTTTAGTTAGTGGACTGTATTACAGATATCAGGAAAAATCTTTCTAGTAAAGAGGAGACAGTCATTATAGTAATGTGATGAGAGATATAAGTTGAGAGGTGAGATTCTTTTAAGGCATGTATTGAAGTTGTATGATAGAGAGGGGAGTTAGAAAAGTCGGGTAGTCTGGTAAGATAGACTAAGCAGTAGAGGAGGAAAGGTAGACATATTAATGGTAGAGTATGTGTAGGTTTGATTTGCATCATGGTAGTGCAAGATTTTAGTATGCAGTGAGGATGTGCAGAGGGGAGAAGGAATTAGCAGAAGGTAAAGTGTTGTGAGGTCTTTGGCAGTAAGAATGGGGAAGGAAGGAAGGTAAGAACAGGTAAGAGGAGGGTTGTGGTTAGTGGAAACTGGAGGGGTTAGAGGATGAAGATGTTGGTGGGGATTGTTCAGATAGGCTGAATGCTAGAGGGGGTGGATTTAGGGTTATAAGTGTAGATGCACTGAGGGTGTGTGGGAAAAGGGAAGCAGAGTGGGCCCAAATGGCGAACAGAGTGGGCAGAGCTGAGAAGGAGGAAGGAGCAGAAGAGACCTACTTTTTAGGCTAGCTTGCAGGTTCACTCTTAGGTAGAAGCATTGTTTTTCCTATTGTTAGTCAGGTCTGTGTCTTTTTGGGGTGTGCATACCAATAGTTCTTACTCATGGCTAAATCTTCATGTAAAGATCTTAATAATTTTAGCCAAAAGTTAGGTACTGCAGCTGGGCCTGGGGTTTTCCAATTAGGAGTTTTTCTTAACTTTTTTTCAATTTCTGTGGCTGTTACTTCATCCCATTTCATATCCTGTACATTTGAACTTCCTATTTTTTCTTTTACATCTTCTATCCATTTAGCATCTTTGTTATGTTCCACAGGATCTTCATAGAGATTTCTCCAAATGTATCTATACTATATACAGTTTTCCTGAGAATTGTCAGTATGGTGATGAAGATGAATCATGAAGAGTTTTAAGCAGGGGCATTATATTGTTTTATTTTCAAATAGAAAACCTTGCTACTGCAAAAAGATTGTAAATTTATGTGTCACCATGGAACATATTTCTTCAATTAATTGTGCAGCAAGAACAAATAGCTAAATTATTTGAATCAACAAGTTTGCATTTTCATCACTGTACTTTTACACTGTGAAGTGATTGTTTTATTCTCAGTTGACGTATGCTGACACTCGCAAAGTCCATGATCCCACAATCCCGTGAATGGTCCCATGATCCTGAAGTTGATAATGCAAAGCTCATCATTTTGTGATACTTGACATTTGAATTTTAACTGATGCACTCTCATAACTGCACTAAAAAAAGAAAAAGATCTGTAGGTACTTGCATGGGGTATATTAGAAACCTCCAACACTCTACTAAAGGATCAGCATTAATTAGTTTCTTCCACTGTAATGTCAGTAAATCTACAAAAGGGAATATGTTTATGGCTGAATGAATCTAGAAGGAGCGTATCATTACTATAGCAATTTCAAGCACACAGTTTCCCTTTATGCATACACCTTAAATTCTTTTATTGAAGTTGTACAAGAAAGCTGTGTAGGTTCTTCCTTCGGACTATATAGGAATCTTCCAGATAATGGAAAACAGGACAGATTATTCCTTCTCTAAAATATAGAGATTATTCTTTTTTACTTGAATAAGGTTCATCGCGATCATGATCCCGAAGTAAAACATTGTGTCATCTACCTATTGCCAGGTAACATTAGAAAATAAATCAAGTGAGGGATTTGTAATACCTTCTGGTGTCAATTTAGATATTTTGAAGGGAATGACTGCTATAAAACCCTGGAAAAATGAAAACATATTTTGCTGTTTGAACTAAATAAGTGATGGAATGAGTGTACAATAAGAAATCATCATTTGCAAAGAGTGCTTTCTCATGGATTCCTGACCCTCTCTTAAGTTCATTATTGTAGGTATTTACACATGGCACGACAAGAAAAATGCTTTGCCTGTGCACAACTGACATTCCTCAGAGCTGTAATTTTTTTTATCACAAATGATAGACAATACAACTACTTGAAGCACCACACTGTAAAGCTGCAGTGAAAGAAGGAATACACTAGATGGGTAAACACACAGTATACACTGACTTCCATTACACACATGAAGTCAACAAACATCAAACATAATTTTGGAAAGGTAATGTCACCAATGAACCAAACACCAAATATTTCTCCAAAAACTGTTAAAAGTTGTATGTCCAGTGCAGACAGTACTGTAGAATATTCGTACCCTTGTCTTATGTTCCTTTCCTGTGGGAATTTGAATGAAATAAATCATTCTGTTTTAATCTGAGAAAAACAGCCTAATTATGTGAACTGTAATGCATATTTTAAAGATTCTAATACTATTTTGTAGCACCTCAAATAAATATCTATAATTCATAAGATTAAATTAGATAATCTGGGGATACTTTTTGACACAAATAATACCATTTTACATTAGCTTCTGAGGTTATAACCATTGTGGTCAGAGTGCACCAGATCTGGAAGTCTGTTCTCTAGCATATGGATAATGATTTTATAATGCACAATAACAAGCCTACAAGAAATATATTGTAAAGGTCCAGATGGGGACATGATAAAATCAGCAAGCAAAGGAGAGTAGTATTGCTGGAATTTAATTCATCCTCAAGAATGGGAGGTACCTTCACGAGGTGGATCTTCTTTTCACAAAATCTCACTAAGACAACATTGATATATAGATGGTATTTTATATAGCATATATCATGGACAAAAGTAGGTTAAGAAATAAAAAAGGCAGTTAGGTGCAAAAGTCCAGGGATAAAAAAAAACACCCAATTCAATAGGTGTACTGGTGCCAGGAGTGAACAAAATTACAGTGTAGAATTCTCAAGACTGAAACATTCTCACAATGGGATTAGGCCAGGCTTGGGGTAGGATAAACTCCCTGTTATAAGAGGAAGTAATGGGCCACAAAAAAACACAGAGTGACAGGCCAAAAAAAAAAGCCATAACAAATGACAGAGTGGGCTATTGAGGATAAGAAAGACATTATGCATTCTTACCATTATGCAGAAAGCCCAGAATTTCTGGATAGAAGATATTCAAAAAGATTAAGAGAGAATTTAGAGGAAAGAAAAACTGGCAAAAGCTTCAAACACAAAATTGTGTTCATTAATACAACAGATTCATAAAAAAACATTATATAGACCAAGACACCTTGGGCCATTAGAAAAAAGAACCTAAAGATTTTTAAAAGGTATAAAAAAGAAACATGGACATAGGAAAGAAAGAGATATCTGATATGGCGCTTACTGCTGCTTTAAACTTCAGTGCTGAACTTCCCTGTACCCAGTCTGAACCAGAGAACCACCGCTACCCAGTCCAACACTGTCATTAGCATATACTATCAAAAGTATTACGTATGTTATTCTATAAAACTTACTTTGTATCTCCACACCTTGTTGTTAATTATAGCTGACTGTTAAGCACACCACCAAACCCAAGCCCCCCCACCCAGTCAAATAGTTGTCCCTCAATCTCTATTTTCTCTTAGCTTCCCTTTTTCTCTCTAGTCTCCATTGTATTAGTGTGCCTTTTCTTCCTGCTAGTTCTATGTATTGTCCCTTATTTCTCCACCTCCCTAATCTTTTTATTCTCTTGCCTTTTTTCTCTTTTCCTAGGTTAATATAGCTTTCCCTACTACTTGCACTCTGTTCCCTTCCCTCATCTGTATCATCTCTCTGTATTGACTACATCTCTTTGCTTTCAGCTCTGTCTTTCACTACTTACTTTTTCCCCTTTCTAGACTACATTCTGCTGTTTAATCTAATTTAATCTAATTTCCTTTTGTAATCCTTGTCTCATATTATTGAACTAATCTCCCTCTCTAATCTAATTTCCACTCTTTATCTAATATGCTTTCTGTACCTTAGATCCCCCTCCCCATTCGACCAGTGCTTTCCTGACTCTGCTTTTCTGTTTTGGCTAAAACCTCACCTTTCTCTGACACACACACACACACACACACACACACACACACACACACACACACACACACACACTTTGAGATTTGAGATAAGAGTTATATACAACCACACAGACACTCCTGGGGAAGGCTGGCACAGGTTATCTAGCTGTGCCCCTTTAACCCAGACTATAAGGTAGCACCACTTGCCAACACCAACTAATATTTATCAGCTACTAAAAAGGTCTTTAACAAATAGCGTCCAGTTATTACTGTGCATCATTATTAGCCAAATGGTAAGTGTAATTGAACAGTCAAAGCTTATTGGAGTGGCTTGGCCAGTATCACTATATACATGCAATGTACTCTAGAGCTTAAATTATCTCTACACAAAATAGCCACAGTTGAAAGGTTTAAAAATATTTAATAAATAATAAAAACACAAGACAATACTTCTTACTACACAGTGCTAGTCAAGAGTTCAGACATCACAGAGAAATACTTAAAATAATACAGTAGAAAAGTTCTGACATCAATACAGAGAAAAGACTAATCTAATCTTCCTAGTTTCTAGCTATATCTAAGAGAAAACACAGTTCTAAAATAAACTCACATATAGAACACAGGCAGTGCTGGTTATGTTGGATGTTCTCAAGACAAATGTTAAAAGCTCTCTGATTCTCTCTCTTTAAATTGATAACACAGTGCTGCTTCACATTACATCATTCTTAACAATTTTCTGTTTTCCCAGTCTAACAGAAACTCAAAGGTTATTAGCCCTTTTGATCATGCAGCTGGTCAGGAGACCAGAGCAATAAAAGACATTATACATTTAAAGAAAAAACTCCAAGACCGTCGGCAGAGACAATAGTTCAAATAAATTGATGTAACACCCTTGGTTTCCAGAACAAATACAAGAAAACAAATGCCCAAAAATGGAGAAGCTTTGTTGCAAAACGTAAAAAGTTTAATTCCAAAGTAACAAAGCAAAGCTGAAAGCATCCAAACGTTTTAGAAGACAAGCGCTTTCGCCTGGGTCATTCCAGGCTTTATCAAGTCATAAACAAGTAAGCATCATGTTGTCAGCTGTTTAAATAGCCCTCATAAATCAGTCACGTGTTAAGTTAAACAAAAGTTAATTGCGTACACCTTCCAAGGTTAAATTTTAAAAAATAAATGGTGTGGTGCAAATCACACTTACTTTTACATTAAATAGTGTAAAACAAACTGTTCTTTCATACAAAGTATGAACATTTCAAATAAAAACCTTAGTAATGATAAGATTTAAAAACTGATACAAAGGCACATTCAAAGTGTCTACTTCATAATATCAGTGCATGGAAACATGCCTAGATAAATCCAATTCACCAATAAAATAAAAAAATTTTTTTAAGCATTGAATGTAGGACAAAATACAAATTAATGTGTAATAGTTTAAAGCCTAGCTCTCCTAAGTTTAAGCACTGAACTAATGCTAATTGTACCATTCAAACCTGGAGCTTTGCTTGCATCAAGCCTAAGCTGCCAGATCAACTCCCTGAATTCCAGAGTGGACTCCCAATCCCCTCCTCTGATGTTGGGGTTCACCTGTTCTAATACCATAAATGCAAGTTTGTAGTTAGGACATAGAAGCGAGTGTTTAAAGAATGCGTTACTTTCTTTCTTTTTTTCTATGTCATAATTGTGCTCGTATTGTCTTTTTCTGAGTTCCCGTTCCATCTTGCCTATGTAAAAACTACCACAGGTGGTACATAGACCAAGGTAAACCACCCCTTTAGTTCCACATGTGAAGTAACCAGAAGATCTAATATGGATGTTTCGAGCTTTCAAATAAATGTGTGAGTTGTTAATAATGAGTGCACATTGCTGGCAGGCTCCACATTTAAAGGTGCCTTTCCTGTGCTGTTGCCTTCCATTAGAGTTAGTGGGTTTCTTCTCAAAAATCTGTTTTAAGTTTTGCCCCCTCTTTCTCACAAATCTAGGCTCGTCAGAGATGATCTTGAATTCATCATTACCAGACAGAACAAACCAGTATTTAGAAACAATACTTTCTATTTGTTGCGAATTAGCGGAAAAGGTGTAAATAAATTCACCACCATTCGAAACAGATTTGTTACTTTGTGCTCCCAAATGGGGAATGTTGGACAGTGTTTCTCCAAACAGCGGGGGATAATTAGTGTCCCTTTTACCAAGCACTTCGTCTGCTAGAGTTTTAAATAAGTTGGTAGGGTAACCCCTCTCAGTGAACATGTTGTGTAAGTTGTTAATTTCCTGCAGAAAGTCCGTCAACCTACTACACATTCTGGAGGCTCTAATTAGTTGCCCCTTAATTATACCTTTCTTTTGAAAAAAAGGATGTTGACTGTCAAAATGTAGCAGGGAATTCGAGAAAGTGGGTTTTCTGTATATTTTGGAATGCAAATACAGTGAGTCAGGATCTCTAAAAATGTTGACGTCAAGGTAGTGTAGTTCGTGGTGACTAATTTTATATGTAAAAGTCAGGAACTCAGTGGTGGAATTAATGTATTGTAAAAAGGCCAAAAGCTGCTCCTCAGTACCTTCCCAAATTAAACAAATGTCATCCAAATATCTACAGTAAAAGGTGAGGTGTTGCGCCCATGCTGTGCCAAAGATGAAAGTCTGCTCCCATCTGTGCAAAACAATATTTGCATAGATGGTGGCACAGGAGGCACCCATCGCTACACCTTTGAGCTGTTTGAAAAGCTCACCATTGAAACAAATGAAGTTATTGTCCAGTACCATACTCATCAGTTCAGTCAACAAGTTTAAAAAGTTGTTGCTTAAATTGGTTTCTTGGGTAAGAAAATCAGTGAACCATTCCAATCCTGTGGTGTGGGGGATACTAGGAAAGAGATCCTTAATGTCCACTGTGACCAAAAAGGATGTGGGGGGGCATTTGTCTTTTGGAAACTTTCTAAGAAATTCCCATGAATCTTTACAGACATGAGTCAGTGCGGCGGTGTGTTGCTTAGTGATGTAGTCGATAAATTTAGCAATAGGTTCAGTGACACCACCTGCACCAGAAACAATGGGCCTAAAATTCAGAGGGTTAATGCCCTTGTGAGTTTTTGGAATTCCAAAAATAACAGGAATGGTGGGTTTGTTCACCACCAAAAAATTGTAAAATTTTTCGTTTATGGAACCCTGCAACAAGTAATCATACAAAGAGTATTTTATTTTGGCCAGGGCAATGTTGTACTCGTTGCGGGAAACTAAGCAGTATTGACTTTCATCGTGCAGTATGTCATGCATGCTTGCTTCATAACTGGAACCGTACATAAGTACAACCCCACCACCTTTATCAGGTTTCATTACCCTGATCTGTTCTTTGGAGAGCATATTAATGTATTCAAATTCATGTTTACCCACATTTGCTTGCTCAACTCTGGTGTTGTCATGATATATGCCCCGTAAGTCTAGTTCAATCAGTTCCTCATACAGCCTGAGAGATGGGTGCATGGGGGGATTGAAAATGCTTTTCCTGTGTAACCCTACAGAGTGACCTTCCTGCCCTTTGAAAAAATATTATACATTTAAATTCTAGCATTAAATCTGGCCTCAAAACAATAGGAATAATTCCTTCATTTAGACATCTTGGCTATGAGTTTTAACATCAAACAATTACACAAATGCTTGACTTATCAGCCTTCCTACAGTAGAGTGCACTGTTGTTACATTTTTTGCAGTTCCACATTTAACAGCATTTTCTTCTATTTAAGAGACCAGTCCTGTGGCTTATATTAATATTTACAAATTACAGAATTATCTACAAAATTCTGCCTGGCTAGGCTGGCAGTCTTCACCTACCTTCACACCTTTAACATAGCACTAAAAGATAACCTCCATAAATCACGGTCATGTTTCTGTAATGAGCCAGCATAATCTATCTTCCTGTCCTCTATAATCCCTGCCTTCTTCTCTCCCCATTCTATGCTACTTCCTCTACATAATAACAAAAGAAAAACTTTACTTATAGACTGTTGTCCTCTTTGCTTCTACTACAGCAGTCTTCTCACTGGCTTCCTACCTGGGGTTTCCACCTGTATATACTTCAATAACCATTTTATCTGCTTCTCTTTACTTTTTGCTGCTTGTATATATACTTTAATAGTTATTTTTCTCTGCTTCTCTTTACTTTTTGCTATCTTATGATCTCTTACTGCATTTGTCTTCATATTTTATGCTTGTAACCGTTTATAGTTTATTATCTCTATCATATTGTACATGTCCATTATACTGTTTTGTCTCTGATCTTCCTTCTGAGTTATTTGTACTGTGTTCATTTCATATATAGTTTGTTCACCTGTAACAATTGACCTTGTTATTTACTGTTAGTTCTTATATACTCGTGTTTCTCTTGTAACAATTGTCTGTCTTATATATTGTTTATATTTTGTACTGTTGGAGCTTTTCTCCTCGGGTCTCCACTGAAAAAGGGCTTCCACCCAGTTGGACTAACCTGGTTAACAAATGTGAAATAAATAAATATTTATGCAAAGGAGAAAGCCAAACTAATAAATACAAAAAAGCAACCCCAAAAGATATTTGAAGAGAAATACTGGCAAAGGCACCCAGATATAGAAAATTTTACAGTACAAAAATAAGATCACAAAGGGAGAACATAGAACAAAAGTTAAACAAATATAAGCTGAAGTTATAGAATAGCTGCAAAGTGAAGGATTTAGTGTTGAATGTCTAATACAGGTTATGTCACAGGACAATGGAATAATGAGTCCCCAAAGTAAGGAGAAACAGGTGGAGTTAGAGATATCCGAAAAAGAAATATGGACATGGGGAAAAAAGATATTTAATACTGTGCAATATTTATGCAAAGGAGAAAGCAAATCCAATTAGTACAAGAAAGCAGTACCAAAGATATTTGAAGAGAAATATAAGTAAAGGCATCGGGATATGGAAAATTTTGCAATACTAAAAATAAGAAGACAAAGGGGGGATTAGAAAAGAAGATTAGTAATGAAGAAGTCAAAGAAAAAGAAATTGAAGTTATGGAGTACCTGTAAAGTGAATAATTTAGTGTAGAAAATCCAACATCACAGCATGACAGAATAGTGCATACCCAAATTAAGGAGAAGCAGGTGGAATGCAAATTATCTGATCAGTTGCCACATGAAGATACTCTGGAGCCTTCAGCTGGAGTTGCACAGCAAGAGAAGTTACAAGAAACAGTGGCAACTCTGATGCAGTCAATGTTGTAGAGTGATAGGTCATGTAGGATGCAGCAAAAGAGAAAATGTCACAAGAAGATGTTCTGAAACTTTTTGAAGAATGCCCACAGGAAATGGAGAATAAAGAATGTGCACTCAGTTTACAAGAAAATAAATCTAAGGGAAAAGTTGTTTGATTTTAATAGAAATGGATAGACATATTCAGACTGATAAAATAAATAGATTACAGGAAGTCAGTAAGATCCAAAATGTTAGAAGTCTGACAAAATAAATGAACCCAGTAACTAAGACTATTAACAGAACATTCATGTGATATAACAGAAGTTTGTGTCTTTCAGCTTTTCCCGGTTAGGGGTCGCCACAGCGGAACTCCGGTCCGCTAATGATTGGTAGTTGATTTTTACATGCCGGGTTACTAGCCCTGACGCACAACCTTCAACGAAGGTATGCCCATTCATGCATGTCTCCATGCAGAAGACGCTCTAGCTGAGAATTGAACCGGACAGCGTCTTACTGTGAGGCGACAACAGAAGTAAATAGGATATATTACTGTGCAGCTAAATTAATAACATATGAAGTCTTACCCCAAAAATACAGAACAGTAAGGGAACGGAAGGGAAGAAATCAAATGCCATCATGGAAATATTGAATAGAGAAAACTATAAAGCAATTAAGACAATAAGTATCACTGTTGGAAGAGTATAGAAGAGGAAACAAATTTAAAAAATACAGATAATAGACATGATAAAACAGCCTACAGTATTGCAACAGACCAAGATCTATCATACACTATTGCAAATAATAAACTAAAGATATCAGCATAGGCAGAAAAACGTAGAAAAACTACAAAATAAGCAATTCATTGTTAATCCAAAAAAAGGTTTATAGAGAATTGAGAAAGAAAGCAAAAGGAATAGAAACACCACCAAAAAAGAAGAAATAGACACCTTTTGGAGAAAGATCTATGAAGACCCTGTAGAACATAACAAATATTCTGAATGGAAAGAAGAAGTAAAAGAAACAGAAAGAAATTCAAGTATACAGGATATGAACTGGGATGAAATAATGGCCAAAGAAACTGAAATAAAATTAGGAATTGCTTTTAAATGGAAAGCCCCAGGCCCAGATGCAGTACCTAACTTCTGTCTAAAAGTATTGTTACACGAATATTTAGTCATGAGTAAGAACTACTTATATGTGCACCCCAAACATAACAGGTTAACAACAGGAAAAATGAAACTCCACTATAAGCTATCCTGAAAACTAAAGACTAATAACTTGCCTTCCAATGATTACAAGTAATGCACACAAAACACCCAGTCCGGCACACTGGTCCCAATGAAGGCAAGGAAGTCACTCCAATCTTAGAAAAAAGTAAAAAGCTTTTAATATACAAAAAAGCAATCTGCATTAAATGCTTTCATTCCACACAGGGAACTTCATCAGAATGCTTATAAAACAAATAACTGGCATTAATATAATACCAACAACTGAGTAGTACAACACACCCATTGGTTTCTGAACTAATTCAATTAACTAAAAGAATTCCAATTAAGTACTTCCAACTTGCCCACCCAAAAAAACTTGTGTGAAAGTGTAAAGGTGTAAAATATAAAAATGTATATAAAATATAAAAATATATACATTCTACTAAATAGTACAATATGACTTAATATACAAGTACAACTCAATAATACCAATATAACTGTATAACAGTATTGGGATCCAAAATTATCCCTTGATTATAAGACTCTTCTCTTGAGGGCAGGTACTATGGAGTAATGTTCATTTAAACCTGGGGGGGCATGCCTCCAGTCTCAATTAGGTTCATAGGTTCATACTAGGCTATCTGCCCTAGGGCATTTATAAGCCTAGCCAGAGTGTGTTTGGCTTTCGCCACCCATTTTAAATTAATTTTGCTATGCCCTTTTTCAAGGTTAGTATACTGTGCCTCTGTCTAACAGTGACACAGAAGTGATACCCAGGGTAAACCTACAATCTCCCATCCACTCATCAAGATTTCTCTTGAAGAGAGTGAATGAGGGACTCTGCATAACCTGGACTGGGATTTTATTCCAGAGTGAAGGGAGCCTCTGGGTTATGAATCTGTCCCTCCAGCATGTCCTATTTATTTCAGTGCTGAGGTTCAAGTCTCTCGAGCACGTAGCTCGATGGGATTTGGATTTTCTCAGGTGCAGCATGTCCATTAATTCCGGGTTGGACATGGCTTTATACGTCAGGCACAGATCGCCTCTGAGCAGGTGGTATGACACTGAGTAGAGCTGGAGTTTCTTTAACCGGGCAGCATATGGCATCTGTTTGAGCCCTTTGATCCTCTTGGTGAGGTACTTTTGGGGTCTTTCCAGTTGCTGCAGGTGTCTGGTAAGGTACATCCCAAAAGGGGCATTGTACTCAATTATGGGCCTGATGAGGGATGAGTAAAGAGGCACTATGACCTCCCCTGATCTAGATGTGAATCCCTTCATGATTAGGTGGGCTATATAAAATGTTTTTCTAACCACTTTGGCCACGTGGTTGTCAAATGAGAGATTGCTATCAACTTGGGGCCCCAGGTCCCTAACTACTTCTTCCATACTTAATGGATTACCACCTATGTGGTAATTTGTGGGCACTTTGTTTTTTGCCAAAGGGGATGACTATACACTTTTTGGCGTTTAGCTTGAGGCCATGGCTCTGGCACCAGTTGTCTGTTTCTATGAGGCCCTTTTGGAGGATGCTTGTGTCGGCTGGAGAGTCGATTATGGCACCCAGTTTGCAGTCATCTGCAAACTTGGTCAGCCACAGTCCTTCTGTGTTGGCCTGTACCTCCAAAAAATATATACCGAACAAGAGAGGTCCCAGGACTAAGCCTTGTTGGATGCCACTTTTAACTGGTTTGGAGTCTGACATGGCTCCAGCAATTCTAACCATGTGGGTTCTGTCCTTGAGCCAGTTTGCAACCCATCTAGTGACATAGGGGTTTATATTTAAGCTGGTGAGCTTATCTATAATGCCCGAGTGGGGTATTGTATCGAAGGCTTTTCCAAGGTCCAGGTAGGCTGTGTGGACCAACTTCCCCTCGTCAATGGCCTTGGTGACTGTTTCAAAGAAATCAACCAGGTTTAAGAGACAGGATCTGCCCTTAACAAAGCCAAACTGGGTAGGATCCAGTGTCTGTAGGTCCCCAATATCTTTATTTATGAGGTCCATGATGATCCTTTCCATAGCTTTGCAGACCAAGTTAGTCAGGTTTATGGGGCGATAGTTTCCAGGATCCATTGAGGCACCACCTTTGTGGAGAGGGACCACTGTTGCTGTATGCCACTCTTTGGGTACATATCCTGTAGTAAGGCTGAGACTGAACAGTAGTTTTATGTTTGGGTTTAGCTCTTCTTGGAGTTCATGTAGGACACAGCCCGGGACACCGTCTGGTCCCATTGATGCTGTGTTTTTTGCTTTGGAGAGGGCAGCTCTTACCTGAGCATCTGAGATGTCAGGGGCAGCACTCTGCTGGGATAGATATTTGCCCTTTTGGTGGGAGGGGAGAAGTTTGCTGAACCTGTCAGCTAGGATGTTGGCAATGTCTGTGGGTTCAGTGTATTTTTTGTCATTTTGGACTAATTCTGAGCATATCTGGGAATTCCCACCCAGGTTCCTAACATAACTGAAGAAAGCCTTGTGATTATCCTTAGTGTCCTGTGCAATTTTTCTCTTGAAGCTAGCCTTAGACAATTTTATGAGTGCCCGTAGTTTTTTGCTAATACTGATCAGAGATGCCTTCCCTTTTTGGGATTTTGCTCTATCATGTAGTAGCTTCCTCCTTCTATTGTATAGTTTGTTTATGGCTGGGGTCTACCAGACAGGACGTCTGCCTTTGGAGGATTGGGTCTTGGTTTTATTTGGGATTGCATGATCCATGCATTCCTGAAGGTGTTCATAGAATGTGTTTATAAAGGATTCTGCGGTCTGGGCCATATTTTCCACAGGCCCGGGGGCTTTGAAGGATTCCACCTCGGTTTTGAGGAGTGTGAAATTTGCTTTAGAGAAGTTTTTCACTGTGGTTTTCTGGGCAGGGGGTGGGGTCGGGATGTGAATATCCAGTGAGATTAGTTTATGGTCTGATCTTACCAGTGAGGGATATACTTCTGGTCTGGAGCATAGAGTCCCCATGTTGGTGATGATCAGGTCCAGTATGTTTTCCCCTCTTGTGGGAGTGGTAACAAGTTGTTCCATAGCATTTGAGTTTATAAATTCTAGGAACCTTTGGGCTAGGGTGTTGGAGCAAGAGTAATGCTCCCAGTCTATGTTTGGGTAGTTGAAGTTGCCCAATATAATGGTGTTTGGAGAGACCTTCATATTTTCCAGTGTTCTCAGGAAGGCCGAGTGGGGTTCCTGGGTTTGGGAGGGTGGTCTGTAGCAGGCTATAAACTGGAAGGCAGTTTTACCCACTGTTAGTTGCACATGGATAGTCTCTGATGATTCGTGCTGTGCCACCAACCTGGAGGTGTGGGTATCTTTGACGAATATTGATACTCCCCCTCCTTTTGTGGTTTGGTCCAAGTTTTGGGGCCGAAAAGCATGGTATGAGGTATAACCTGGTAGTGCTGGGGTGCTCTCAGGAGCCTTGAACCAGGTTTCTGTTACTGCACAGATATTGATGTTCTCCATGCTAAGGAGAGTTTTGAGTGCATGCATCTTGAGGTTTAGACTTCTGGCGTTGAGTAGCATTACTCTTAGTTTCTTATCGCTTGTGATACCTATGGAGGTGGGTTTGTCTTTTGAGCCTTGCCTAAAAAAGGCACTATGGGGGTAGCAAGAGCCTTTGCCAATATCTGAAAGCCCAGGGGTGACAGGTGCAAGCCATCCCTAGCGAAGCATCGTGGCTTGTTGAGTATGTCATCCCAGGCTGACAGGCATTGGATCCCCTTTGAATGACACCAATACTTAAGCCAATTGTTGAAATTGATCATCTTGTCTTCATATTGTGGCATCATTCTTGGTGAGGGTAAGATGCTACTCAAGGTCAGGGTCATACCGGCCTGGGCTACATACTCAGAGAGCTCCTCTATGTCTCTTTTCATGTAGTCCAGGGAGGTACGTCTCAGGTCATTCACACCAGCATGGACAATGACTGAGTCATATTTGTACTTGCCTTAGAGTGACCTGAGTGCTTGTGTTATGTGACGGATCCTAGCACCCGGCAAGCAGCTCACCGTGACCTTCTCCTTGTTCAGCCTGGTGAGCGGGATGTCAGTGTGCCTGATGACAGAGTCACCTATTACAAGTGTATCAGGTGTGTTGTTTAGCCTTAAGGGTTGTGACTGTTCAGCACACTGGCTTTGTGAGCTATGTATTGTATGTGTTGTGTTTTGGGGTAGCGGTTGCTTGGGTGTCTGCTTTGGAGGTCTCTGCTGCTTAGGCAGATTTTTATTTAGAGCCTCCTAGTATATTTTTGTGTGTTTATGTGTTTGGTTTGCTGTCGTGGTAGGTCTATGTGAGATTGGAATTGAAGTGAGTGTGGTTTCCTTCTCCTCCTGACTGGTTACGCCAGTACTGAGTTGAGAGAGCTTAGCCTCCAGTTTGGCTATATGGTTGCATCTCTCACGTGTTGGAATTTGTTGGGAGGAGGAGAGGGTTGTCTGTGTACATGAGGCAGTTATAACATTGCCTCAAGATTCCCATATTCACCAGCTGGACCAGAGAGGAGATTGACAACTGACCTTTGGACATGCTAGAATAGTATTGGGAATTGCTTTATAATTGAAAAAAAGGGCCAATGGGGAACAAGGTACTCAAGGGGAGTTTGTGAGGGTGTAGTGCTTTTAATTTTTTAGTGCTGACTTATATAATTGCTTTAGTGAGCAAGTGCCAGGTAACTTAAATGCAATGTGTTACAGGTAACTTAAATGCAAAAATGACAAACAGTAACTTTCTTTCAAGTGAAACAAGGAAATAAGTACAGTAAGCAATGCAGATATCACTAGGGATCCACGGAAGCGCTGAAAAGCCACGTTTTAGGTGGAATTAGCACTTCAGGGAAATAACAAGCAAACAAACAACAAGCATACAAACAAAGCTAGATTCATCAGGCTTGGATCTAGTCTATGCTACAGCAAACAAGGTGTACCAATTTCAGTAAGAAACAGCTCAAATATGCAGGCACTATAAGCCTTTAACCAGAAATTCCCAGCTCAGAAGGGCAGAGTCCAGCCTCTCCTCCCACAAGAGTGCAGACCACAAACCTTCTTAATGTAAAATAACTGGCCTGAAGCCCAAGTGCTTAAACCAGAACTAATACACTTTTAGAATAACAGACACTGAGCCCTCAATCAGCAGTTCCCAACTTAGAAGGATGTAAGCTACCTGTCCTGCCACCACAGTGCAGGCCACAAACCTTCCTAACGTAAAACAACTGGTCTGAAGCCCAAGTGCTTAATCCAAAAGACTTAGAATGATAGCTACACTTTAATCAAGTTACTACCAAGCAGTAATAAATACAACTGAATACTTTAAAGAATGCCTGGCACATAAGCTCACTATACTCTTAAGTTATTTTCCCAATCACCACCTCTGTCAATGTTTTAACCTGTTCCAAAACCCAAAACTTAAAACAGAATTCAGAACATACTAGAGAATGCTTGTATAAAGCATTAGTCTCCTTCCCTTTACTAATGTCATAGTTGTGTTTGTAAATTCTTTAAGTTTTCTTTCTGTTTTTCCTACATAGTATGCAAAACAGGCTGTACAGAAAGCCAAATATACCACCCCTCTGGTATAACAAGTATAATATTCCCTAGCTTTTAAAGTTCCAATAGTGCTCCAATGGTTTAATTCATCAGTATTGGCTATATAGGGACACTGAAGGCACATACCACACTTAAACATGCCATCCTTATTACCACCCCTGCTTTAATTCCTTTCAAAATATATATTTTTAAATTGGCACCCCTTCTCATTCCAAATTTTAATTTTCCTGATAAAAACCTCCAAACTGTTTGGCATACTAGAAAATATATCCCAGTATCTCTGAACAATCTTCTTTACATCCTGGGTGCCTCTGTGGTAATTGGTTACAAAATAAGATTCATGGTATTGGCCTGACTGAAGAGTGATGTCACCCTGGATACCCACTACCAGGGACTGACTTGATCCATTATCAATCAAATGTCTGTTGCCCGCACTTTCCCTTTTAACCAAAAAGGGTAAATATCTTGTACCTCAACCATGTAGAATATTGTTCATAGTGGACATAACCAAATCTATGGGATAACCTCTAGCCATAAAGTCTAGCCATAAAGAGTTTCCCTATATAAAATAATTCTTTAACTAAATCTTCCTTCAAAGAGGTCATGCTGGCTGCCCTTACCATCTGCCCTTTGATAATATTCCTCTCTTGAAAGGAAGGGTGTTCACTTTTAAAATGCAAATGGGAGTTAGAAAAATGTTCTTTTCAATACAAAGTGGAAATAAAAATCCTGTTAACCATATCTTTGTAATGTTAACATCCAAAACATGCATCCCGGTATGTCCAATATTATGAAAAATTGGTGGTATTATTAATATAATCAGTAAATGGATCAATTCCATTTATGGGGCCTTTCCATACAATAAATATATCATCCAGGTATTGGAAATATGCTCTTATATTTTCATAGCAGGGAGAAGAAAAAAACAAAATGTTGCTCCCAATAGAGTAATACTATATTCATAGGTTCATAGATTGGTACTAGGCTATTAGCCCTAGGGCCTATACAAGCCTAGCCATAACAATTCCCTGGATATTTCTTTCCACAATATTTACTTCCCTGGACCCCTGTCTAGCAGGGTGACTGACATGATCCCCGGGGTGAATTTCCTATCTCCCATCCAATCATCAAGGTTCCTTTTAAAGAGGGCCAAGAAGGCACTCTGCTTGACATGTATGGGCAGTCTATTCCAGAGTCTGGGGAGTCTCTGGGTCAGGAACCTATCCCTCCAGCATGTTTTGTTCATTTGTTCATTGTGATGACAAGGTTTAGATCCCTGGAGCGTGTGGCTCTGAGGGATTGGGATTTCTTTAAGTGGAGCATGTCCAACAGCTCAGGGTTTGACGTGGCCTTGTATGTTAAGAAGAGATCACCTCTGAGTAGACAATATGCCACAGAGTATAGCTGGAGTTTTTATAGACAGTCAGCATAGGGCATCTGCTTTAGGCCTGTGATTCTTTTAGTGAGGTATTTCTGCAGCCTTTCCAGCTGTTGCAGATGTCTTGTTAGGTACATACCAAAAGAGGCATTGTACTCTATAATGGGTCTAATGAGGGATGAGTACAGTGGGACAATGACCTCCTTTTTTCTGGATGAAAAGCCCTTAGTGATGAGGTGTGCCACATAGAAGGATTTCCTGACTGTTGTGGCAATGTGGTTATCGAAAGTGAGACCACTGTCCACCTGTGTCCCTAAGTCTCTCATCACACATTCAGTGTTTAGTGTACTGCCACCTATGTGGTAATTCATGGGTACATGTTTTTTCCCAAATGGGATAACTATGCATTTCTTGGAATTAAGCTTGAGCCCATGGCTCTGGCACCAAGCATCTGTTTCTGTAAGGCCCTTTTGTAGAATATCTACATCATTTGGGGATTCAATAATGGCTCCCAGTTTGCAGTCATCTGCAGACTTTGTTAGCCAGAGTCCCTTAGTGTTGGCCTGTACTTCAGGGAAGTAGATGCCAAACAAGAGCGGTCCCAGGACTGAACCCTGAGGTACTCCACTTATCACTTGTCTGGAGCTGGATTTGGAGTCAGCTACTTTTACAGTCTGGCTTCTGTGAGTATGCCAGTTGGCAACCCATTGAGTGACGTAGGGATTTATGCCCAGCTTAGTAAGTTTATCTATGATTCCAGAGTGGCGGATGGTGTCGAGGTCCAGATAGATGGTGTGAACTGCCTTACCCTCGTCCACAGCTCTGAAGACTGATTCAAAGAAGTCAGTCAGGTTCAGGAGACAAGCTCGGCCCTTCACGAACCCAAACTGGGTGGGGTCCAGTGTTTGAAGGTTGACAATGTCTTTGTTTATAAGTTCCATGATAATGCATTTCATGCCCTTGTAGATCAGACTCATCAGACTGATGGGACGGTAGTTCCCGGGATCCAAGGTGGATCCCCCCTTGTGGAGTGGGATAATAGTAGCTGTTCACCACTTAGTGGGCACGAAGCCTGAGGTGAGGCTATGATTAAACATGACACTTAGATGAGGTGCCAGTTCAAAACTGGGGCACAGGATGCGCCCATAGCCATCCCAGCAATCTGTTTATAATATTCACTTTGAAAAAACAAAAAATTGTTTTTAAGAATCAACTCCATGCTTTCGAAGACCATTCTAAAGTCTTGTGCAGATAAAAATCCTAATTCTACTAAAGCTTCTTCAAACCAGATTAGGCCAATTTCATGGGGAATAACACTGAATAAATATTTGATATCTACGGTAATAAATGTATAATCAGAATCAAATTCAACAGCTCTTATTTTTGACAAAAAGTCCCATGAATCCATAAGAATATGTTCACATAACCTATAGAAAGGTTTTAATTTAAAGTCAACATACATAGCCATAGGTTGTGTTTTAGACCCACAAGAAGAAACAATGGGTTTCAAAGGGGGATTTAAAACATTTTGTGTTCCTTGTGGATACCAAAAATATCTGGTATAATTGCTTTAGGTACTCTCAAGAAATCAAGCAATTGTTTGTCAATTGCCCCTGAAGTAAATTATTATCAAGATTCATGTCTAAACTTTGATATGCCAAATTAATTTCATTCTTGGATACTTCCTGATATTTTCCATTGCTTTGTAAAATATCCAACATTTTATTAATGTACAGCCATTCTTCTATTAAAACCATCCCACTTCCTTTATCAGGTTTCATGATCCTAACTTCTTTTTTTTTTTTTTTTTTCAAAACAGGTTTATTGTTTTAACATATAAGAGAAATATCATAACAATTTTATACAAGTAATTAAAAATAGGTATTATTATAATATTCAACAAAACAACTAAAGTATTTACAAAGACATCCACTACAATCAGATCAATTCATTAAACTAAAATACCATGCTATTGAAATTAAAATTTTTTAACAAATTTTGTAAATTATCCCATACAATAAAATAAGATGTTTTTCTATTTGTTCTAGTCCTAATTGTGTTTATTTCCATATGGCACACTATATTCATAACATTTTAAATTCATTGAACGAAGGAGGTGTATCTGAAATCCAATTTCTAGTTATTATTTTCCTAGCCACTGCTAGAATAGACCATAAAAAGGGAAGCTTAACCTTTTAACACTTTGAGGTACAGGTGTGTTGAATAATATAAGAGATTTAGAAATAATGAAATTATCTGTAAAAAGAGCCTGCAAAAATTCATTAATTGACTTCCAGTATTCTTTCAATTTTATACAGTCATAAAACATATGAGCCCAGTCAGCATTAATTTCTACATTACATCTCTTACATAGATTATCTTTATTATTTATTTTATTCATTATCAAAGGTGTATAAAAGATCTATGTAAAAATTTCCATGTATAAAGTCTCCAGACAATGGAAGACGTAGTTCTATAAGCAGATTCCAATATATATTGTTTATCTTGTTGATTTGGTGGGTCCCCATCAATAGAAGTGAAATAATTCCAGTATGAATCTACACTGTAAAAAGTTTCTTGTCTGATAACTTTATGTATGTATGAAAGTTTACCTTTATCAGAAACTTTATGTTGTAAATTTAATATCAAGTAATCAATCAGTGTTGGAATAGATTCTTTAACAGTTATAGACATTAAATCTATTTTATTAATGAGATGTTGTCTAAAGGTCTGAACCTCTAACCAGCAAGTTTCTCTTAGATCAAATTCTTGTTTTAAGAAATCTAGATTTTTAACTTTATTATCAGATATCAACTGATACCAGTACTTTAGATCATTATCTATAGCTAAATGAGTTCCTTCAGAAGTAGATGACAAAAGCATACCCTGAGTATACATTATGGGAAATACAATAAAATTCCATTCCCTATACTTAGGGTGCATGAATATAAAGTTACAATAACTAATAATAATATTTAATGGGTAACAAACCATATGTTTAGGTGTAATAGGTGAAGTACAAAATTCCTTTAGTAACCATAACATGGAGTTATTTACAATCATATTTTTATGTGTTAAGGAGATTTTCATGAAGTGTATACTAATTAGCTCCCAATAATCTTTCCATTTTGTGACATATGACTGATCTATTAATAAAGTAATAACTTTTACAATAGAAGAGATAGTATATAAATTAAAGTCTGAATAAGAAATACCCCCTTGAGACCAGCTATTAGTATGTTTCTTTAATGCAATCCTAGGTCTATTAGGTGCCCATAAGAAATTTAACATTAGTGTGTTCAGTTTCTTGATAATTATTTTTGTAGGTGGAAGTATTATTGATTGTATTAAGTATAAAATCTTGGGGAATATTATCATTTTAATAATTGTAAGTCTCTCCTCCATAGTAAAAAACATATTATTCCAGGTATTAAAAATATTTTGTATATTAAGAAAACAGGTATTATAATTATTATATATAATAGATTTAATATCTTTAGATAGTATTATACCTAAATAAGTTATCTGACCTGAATTGGGTACATATTTAGTAAAATCACTAATGAGAATATTTTTTCATGTATATATAGGTAGTATTTTAGTTTTTCTTCATTGAATATTAAACCAGAAATACTTTTAAAATTCATCATGTTATCAAATAGAGACTGTATAGAAGAATTAGATCCTGCTGATGTAATTAGAACATCATCTGCAAAAGTTGAATTTTGGATGTTGTATTTTCATCTATTTCAAAACCCTCTATGTCAGTACTGTTTCTGATCAAATTAGCCCAAGGCTCCATTACTAAAGTGAATAATAGTGGAGAAAGTGGACATCCTTGTTTTGTACCTTTAAGAATGGGTATTTTTTGTGAAACATATGTTCCTACCTTAATATAAGCCAACGTTCCTTTGTATAAATGTTCAATTAGATTTACAAATGCATCCGAGAAGTTTGTGCACTTCATTAAGGTAAACAGATAGTCCCAACTTACTGAATAAAATGCTGAACTTATATCAAGACTAATAAGTGTTAAATCTTTCTTTTTCCTATTTGCAAAATCTATTAATGTTAAAGTTCTTCTTATATTATCAAAAGTATTTCTATTTACAATGAAGCCTGTCTGATCTATATCTATAATGCCGGAATGATTGTCTTCAATCTATCAGCAAAGATATTCATAAACATTTTATAATCAACATTAAGTAATGAGATGGCCGATATGAAGAACATCTAGTTGGATCTTTATTAGGTTTTAAAATTGGTGAAATAAATGTGTATTGCCAAGATGGGGGGGTTATTAACTCAGTTTGGGCCAAAATAAAAACCTTATGTATTAATGAATATGTATTTTTAGAAAGGATTTTATATATCTCTGGTATAATACCATCATTACCCGGTGCTTTGTTTGATTTAAGCTTATTTATTTGTGTAATAACTTCTGTATATGAAATACTCTTGTCCAATAGTTTAATATGTTGTTTATTAAGCTTTTTATTCATATTTGTGGTTATAAACTCCTTTATTTTATCTTTAGGTTCCATGTTAATATTATGGTTAATTTTGTGAAAGTGATTTCTAAATTCATCTAGTATTTCTGGTATACTAGAAACATTCTTCTTTTTCCTTAGAGAAAAGATTTCTTTGATATGGTTTTGTTTATTCAACCTTTTTGTTTTATTTTTAAGTCTATGTAAGTATTTGGGGCTTATTGAATAAGACAAAAACTTGTATTTCTCTAAAGCTATTTTAACTTTATGAGTTAAAATTTCTTTGTATTTCTCATTTAGTTTGTTTATTTCTTCAATAACTTTCTTGTCCATAATATTTTCTTTATTATTATGTTTATAAGAGTCTAATTCACTTTGAATATCTAACAATTCCTTATCCCAAGATTTCCTTTTATTATTATACCATCTGATACTTTGTCCATATAGATATGATTTTAAGGCATCCCAAACATAAACAATGGAGACTTCAGGAGTGTTATTTATGTCTAAAAAATGTTTTACTTCTGAAAGTATATATTCTTTATAGTCTTTTAGTTGAATTAAGTATGCTGGTATCCTTTTGATCTGAACATTATGAGTATTTTTATCATGAATTCAAAACAATTGAATTATGATCAGATATAGGACATGAAATGATTTTGGAATTAATTAAATCTGTTACCATCTGGTTAGAAATAAAGACCCTATCTATTTTTGAGTAAGTTTTGTATCTGTTAGAAAAAAAGGTGTATGGTAATGATTTTGAATCTATCTGATTATTAATATCATTCAAATGATAAGAATTAGCAAAATCCTTTAAATGTTTTGCATTAGATGTAATTCTTCTCTTTCCTATAGTGGTAGTATCACTTTCATGTAGTATACAATTAAAGTCACCAGCTAAAATAATATCTCCTATAGAGAATGCTATGATCTTATCAAGATGATGTTTCACTGTATTAATACCAATTCCAGGTATCCAATATACATTAATTAAAGTGTAAGTCTTCCCATTAATTTGTATTGTAACCATACAAAACATTCCTTTGTCATCTTGATAAGACTTAATGATTTTAGGAATGGGCATACTTTTATTCCATAAAATAGCCACTCCTCTTTTTTTCTGAGTGTGCTCTGAACTAACCAATACTGTATATTTGTTTGTGTTTAGTTTATCAATATCTTTTTTCAAGAGATGGGTTTCTTGTAGGAAGACTAAGTTGGCCTTATGTAAATTAATGTATCTTATTAGGCTTGCCCTTTTACATGGATTATTCAATCCATTAATGTTTAAAGAAATTCCTTTTAAAGATGTCATTTGGCATTTTTAAAACTTAAGAATCTTATGATCAAAATAACAATAAGATAAGTAATGTTACATCTCCTCCTTTAGGTGTACCTTTAAATATAGCTGTATTTATTGAATCTCTTATGGGATTTCGTATATGATTCAATTTTGTTTGTAGTGACAATGAATGTACAAAATATATTGTGGATGTCAAAACTATATACAAATAACAATGAACAAGTGAAAATAATGTAAGGATTAAACCTTGCATTCGGCCTGGAGTTATAAACTCCAACTTAGAGTAGTATTTACCACTCAAGTTAACCCCCTACCCTAAGCAGCAGTACGTCAGCTACCACCTTATCAATTTAATACTAGTTATATTTAACTGAAGTTAACAGTTTTCAATTCAATTATCTAGCAAGACAAGACTACACATTTGGTAAAACAGCATCATATAAACTAAAATAAACCTTTTTTTTTTTTTTTTTTTTTAAAACTGTTCATACTACTATATACATCCATGTAATATAAAACACTTGTATTCAAATAGCATTCAAATAATCTTGATGTTAGAAATCAAGAGGAGAGAAAATAAGTTCTAACATTCATTTAAATCAAAAACTTTGGCTAATATGATTCAGACATTACATATATTAGGATGCATCTATTTTCTGTCATGTAAATACAGTTAACAGCTTCCAAAAAACCTTGAATTGCTTGTATATGAGCATTTACTCAAACTCATTATTGCCAATAGAATAAAATATTGTATTCATAGAAATTGTTATAAATCATACTTCATAGTTAAGCAGATTCTCAGAAACATTTATATACATATCTACATACACACACATACACACACATACACCTATACCTATATATATATATATATATATATATATATATATATATATATATATACACATGCATACACACACACACACACACACACACACACACACACATACACACATACACACACACACACACACACACACACACACATACACACATACACACAAACACACACACACATACACACACACACACACACACACACACACACACACACACACATACATATATATATATATCTGATCTCACTGAGTTGTATCTTTACTGAGCACCATCTTACATTGCTGTCCCTTCAATAAATCTGTCTGCTTTATACAAAATAATGCACAGCAAACACATTTTAGTAACCAGATTTTACAAACATGCTATACTACTGCTTTAAAATATATCACATGACAATTTCTTCCAGTATAGAGTTATAAAATTATTTATGCTTGTCAATCAGATGAATTAAATGAGTTATAGTAATGTATATGTTTGGGACATAGGTTTTAACACATATTATTAATCTGCTATTCCTGTATCTGTGATGTGTCAGTGTGATATCTAGGTCAAAGGTGAGACCAGCTGCTTTCAGCTTCTCTGTGAGAATTCTGAGAGTTGAAGCTTTTGAAGTAGCTCATGGACACTGTGCATGAGACAGCCCACATCCCAGATTGTCTCTCTTAACATTTTGGTGGGAAACTTATTAAAAACTAGTGACAAACATTCATTTAGCAGTGTAAATGCATCTAAACATGACAAAACCTTCGCAATGCATTCTACAGGTTATTACAGACTCTATGTAAGTGAAATCAAGCCCAAAATTATTAATAAGTAACAAAACTCAACATTTTTGTCCCAACTCAACTCCTATGCGAATCTTATTATTTACTGCGTCTATATGATCAAAAGTATTTCTATATATTAATAAAGAAAAGAAAAGAGAGTAGAAAGTAAAAGGGTGTAAGGCAGAAATAAAAAAAATGTAAGAGAAAGCTATAAGAAGTATATACAATAGAATATTACTTACTGTTTATATTACTAGAGTTAAAAATAAAACATATTATTTACTATTATTTAGTTCTAATTATTATTAGTTAAAGCATGACAGATTATTTACAAACAAGCATAAGCAGTGTAATCAAGAAAGTATAATTAGGAATAGCATTTGAAGAACATATAAACTTTTAAAGGAAAAAAAATGTATCAAATTACTGACCTTATTTTTCCTCTTCAGAAAGAGAAACAAGTTAAATCACAGCTTGCCATTAAATCTCCAGATATTTTGACTAGTTATGAAACAAAACATTTCTTTGCACACAGAAAATAACTTTGATTAAATCTTTTTCAAAATATTTGTTGCTTCTTGGAAATGCAGGAACTATATTTAAAAAAGATTAATAATAAAATAAAATGAGAGAGAAAAAAAACATAGTACAAATCATTTGTTTTTAGTCTCTTCTTCTTCTCTGAAGTCTTCCACGAAGTTTCAGTTGCCAGTCTCTTTAACGAAGGACTAGCCCATTCCATTTCTTCTATTTTTTCCAAAATCTTATTTTTTTTGATAAACAGTAAAGCAGAGTCTAAGTCATCGAAAATTTTAGGAACATCAGGAAGGAAGATTTTAAGCTTGGCAGGAAACAGAAGGTATGTTTTAAACTGTGCTTTTTTAAGCTCCCTTATTAGTGGCAGAAAAACTTTTCTTTTAGCTAATACCATGTAAGAATAGTCATTGTCAAAACGCACAGTTGTTTCATTAATCTTAACAGGAGCTTTAGCCCAAGCAGATTTAAGAATCATCTCTTTATCAAAAGATGATAGAAATCTAACTATAACTGATCTAGGATAGTTTTTTTAGAGTTAGTATTAGCTATAGATCTATGTGCTCTTTCAATACCAAAAGAGAATGCTTCTGGTAAATCTAAAGTTTTAGGGAGCCATGTTGTTAAAAAAGAAGTAATATTGTTACCTTCAATATTTTCTGGCAGTCCAAAAATCCTAATGTTATTGCCTAGATCTATTTTCCAGGTCATCCAGCTTTGTTTGTAAATGTGTATTTTGTTTCAGCAGAAACTCAATGTTGATTTCCTCTTCTTGTATTCTATTTTCCATGTCATTCACAGCTTCTTCTATGCCTGTCATCTGGATCTTCTGTTGTTGCAGGTCCATATGTAACAAGTCTATTTGTTTTGTAGTTTTTCTATGAAAGTGTCTATTTTAGTATCCATTTTATCCATCTTAGCAGTAAGTTGCTGGACTATAATTATCAGAGACTGAAGTTCTTTCTTGATGCTGGAGTCTTGAGAATTTGTCTTACTGGAACTCATTTCAGACTGATAAACTGACAGGAAAATTTCCAAAGTAATTTCTGACAAGAATATTATTAAGATTTCCTTTCTTTTTTAGATATAGTTAAAGAACTATATAAAACAAACATATTTAGAAAGAAAATTACTTCAAAAATTAATTTTTTAAGTAATTAATTCCTGTCAATGTAATGAAATTGGTGGAGCTGAAGAAATCTGCTGCTATCCTGTGTTCATCCTTGGCCACGCCCCCCCCATGATCCTAACTTCTTGATTCCTACTTAATTCATGAACCAATTCTCTTTTCCCTTTGAAAGGTTACTACAATAGTTATTCTTTTTGTTGTTATTATATCCTAGAATTAATGGCGATAGCGCTTATAGTCATTTTGAAGAAAACTCAGTCATGGCAATTAAACAAAAGGGTAACAAAAGAAAGTCATAGAGAAGAAAGGATCACTTGTTAATAAAGTCATAACAGAGAATTGTAAAAGGGGAAGAATCTATGTATGGCATGGATAGATTACAAAAAAGCATTTGACAGCATCCCACATTCATGGATAAAGGAGTGTGCTTACATAAGATACACCCTACATTGATCAGTTACATTACAGTGACCATGAAACAGTGGGAAAAAAAACTATCCAGCTAAGCCATGATAAAGGACAAATTATTATTCCAGGGATAATAATTCTAAGGAGGATATTCCAAGGTGACTCCTTCTCACCACTGCTCTTTTGTCTTGCCCCTTAACCCATTAAGCTGTGTACTTACATTAGATCATGGTTGCTATTTGGATCCCAGACAACAACAAGATGTGAAGACTTGTCATCTTCTTTTTGTGGATGATTTAAAACTGTATAGTTCATCAGATGAGGAGCTGGAAGCACAAATGGAAGTCGTCAGAACTTTCTCAGATGAGATAAGAATGACATTTGGTCGTAATAAATGTACAAAAGCAACATTTAAAGCAGGAAAGGCGAAGCAGCGAGAAAATGTCAGTGTGGTACAGGAATATGATATAAGGGAACTTGAGCAGGAGGGAGTGTATAAATATTTCAGGGCTGATGAAGGATTGACAATAAAACATGAACAAATGTTAACAAAACTCAGTAAGGAATATTTTAGAAGCCTGTAGTTAATATTGAAAACAGTCCTGACATCTAGGTGCAAAGCCCAACCTATAAACCAATTTGCTCTACCTGTTCTAACTTACAGTTTTGGGGTGACTGACTAGCCCCAAAAAGTATTGGATCAGTTGGATAGGAAAACAAGAAAAATGCTTCACGCTTATCAAATGATATATAAAAATCAGTGAATACCAAGGTTATATATCCCTCTTTCTGAAGGAGATGTGGGCCTCCTCTAAATTAAAAACAGAAAATCTAGTGGCCTTAAAAGTTTGTTGATGAGCTCAGTCCCATCAATGAAGTTTTAAGACTACTAGTTTCTCTGTTTTTTATTTTTTCCCTCAGCACTCATGGTGGTGAGGTTGAAACTAGGCAGATTCCTGTGCTTGTTCATTTTTTATGTTTGTGACCTCTAAATTGATACATGTATAGATCTGCAATCATAGGACTGCATATACCTCTACTGACCTTATCAGATCCAAGCATAGTGAAAGTTTTGGAACATGAAGAGAATAAGTCTAAGATGACTTCCCTGCTTAGTTCAGCAGAAGCATGTCGGTGTCAAGTGGGAATGGAAACCAAACCAGAACTAGACAAAAACCAGGCGGCAACCAAATGTGCCACAAAACAAAGGAAAGAATATAAAAAGGATCAGATGAGAAGGGAAGAAATGTGGAAAAAGCATAAGTATAGTGGCAAGTATAGAAAACTCCTGGAACACTCTCATGTCGATCAGGATCTGACTCAAGAAAGATTGAAGAGTGGTGAATTTAAACCAAAAGATAAAAGATTAATATTGGTGGCCCAAGATAGTGGACTAAGTACACATTGGTTTGCAAAGTCCGTTGAACATGTGAAAGAAACAGACAAATGCAGGTTCTGTAAAACAGAACTGGAAACACTTGCACATCTTGTTGCTGGGTGTGATACACCAATGTCAGAGGGCCTCTGTATTGAAAGGCATAATAGTGTAGCAAGACTGTTGCATTGCGGATTGTGCAAACAATACGATATTCAGTAGCTGAGAAGTATTGGAAAAATGAGCCACAAAGCATTATAGACAATGATGTTTTTATCACATGGGATCATCCATTACCAACAGTTCAAACAATGGATGCAAGATAACGAGATGTAGTAATGCATAACAAAGGTAGCATTAATTACTGAAATTATTACACCCAGTGATTGCAGTGTCTTACGTACGGAGAGACACAAATCACAAAATATCAGGCTCTGCAGGCAGAAATGAAAGCAATGTGGAAGAAGGATACCCAGACAGTTCCAATAATAGTAGGAGCAATTGGTGTCACCAAAATGAATTTCCAGTTTTATTGAGATATGCTACCATTACATGTAACTCTGACTGAACTGCAGAAGGAGTCAGTTCTGGGCACATTGTCTGTGATACGAAGAGCACTACTGATATCATGAGCTGCAATCATACTTTGACTTAGGAATGGAGTTGATTGCCATCATGGTAGGTATTAAAAACCCCTAAAAAAACAGACAGAAATACATTGTTATCTACTAACATGTGAAAAGGATTTTATACTATATGATAACTGTCCTTTAGGAATTATAATGTTATGGAACTTCACTGACTTTTGCAAGACTGCTATAAGGGGATTAATCTGACTTCCAAAGCAAACTGCAAGAATGAATAACGTATAAGGTATGTTTATTGGAGGTCTATATGAAGACCACTTACTATTGTTAATTAGTGTATTTGTAATGGTGTTATTGACTCTCAATTCTCTTATTGCAAATGGGCTTATAGGCTGTCTTTTTATTGCTGGAAGTATAATTTTAGTTCTAGACTATGATTTATTGATTACTTTGTAGGGATTAGAGCATTAATGGTAATACATATATTAAGAATATTTTATGTTATTGTCACTGCTACCTTTCACTATATTACTTATTGTTTTGATTTGGTAGATACTGGTTTGGCTTCCTAATCTTAAAGGTCAATAAGACAATAATTAATAAACTGCAATATAATTAAGTGCTACTGCTGTCTTTTTTTTACTCATTTCTTGAGAGTGAGTACTAAGGACTTGATAAAGTCTGTATATTGTTTTGCCTTTCTAAAGATGTATAGAAGCTATTGTTTTTAGATATTCTAACAGATGATCAAATTTGTCCAGTCACTCATTCATTTGAGTATTGGTTCATGAGTGAAGTTTATTGGGAAAATGCTACTTAATGAATCCAATATAATCTGTTGACTGAATTGCTATGTTCAGTGAACTGCAGTGAAGTTTTTTTAGTCTACCTTTCTCATCATGTTTAAATCCTGACTTGCTGGTTTGCAGCAGGGCATGCCATTAGGTAAGCCTGACTTATTTATTGTGTTTACTTTGTTTCTATAGCTATGATAATCCTCTAGGCTCAGTTGCCAGTGCTGTAACCCTTACATCACTGAATATTTGAGAACTGATTATGCTTAAAGCATAAGAATTACTTTTATATTTAAATTGTGTTGTATTTGTCATTTATCTATTTCTTTTCTTGCAGTGTGAGTTAAAACCATCTCTTCTAAAAAGAGCTTATCTCATTGCCTTTTGCTTTCCTTAGCCTTGAACAGCTCAGCAATAACTACAGTAACCATAAGACCATAAAGGGTGCCACACAGGTAGGATACAACATTCATAACTGTTAAGTTATCAATAAGTTATATAGCAGCATTTTTAAACAGCAAAGATTGCCTGTAGTTCTATTGATTCTCTAGAACATACTTTGCAACCTCTTAGTGCAATAAATCTGAACAAAGTCAGCCAAAATGGGAGGACAAAAGCCCAAAAATAGGGACATCTTTTAAATATTGCTCTTATAAACTTAGAAAGTTGCTGGAACTCAAATGTATGTCATTATTTAGTAAATTTAGTCTTCAGATCATCCCAGTCATTTGCCAGGAAACAACAAATTTTATGAGGAACAGACCAAAAATATGAGCCAAAAATCTGGAGATTCTGCAAAAATCTGTACAGTTGAGAGGTATGCCTAGGACAAGTCACATAGAAATGCAGGTCACTTACAGAACAATGCTAAAATTGTCAGATACTTAACAGGAGCATAAAAAAAACATGTTATCGCAACAAGCTAGTGAATCTTATATTGTAACTCTCCTCTGATCCATACAGTGTGCATTTCTGTTGTACACAGCTAACATAAAATGCCAGTTTACAAACTAACATGCTACAATAAAGAGTAAATAAAAATAGAGTTTTGCGCACAGTATAAATTGTAACAAGCCTAGTGCATAGCTATAAAACGCTGTTAGTTCTGCTTTGTTTCTTTAAGAAAGATACTGTAACTTGGTTGGGAAGCCATCTGCAGCTATTAGTCATAGAAAGTAAGGTAAATCAGACCATGTCCAACCATTGATATAATATTATAATTTTGCTCAAAGTTGACCCTGCCCCCCTCCAAATATAATGTCATGGCATCTGGATATATCCAGTCACACACACACACACACACACACACACACACACACACACACACACACACACACACACACACACACACACACACACACACACACACACACAGATGTGTGTGTATACACACACACACACACACATATATATATATATATATATATTTGATTCACTCAAAACTTATTTCACTGAATTTCTAAACACTCACACCAAATCACTGAAAGCTCAAATCACTGAAAACTCATTTCACTGAATCACATTTCACTGAATGAAAGTACTGTTGGGCAAATAAAATGTATATGCACTTTTACCCACTGTAGTGCGGTAATAGAGTTATATATAGTTGGGGGGGCTGTGGGAGGCGTAGCCCACCACCTACGTTTGATATAATATATTGTTAGTGTTCAGTGAAATGAGATTCACAGATATAAAAGTTAAGTAGGTGGGGGGGCTACACTCCCTATACCACCCAATGTTGGGGGCTGTGCCCCCCACACCTTACCTAACTATATATACTAACTCCAGGATCGCACTACAGTGGGGAAAAGGGCATATACATTTATTTCCCCAACAGTACTTACATTCAGTGAAATGTGATTGAGTGAAATGAGTTTTCAGTGATTTGAGCTTTCAGCGATTTTTTGAGGGTGAACTGAAATTCAGTGAAATGAGCTTTCAGTGAATCAAAGTAGACCCATATATATATATATATATATATATATATATATATATATATATATATATATATATATATATATACATACATATATATATATATATATATATATATATATATATATATATATATATATAGATAGATATATATAGATATAGATAGATGGATATATATATATATATATATATCTATATATATCTATATATATCTATATCTATATATATATATATATATATATATATATATATAGTTATATGGATTCACTTTATAATCTCAAAATACTAAAATACCGAATGTTAGCATCTCAAGACTATAAAGCCAAAAGTGCAGTTACACGAAACTGCATAATATCGAATGCGGAAATGTTGAATCCACGGTTGTGTTGATGCATTCATGATGTGCAGTGAAGTTTGTGGATTTAGCTGGGGATTCAGGTAAGTGGTGTGTTTGTAAGGGTATTGGGTAGGCATTTTAGTGTGTGTGTGTGTGTGTGTGTGTGTGTGTGTGTGTGTGTGTGTGTGTGTGTGTGTGTGTGTATGTACTGGTGGGTTTTATGTGTTTGTGTGTTTAGTGTGACCTCAGAGTTAGTATATATAAGTAGCAGGGATGTGGGGGTGCAGTCCCCCATATGGGGGTACAGGGGGACTTGACCCCTGCTTATAGGTAGGGTAGGTGTGTTTGTTTGTTATGTTGTGTTTGTGTGAGTTGTTTTGTTTGTTGTAGTATAGCTAGGTAAGTGTATTTGTGCTTGTTTGTGCAGTGGTGTGTGTATGTGTATGATTGCGATTTTGAATTTCACGGTTGTGAGTTTCCGGTTTTTTGAATTTTCGGCTTTATTGTCTCGAGATACTAAAATTCAGTATTTTAGTATTTTGAGATTATAAAGTGAATATATATATATATATATATATATGTATATATATATATATATATATATATATATATATATATATATATATATATAAAACATAGAAACCAACTTAGTATAAAGAATGTGCTCCAGGGAAGCTAGGATTTCAAGCCATCATATTGTCTTCATATTCTATTTCACTTGGTTACTATCTAACAAGGTAATCTGCTATTTGCACCAGCATAATTGTGCCAAGGAAAAATGCTAGAAACTTGGTTATACCAACTGGATATCAGCAAGCCAATTGGTGCAAAGCAAGTTTGTGTTGGACACAGTGTAATTCCTGGCACCAATGTGTCAGAAAGTTAATCAAAATCTGAAGAAATAAACAGCTGTGATCCATGAAGTAGTATAAGAATGTTGCTATCCAATTTGTAAAACACAGATTATCTGCTTAGCTATTCATTACTTGATGACACCTTGTTCACAATTAATCCCAAGTGAGACAAGTAGCCTGAATGAAATTATGACTTTGAATGCTCAGATATTTTAACTTTACTGCTGCTTGGATAAAATGGTGGCTTTGAAAGCTCATGTTACATTTGTCTCTGCCACAAATATCTACACATGAAAAAGACACAGACACTGCTGTTATTTCATAAAGAAGAGATTAAAAATAACTAGTGATAATTATATTTTATATAAATTACTCTGCTCAGCAAATGCTATCAGATATAATCAGGTAATTAGTATAGACTGCAAAAATCCAAACACAAACTAAAAAATTAAAAACTGGAAACAACGGATGCCCTTGAAAACAGACACTTTAATGATAAATCTGAGCGCTTTCATCAGTAGCTATCCGACTTCTTCAGACATACATTTAATTTAATTCACAGCAGTTATATACACCTAAAGAATCACATGATCCCTTCTCAAATTATTCAATTAAAATTAATTTACACTGAATACAATTTCAAACCAACTCCCATGAACACTATAAAAATAAAGTAAAATGCATACACACATGCAGATTTAAACATACTTAAACACGTTAAAAACTACTTTTTTATTCTAAAAAAAATAACTACCTCAACTCTGCCTTTATTCTTAAAATACTACTAATTTAAATTAATTAATTTAGTCCAGGGAGGAACTGGCATTACATCTTAAATTGCCATTTCAACTCCTTTTGTTCTAAGAGTAAATCAAGGCAACCACTCCTAGGTCCTAAAACAACCTTGTCAATAGCAGTGTACCTAAAACTGTGTAAGGGAAATTGTTTGATGTGTCGTAGCTTAAATACACCCCAATATATGCCAGAAGTGTAAACCTTGGCTTGAGATGATTGTCACTGCTGAAGTGACAACCTGACCCCATGTACAAAATGGGAAAAGGGGTTGAGGATAGCTGGATAGATACATATCTGTATGTCCGGCTATGTTTATGTCTACATATCTTACTTGTTCAAATATGTATATCTGTCTCACACACACACACACACACACACACACACACACACACACACACACACACACACACACACCCACACACACACAAACACACACACACACACACACACACACACACACACACACACACACACACATACATTAGGTAAAACGTTCTTGTGAAACTTTGCCAGGAAACGTCATAGGAGATTTTTTTTCCCTCCACAACATATGCCGCAGAACTAGTTTTTCAGTGTTCTCTAGTTCAACTGAGTAAGTGGTAAATGAATTCCATCAACAAAGAAAGCTATGATGCCTATGGAAAGTTTATGGGAAGTAATGGACACAGAGCATGAAAAAGAACTGAATATGGGGGCAAAGCAACACAAAGTTCTGGGAAAACGATTAAGTAGAGACAGTGGCTAAGATGAAACAGTCTGTGCATTGACACAAAGGAGAATAGCAGAAATGAGAAAGCAGATTCCATACACCAGTGTGATAAAACAGTAGTCTTAATATGTATTAAAAGGAATTAAACTTCTTATTTTGTTAAGCAGAGTTTGGTTTGCAGAATACAACCTCCCAAGTGAATACCTACAAATCGCAGCTGATGCTCTGGCCTCCCAAGTATCCATCTTGATTAACCGATCTCTGTCAGAAAGTTATGTTCCCACACTGTGGAAAGTATCACATATAATTCCCCTCTACAAAGGCGGACCCTCCACAGAACTAATCAATTACTGCCCCAAAGCTATTCTCTCTCCACTCTCCAAAATACTAGAGAGATGCATACACTGTCAGGTCTCAGACTACCTCCTTACTAACAACCTCCTTTCCAATACTCAGCATAGTTTCCAGCCAAACCATAGCACCACCACTGCCTTACTCTCCTTTACTAACACTATCCTTCAGCATAAAAACAATGGCTATCTCTCCTCTGCTACTTTCCTAGACCTATCTAAAGCATTTGACATGGTCCCACACAAACAACTTATCTCTGTCCTCAATAAGCTATCCTTCTCACAATCAGTCACCAACTGGTTTCAGAGTTACCTGTCTGACCGCCAACAATCCGTTGTATGGCAGAATGACATATCTCACCAACTACCTGTCTCAATAGGGGTTCCCCAAGGATCCATCCTTGGACCCCTACTCTTCTCTGTTTTCACAAATAATCTAGCCTCTGCCACCACACATGGCACACTCATACAATACGCAGATGACTCGACCATCATTTGCTCAGCCCAGTCCCTACCCAAACTGCAAAAAGTCACACAGGAAGCCTTTTCCTGTGTTGAAACTTGGTTATCCGATGCCCAATTAATACTCAATCCAAACAAAACTAAACTACTCATCTTCCAACCCACCAAACATACTCAAAACAACTCTCACTTTAACATCACAGCAAAAGACAACACCACTATATACCCAACTGAACACACCAAATTGCTAGGAGTGGAAATATACAATAAACTAAAATTTGACATTCACATATCCATGACCATAAAAAAAGTCCACAAAAAACTAGGAGCATTATACAGAAATAAGCATCTTCTCACCAAAGCAGCAAGGATTTTAATAGCAAATTCCCACCTTATCTCCACCCTACTTTATGCCTCTCCAATATATACCAACCTAAGGCAATGCGATCTAAACAAGCTAGAGACTTGCTACAACAAAACTGCCAAATTCGCCACAGGGGCATCCTACCATAGTCACCACTGTCTCTCACTTGCTGAACTGGGCTGGCTTGAACTCCTTCACCTCCTTCAATGGTATCAACTCTCACTCACCCACAAACTAGTAAACCATCCACTAAATGTCCCATCCATCCAGAATCTACTCCAACCTATCGCACCATCAGACCACTAAGATTCAGCAACAAAAATCACTTGCAGATCACTAAAGCCAATAACTCTGCTGGTGAAGCACTATTCTCTTGCACGATAGCCAAATTATGGAACTCACTCCCACCCACAATTACCTCCATACCATCATGCACCCACTTCAAAACTTTACTAAAAGTGCACCTAAAAACATGCTGGCTATGCCCTTGCAACTCCCACTCTAATATCACCCACCCCATCCAACCACTACCTTTCTTTCCACTCCACTAACTACCTTGATTATAGCAATCTCAGATGCTCATAAGCCTAGTACTTATACAGCAGGAACTTCTTATTTTAACATATGTTAATGTTTGTTATGTACTTCACAGATAAAGATTCTAGTTGTTTACTGATGTACTATGTTCTTCATCTGTAAATATGTTGTAAGTAATTGCTATGTAAATTGTTAATCGCTATGTAATCCAATGTAACTACTGTCTGTTTATTTTAACTGTGGAGCTTTTCTCCCCGGGCCTCTGCTGAAAATGGACCTACGTCCAGTCGGACAATCCCGGTCGACAAATAAAAATAAATAAATAAATAAATAAATTTGTAGAGGACATTGTCAATACGAGAAGCTCATATTCAATAAGAAAGATTAGCAGTTAAAATGCATTATATGCCTATTTTATGGCACTGTGGAATTCATTTTAAACATAATCAATTAGTATAGCTAAGACAAGGGTCCATTACAAGTGCCAAGACACTTAAACTGTCCATATTAGCCAGAAGAACAAAAATCAGCTGGTTAGTTTAAACAAATGGCTAGAGTTGCCTGTTTATGGGGCAGCATTCAGTTCTTTACAAAGTGGAATGTGAAGGGATGCAAACCCCTAATACTGGAATGTTGAATATGGTAAATTTGCCAGACATCTTAAGGAACCCTCATACAAAAAATGCTACTTGGACAGATGATATCTCTAACAGAGACTTTTGCCAAGAATACCTTTCTTGCAATCTGGGAAATTGTTAAAGATCTAACCAGGAATTGCAGAGCAAGGCTTTAACTATAATTCAGAGACTGCAGCAGCGACTAGGCTAGACTAGACTTCAGAATCCAGATATCAAGAAGCCAGAACTCCTTGCTGATTCTCAAATATCTATATAATGAAAATGGAGAGATGTGTTTACAAAAATGTGGAGTATGACAATTTTCCCTATACTCCTACAAGATGGCCAAAGCCTGGAACAACATACCTCGAAGTATCCTCAATACCAGCAACACTAACAATTTCAAACAACTACTAAGGGAACACCTTAATAGCTCCTGGCTTTTTCTCTGCACTAATCCTGCCTGGCTGGCATATAGACACATTTGTCTTCCCTTCTTTCATCTAAATCACCTATTACTCTTCACTTAACCTACCTTTTCACCCACCCTCCTTCACTCTGTCATCTGGTCTCTACTTTACCTCCTTGACAACACTTAGATTCCTTATTGTTACTTATTTTTGTTTATTCACTCTATCATCCGGTCTGTACTTTACCTCCTTGACAGCACTTAGATTCCTTATTGTTACTTATTTTTTTTCTTCACTCTATCATCTGGTCTGTACTTTACCTCCTTGACAACACGTAAGATTCTTTATTGTTACTCATTTTTATTTATTATTGTAAATCCTAGTCAGATATAATCTGTATTCCTTATCTCTATTTTCTATAATATGTATCCCTTATCAATCTCACAAATGCTATTCTAATGATAAAATAACTCCAATCACTGTGTATCTTATATGTATTTTTGAACTGTTATATTGTTGCACTTTATGGAGCCATGTTTAGCTATATGTATTTTTGAACTTTTATATTGTTTGTATTTTATGGAGCTTTTCTCACCAGGCCTCCACTGAAAACAGGCTTCCCGGTTAACAAATGAAAATAAATAATAAATAAATTTTTACTGGAGCCTGTGCATACAAAGTGGGATTGTCTCTATGAGACTATGTTCATACAAGTTCCCAAATGGGAGCAAGGAAAATGGTCATAATAATGCTGGTATTAAAGTTCCTAAAGTCTTGATAGAACATAACTGTTCCAAACTAGATACTTTAAACAGAGAAATAAGATCTTTGAATGAAGTTATTCAAAACCATCCTTTTTTTTAGTAGCATTAGATATCTATGGGACAGTATCAATGACAAATTAACAATGCATATTTCCACCTTAGTTGTAAAAAAAAAAGAAGAAATTGATTAGAGATATTGAGCAATACAGAAATAAAAACAGCATACGTCCTGAAAGGAGGTAGGGCTCTAAAGAGTATTAACTGGAACAATGTTAGAAATGAAAATTCCACTAATGTCAGCAGTGCATTGGCATCCGTTGATGAATTCCCTCCATTAAATGTGTTTTTTAACCCCGATGGACAATGTAGTGCCTGAATCCTGGACTGCAAGTGACGCTAGTTTCGCTAATGTGGCAGCATCCAATATTTTCACCAACCAAACATATTTTAATGATATTTTATCTTTGGAGAGAGGAAACAGAAGAAGGAACAACCAGACTTTGAGAGGCAAAGGAAGAGGACGGAATCGGAGAAGAAACTGACAATAAATTATTTCGATGTGGATGTTTTAAATAACAAATAACTCTGTTTTCAACTTTACTGACATTATATTTTCTGATGATCATCTTAGTGTGCTCCAAAAAATGTTTTTCCTTTATTCAACCACAGCAAGCTAATTTGACCAAGGTACTTTTAGACATCAGGCTTTTTGCTAGAAAATGGAATCTTAAATATATTTTGCATGATGTTTCTCAAAATGCCTTTTTCTTAGAATCTAACTTTCTCAACAAAAAATTATTTAAAATCGGGTCTATATTAGATAATCAAACTTTCAAGGGTTAGAGTGTCATATGGTCAACACCATATGATCAAACTTTTGAAAGTTCGAATGTTTTAATGGAGATCGCTGTACAGTGCGGAATGGGAAGATTTCTCTTTTCTGCACTGTAGTGTGATCTCGTAGTTGGTATATTTAAAGAGTGGGGGGTGGGGGGTGCAGCCCCCCTGCTTAAAACATTCAGGTAGGTTATTTGTGTAGTTTACTTTTTTTTATTAGATGTTCGAACTTTTAAAAGTTCGATCATATGGTGTCGACCATATGACAGTCAAACTTTTGAAAGTTCGATTATCTAATGTAGACCCTTTACAATCCTGTTTTACATAACACACAGTGTTTTCTGTTAAGGTGTATGAAAGAGATGTTAGAAATTTATTCAGCCAGAAATGTCAATTGAAATGATATAATTTGTCCATGAAATATCAGGTTCTGAAAGAATTCAGTAGCAACTGTAACATCAGAATAATGAAAGCCAATAAGGACAGGGGTGGTAATAATGGAACTTGAAATATACATATAGAAAATTGAAGATGGTTTAGCTCTTGACAAATGTTATAAGGTTATTTCTGAAAGAAATGTCTTTATGAAGTTTAGAAACATTGATTTGTTTTTGTTAAATTTATTGTAGTCCATCACACCCTAAGAATACAAATTTATGGTCATTGAACAACCCTGCCTTGGGAAATTGTTTGGGATTCCAAAGATCCATAAGGATGAACATGATCCACCATTCAGACACATTGATTCTCTCAAGTGTAGTAAAAGTAAAACCGAATATATTTCCCAATTTATTAATAGGTTTCTAAATCCAGTTGTTCAGAAAAAAAATTCTTTCTTAAAGGCGCCTGGCTGTTTTTAAATGAGTTATTTTGTTATCAAGTTAGTGAACAGGATAACATGTTAGTCACTTTAGACATAGAATCCGTGTATACCAATACATCTCATATGCTCGGACTTGAACTGGTCAGACAATATTTACGTAAACACACCTCTGTAGATCACCTACAAATTAACACCATTTGTGGCCTTGATCTTTTTTTACAGAATATTCTTTTTCATATTTAATAATACCATTTACCATCAACAAGAGGGTGTAGCAATGGGGGGAGAAAATGCAATCCTTGTATTAAGTGTATGGGAGATCGAGTACTTAACATTGGAGGGCTTTGAAAAGACTAGACTATACAAACATTATACAGACAACATTTTTTTTTTTGATATGGTAAGAAGCAACTGATGAGTTAAACAAATTTTTGCTAGAGATAAAGAAAAGTATTACGTTTTTAAATTTTACCATCTCCAACATGGGAATGAAAGTACAATTTCTGGATATAGATTTAACACTGGATATAGATAACCTTAAATTTGTTTCTAATATATATATATATATATATATATATATATATATATATATATATATATATATATATATGTGGATTCCTATTACAAGAATGAAAGTTCACAACTTCAAACTTGTAATAGGAAGCCTCACTTACGCAAAAGTTCACTTTAACGAAAGTGAACTTCGCGAAAGTGCACTTCACCAAAAGTACCGCAGCACAGTGGAGGACATCAAAAAACAAGCTATGTCCTCCACTATGGTGCAATACTCATGGACCTTAGGGTTAGGGCACGGGTTAAGGTAAGGGGATAGTTAGTAATCCCCTTACCCTAACCCATGCCATAACCCTAAGGTTCGTGACTATCGCACCATAGTGGAGGACATTGCTATGTCCTTCACTGCGCTGCAGTTGTCATGGACCTTAGGGTTAGGGCATGGGTCAAAGTAGTGAACCTTCGATCTAGTGTATGGAACCCATATAAATACTGAATCCATATATTGTACTGAACTTCGCGTAAGTGCACTTGCGATTAAGTGCACTTTCGCTGCAGTGTGCATTCCATACACTATTTCGAAGTAGTGAACCTTCGATCTAGTGTATGGAATCCACTGCAGCGAAAGTGCACTTAATTTAGATCGAAGGTTCACTACTTCGAAATAGTGTATGGAATCCACACTGCAGCGAAAGTGCACTTAATCGCAAGTGCACTTACTCGAAGTTCAGTACAACGAGCGGGCGTTGTACTGAACTTCTGTGCTGTACTCATGGACCTTAGGGTTAGGGCATGGGTCATGGTAAGGGGATAGCCAGGACTATCCCCTTACCATGACCTGTGCCCTAACCCTAAGGTCCGTGATGACTGCAGTGCAGTGAAGGACATAACAATGTCCTCCACTGTGGTGCGATAGTCACGAACCTTAGGGTTAGAGCATGGGTATATATAAAGATATATATATATATATATATATATGTATATATATATATATATATATATATATATATATATATATATATATATATATATATATATATATATGAAGAACTTTGCTGATGGGCATACATAAAAAGATATACATAAATGGTCAGATAACTATAGCTATGTGTTTTTCTTGATTTTAGTTCTTGTCATAGTTCTTTCACAGACCTGATGAAGGCTTTATTTTATTGAATTAGTTAGTCAAAAGCGATTTTAGTTAAAAGTCTTTTTATGTATACATGATGATTCTCTTAATACCTGATCTTGGGTTGTGGGTTGCAAATAGGTAGTATTTTCCTTAACTTGGATTTAGTTTGATCTAATCAGCAGTAGTGTGTAGAGGGAGGTAGGTACTTTCTGTTCTAAAATGTACTTTTAGTGCCCTGTTTATATTGTTTGCCATGATTAGGCTGGTTTAAACTTAAACAATCCCCGGGATTCATGATGCTTGCGCCAGGCGCAGGTGTAGGGTAGGCGGTATAACGCCAAATATGGCCGCCGAGCGATTCAGGTACGATCTAATTCCACATGCACTACCAACGTACGCCAGATCTGCGCAGCTCTCAGCTCATGTATGCTAATCACCCCATGCACAGTACTGCAGCATGCAAATGAAGGTACATAGCGATTCATGAAGTGGTGCAGGCATAGCATAAGCATACAGAAATGTAAACCTAAAGAAACAGTTTACATTTTTCCAAACAGACATCAGAGCCATGAAAGTGGACCAAACTTACGTATTACAAAGTTAACATATGCCAATGGCTAAATATACAGCCAATGGCATAAAAAAGCATGCACAACACATAAAAAATAACATTTAATGTCATGGCCACAGTAATGCAAAGTACAACCGCAGGGCATGTGTGCGCATACGGGAACACAAGGAAAATATATACAGATGTCATAAAATTGCAATGCAACACAAATCATGATTTCACCATAATAGTCAATGGTATGCATGCTACACCACAACCAAGCTGCAAGAGGTGCTAGGGGTCTGTGACAGTGTTCGGCACGGTAACTATGAATTAGTAGTCAATGCCATGCAAATGAGGCAAGTAATACTGAATCGCAAACGTCCGGCCGGCCTAAGGATGTACCATACGGCACAGCGCTACAACACCGAGGAGTGGTCTGGAGGTATACATGACATCAGCAGTGGGGTGTGCCACCGTAGCTGTAAGCACATTGAAGCAATGCAAATCCGGGTTGCCCATTGCTAAGCAAAGCCGCAGGATAGGCGTGTGGATGTAGGTATTGCTTTGCTTAGCTGAGAGCACACATGGTGCCCGAATGCGCATGTGTACGTGGATGACAATGTGCCCGAAACCCGGTAAGCAGACTCACGTGCCACGCACCACAGCCCAAAGAGGAAGTTTATGGGAAGACAATAAGGAAATGCCGCAGTAGGGTAATTGGAGTACAACTGAGTAATTAACACCTATTAACTCACAGTGGGCCATTGACGGCAGCTAACAAGGCTGCTAGTAGCAACTGCAGAACAGGATAGGGGAGGTGTCGGATTGCAAAGAAAAGAAAACTGTCACCGCAGAGCAAAGCAAACCTGCAGTAGATCAGCTATAGAACACATTTTGCAACACAATCCTGGTTTGGGAAAGTACAAAACAAGAAATCAGGCTGCTGGATGCATGCCTGACAATGGGAGGGGAATCGTTAAGAAAAGTGAAGGCAAGGGCAAGAGGTGATCCACGGCAGCTAAATGTAATTCAACAACAAAGGCACCACAATAGCAGTAACTGTGGTAAAACACATAAGATACCCTGAAGCTCTGATTGTACATACACACCCTATGACATCATCAGTGTTCAAAGCACAATAGTATAAAGTGTGAAGGCACCTCACACACACTCGTGTATTCCCAAACACTGCACCATAGGTGTAAACAGATGGGGAACTTTTACAATGTACTTGTTGGGAGCTGCCATAGCTGTGATTCATCACCATGTGTTGGAGACTGAAGGTGGTGTGGAGGTTGATGCTGACAACCACCTCAGGCCCCGGTGGAGAAGAGTGTTCAGACCAAGGGTAACCTACCAGGGGCTACATGATCTGGAGATAGTAGAGTGTTACAGGGTGGACAGGGATATCATGCAGCAAATTGTTGTGCTGTGCCAGCCACGCCTCAGATCCAGGAACAACAGAGGGGAACCCATCCCAGTGGACATGAAGGTATGTGTAAGCTTCAGAATACTTGTCACAGGTACCTTTGAAAGACAAAATGGAGATATCATGGGGATCTCACAGGCATCAGCATCCAGGGTACTCCACCAGTTCCTGGATGCCATGTTACCACATGCCAATGAGCATATATACTTCCCCCAAACTCAGGAGGAGTTGGCCAGCAATATGTGCCTCTTCCACCATGTGGCAGACTACCCAGAGGTACTGGGTGCAATAGACTGCACGCGCATACATATCAAGTCACCACCCGGTGAGCATGGTAGGCGCTACATAAACTGCAAGGGATACCACTCCATCAACTGCCAGGTCATGTGCAATGCCCAGGGCATTATCACAGAAGTGTGTGCTGGCAGCCCTGGAAGCTACCATGACTCCCACATCTGGCATGCCTCACAGCTGTATCAGGTATTTGTCAGGAGGGACATCCCATATGGCCACCTTGTGGGGGATGCTGGCTATGCACTGGAGCCATGGATGATGACTCCCATCAGAAATGCACACACACCCATGCAAGAATGCCATAATGAGGCACACGCACAAACCAGAATCATCATAGAGCATGTGTTTGGGATGCTGAAATCACAGTTCTGTTGCTTGGACATATCTGGTGGAGCCTTGCAGTACTCTCCAGGCACGTGTGCCCACATCTTCATAGTATGTGCCATGCTACATAATATGATCCTGCGGAAACAGCTGCAGCAGGGACATAATGGTGAAGGCCCTCACAGCCCACCACAATTGCCAAGGACATCGCAGGCACAGAGGGATTCAGACCACGAACACCCTGTGCCAGCCCCAGTACGCAGACGGAGGCATGCCCAATATGCCCATGCCTTGGCAAAGATGGAACGTATAGCACATACACTGACAGTGTAGGCCCCTATGGACTGACACACTTCTCCACCTGCACACACAGTAAAATGGATGGCACACACACACGACCACCTGTAAATTGTTATGTATAGGTGGTCTACTGTGTGAATCCTACATAGGCATCTCTCAACTATTGCACACATAACAGCTACTGGAACAAGGTAAGTCAACACCTGAACAGTAAACGAAGCTAACAGCATGTGTTGATACTGTATGTATAGGTTCCTAGGTACATCGGTAGGTACATGCCTGATTGTCAGAGGCCATTCATCAGCCTAGGCAAAATGTGTCTGCTGTCGCCACCCCATCAATTAACTAACTGTCCCACTGTGGAGCAGAGGCAATTGCAGGATCCATGTGTGTAACCACTGTTCCCCACCCACTCTGCAAGGATTCCCTGGTGTGTTAATGAGGGGCTCCATATAATGTAATCAGGGATGTAGTTCCAAAGCATGGGGAGTACCCATGACAGGTATTCGTCACCCCAGCATTCTCCAGTTATGGTTGTGGCAAGGTGTAGCACATTACAGTGTGTGGCTCACTGTGACATGGATTCCCATAGCTGGAGCACATCCATTAAACATCACTTGGACATACCATTAATAGGTATCATCCATATGTAAACTAACTGAGTTACACATTTGTTTGCAGTATGGAGGAACAGCCATAGTACAGTCCACATGCAAAACATCATAACACTTGTACATATCCCAGATGCCCAAGTGGTAAACCCACTGACTGTGTCGTGCATGTTCCCGGTTCCACGACCTGCAAGGGCTGTTACGTAATTCCAATGGCACGAATAATGGATGTTGGATGCAGGTCATTAGAGCATGTTTAAGCACATGTTAGCGGGTTTATGTGCCGGCAAGTGATGGTAAGCGTCGTTTAAACATGACTACACGGATATGCACAAAATAAGTCTAAGCTTTGCTGAATATCGTGCAGATCATGGTCAAAGATGGCCAGAACAGGTGAAATCTGCATTATTCACCCTTGTACTAATAGTGCCTGCTCTGAGAGGTAAAACAACCACTGCCAGGAGTAGAACACGCAACCATGTACACAATCACCTACCACTAAGCTACCTGAGATGTACCACCTGCAGGTGTGTATTGTGACAGGATAAAACACAAAAGGGCAGAGTTCTGGAAATAGTATACACCGCCATTATATAGAAAGGGTGATAGAGAGAGATATGCCGATATATACGGATATACATATATCAGCAAATACATAGATAGGTTAACAACATGTACACAACCATGGAGGTACAAATAAATAGGATACTGCCAACTACCGAATGCTTTACATACCGACACACGTAATCACGAGGCTTAAAGACCGAAAGACCACAGTACCGGAACACTAGAACCGTGAGTACTATTATCACAATGTTAAGGGACATTTAGTTATTGCTGCTGGTGCTGTGGTCCAGGTAGGTCTGTGTTTAAGTGTGTTTCTGATTGCTGTAGTGTGTGTAAGTGTGTGTTCTGAGTGCGGTGTGTGTTTCCATGGAACTGTAATGTATGTGTGTGTGTGTGTGTGTGTGTGTGTGTGTGTGTGTGTGTGTGTGTGTGTGTGTGTGTGTGTGTGTGTGTTTGCTTGGTGTGTCTGTTCGTGCTAACTCGGAGGTAGATTATTACAGTAGGTGTGGTCATAGCCAGCCTTAGGCATAGGGTTACCACCTGTCCCACTTTGAGAGGGACAGTCCCTCTTTGGGCAGTTGTGTCCTGACAAAAAATATTAAAAAGGGCAAATGTCCTGAAATTGTAGGACATAATTATGTCCCATATTTTATGTAATAGTTGCATAAAATAGTTATTTCTGTATCTAAAATACCTAAATGTTACAAGAAACATAATAAGCAACTAAACCGCTACAAGAATAAGGTTTTATTTCGGAAAAAAGTTAAGTTCTATCCTTTGTACTGACCGTGGGTATGTATCGGCCTTTAAAATCCAATGTGTGTCCTGCAAATGTCCCACTATAGCCATTTGAAAAGGTGGCAACCCAAGCCAAAGGGGTTCACTCAACAACACAACTGCAATGAGTGCAAATATCTGTGACAGAAATACATGAGACTGCTTTCATGTAGCAACATTTCATTACATATTGATGTATTACCGGAGGGATTTAAGGATCAACATCACCTGCATGCTATATAGGAACCAATTAACAATGGCTTAATGAATAAGCCTGCAATAACCATAGTATTAGTCTACTAATTGATAGGTCTTCAATTAGGGAAGGAGCCCTCACACACATATGGAATATGTATAAATGCAGTCCCCACAAACCTTTATCTGCTATGTACACCCACCTACATCTCCCCCACACCCGAAACAATTGCAATACAGACTGTAATAACATCACAAACATCCACTCACTCAATGACATCTGCAGAAGCCTTAACATACCTTGTGAGAGACACACTGTAATGGCGCTATGTGAAATCATTGCTGTTGTACAATGGAACAGACGCCGATGTTACAGGTTTTGTTTGCAATAGTCTCATATCAGATGGCTGAGATAACAGCTACACTCACATGGAGAACTACATCCTCTAGCTGTCACACACAATCCACGGGGGACATGAAGTCAAAATATCTGTGTCTCTCCATATAGCAGTTGCAATTCATCACAAAATCACATCCAGGCCGTCTTCCTCTAAGGTAGGGCAAAAGGACAACGCCCAAGTGGAGTATTCAATTATTCCCCACTGTTGCCATGTAATTGGCTAATGGAGTAGCTGCACAGCTGATGTGCATGTAATCATTTACTCCGGAACACCAACTGGTGGCACGATACCACATGTTACTGGTATCTACGTATAAAAGGATGGCTTGCCATACATTCAAACCATATGCACATATCATAAAAATGTTGAAACTGGAAAGGAGTAAGACAGATATTTTTGTAAACTCGGACCACTAAGAAGGTATGTAGAACACTCAGTATGTTAGTATATGTAGTGCCTGTTCTGTATTAATGAAAGTGCACGCAGTGCACACAGTGGGAAAAGGTATTATGTAGTGATGTCTTGTTGAGCACAGTAACACTTGTAGAAATTGTGTTTACTGCTGTGGGCCACAAGGTAAACACCTCATACACCACAAGGGATGCTGCATAAGGGCTTTAAACACAACAATTCCACTCCAGCCGGTGGCAGTGGCAGGGTTTGTCCAACAAGTATGTGCCATAACAGGGGATAGTATATGTTGATATACTGTAACAGCAGGCATATGTATGGACGTATAACTGAGAATAACATGTCTAAGGTGGTCCTGCTGTGCAATTATGCTTTACATTATGGGATATTGTTGCAAAAATGTGAAATGTACAGTATTGTAGGTAGATACGATGAATATTTTACATAGCATTACTGTTATATTATGCAAACATCAGGTATGTCTATTGGCATGTACAATACATAATAACAGGATACATATGGCTTGTAGTCACCAGACAGTGTAACAGCATGATAGCTAATTGAAATGGAAGAGCTACTCAATTATCCATGCACAAAGGACATATAATAGCTTCATAGGTTCATAGTTAGGTACTATGCTGTCTGGCCAAGTCCATTCATAAGCCCAATTACAGTGTTTTCACTTCCAGCATCTCCCTAGGTTAGTGTCCTGTGCCTGTGAACATCAGAGCCATTTGTTTCCTGCACCTGTGCACAGTAGAGCCACTACAGTGATCCCTGGCATACATGTCTGTCTCCCATCCACCCATCGAGGTATCTGTTGAAGAGTGCTAGTGAGGGTCCCTGCCTGATGTACATAGGAATCATGTTCCAAAGCATGGTGAGTGTCCGGTTCAGGAATGTATCCCTCCAGCACGTCCTAGTCATCGTTGCATTTGGGTACATATCCCAGAGCATGTTGCTCTCAGTGGCTTTTGCTTATGTTGCTTATGTGGAGCATATCCATCAATATTGTTGTGGGCATGGGCCTTGTATGTTCAGCAGAGATCACCTCTGAGTATGCAGTATGCAAATGAGTACAGTTGGGGTTTCTGTAGTTGTGCTGCATACGTCATCCTTCGGAGGTCAGTAATCCTCTTGGTGTGTTAATGTTGTGGTATTCAAAGCCGTTGCTGTTGTTTCGTAAGGTACACCCCAAATGGTGTGTTGTACCCTTGAACGTGTTTCATAAGTCAGGTGTAGAGAGGTACAATGGTTGCGTTTGTTCCAGCTACAAACCCATTACAGATTAGGGTGGCCACATAGAAGGATATCCACGCCACCTTGGCAATATGGTTATCAAAGGAGTGGGTGCTATCTACTTGTGTTCTAAGATCCGTTATAATGTCTTATGTATGTAGGGGACTAACACCTATGTGATAGTCAGTGGGTGATTGGTGTAATCCAAAGGGGATGTCTATGCACCTTGTGGCATGCAGCTTGAGGCCATGTTATCGACACCAGGTATCCGTCACAGTGACACCCTTATGGAAAGTGTCTGTATCAGCTGGTGAAACAATCATGGCCCCTAGTTTGCAGTCGTCTGCAAACCTATTCAGGGAAAGCCCTTCTGTGCTAGCCTGTACCTCAGAGAAGCATATACCGAACATGAGGGGCCCTATGACCGAGGACTGGGGTACACCAATTGTAACTGATTTACAGTAGGAACTAGGGTATGCTACCCTCACTGTGTGGGTCCTGTCCATGAGCCGCTTTGCATAACATGTCATGACGTAGGGGTTGATGTGCAGGTGGATGTGTATTTTGACAATACCAGAATGGGGAACGGTGTTGAAAGCCAATGAGAGGACAAGGTAGGCTGGGTGGACCTCCTTACCCTCATCTACTACCTTGGTAACTGTCTCAAAGGACTCCACCAGGTGTAGGAGTCATGGTCTGGCCCTAACAAATCCAAACTGGGTGGTATCAAACGTTTGGAGGCCACCAATATCTGTGAATGACTTTCATGGTGATGTGCTCCATAGCCTTGCAGAATAGTCTAGTCAGGCGTATAGGGCAATATTTCTTATGGTCCATTGTGGTGCCACCTTTGTGGAGTGTGATAACTGTTGCTGTGCGCCATTCAGGGGCCACAATGCCTGATACAAGGCTATTAGTGAATTTGGTGCCCCATGTCATTTTGAGGTTTGTGTAAATCGCAGCCTGGGATGTTGGACGGTCACATGGAGTCTGTGTTCCAGGCTTTAGAGAGTGCAGCTTTGAACTGCATAGTTGTGACCGCAGTGACTCTGCATTGTTCCTGTATAGTTGTGGGCCGTTTAGGGTGTGAGAGAGGTGTAAAGTTAGCACTGAACCTATCTACCCAGATGTTGCCAATATCAGTCGGTTCTGTAATGTTCGTGCCTAACCACTGTATGTCAGAGCAGATGTGGGTATTGCCATCGAGAGTAGTGACATACCTCCATAATGCTTTGTGGTAGTCCTTGGTATGAGTCGCAGTAATGTTTACATAGCTAGCTTTGGAGGATGTGATAAGGCATCTCAGATTTCTACTGAGGCTGACCAGGGAGCTACCCCACCCATGGGATTGTACTCTACCTTGCAACAGTCTCCTCCTTCTGTTGTATATTATGTCCATGGCAGTGGACCCCCAGAGTGGCGTCCGTTATCTGGAAGGTTTGGGATAGCAGGATCCATGCAGTCGTGTAAGTGCTAATGAAGTGCAGTTGTGTATGATTCAGCATTTGTAACTATATTGTCCATCTGCACGGGTGTCATGATGTTTACTACTGCTGTCATAAGAAGCCTGAAGTTGGCATTGTAGAAATATTGTACTGTGTTTTCCATGAAGGGTGTGGTGCCGGGATGTGGATAACAAGGGTGATTAGCATACATTCAGATCTGACCAATGAGGGAATAACCCCAGGTGTGGAACACCAGTCACACATGTTGGTAATGTCCAGGTCTAGGATATTGTTGGCCCTGGTGATGGTGTGGATAGGTTGATCCAGCCAATTGGAGGTTATGAATCCCAGAAAGCATTGGCCTAATGTATCAGTACATGCGTAGGTATCCCAGTTAAGTGTGGGGTAGTGTCAGTCTCACATCAGTAGTACCTGTTTGAACCCTACTTTCCAGTACACCAAGAAGTGAGGGCCATTAATCGTGGGGTATGGTGTGGAATCCATAGCAAGCTACAATTTGTATAGCAGTTATGGCCACAGTTAGTTGTACTTGGATTACCTCTGATGCATTGTGCTAAGCAACCAGCCTGGAGGTGAGTACATCCTTGTGAAATATGGACACACCTCTGCTGTGGGTGTTCTGGTCCTGGTTACATGACTGAAAGGTGTGGTCTGCGTAATAGCCTGTTAGTGCAGGGGTGCTCTCAGGAGCCTAGATGCAGGTCCCAGTCACTGCAGAGATATCAAAGTGGTCCATTATAAGGAGTGCCTCAAGTGAGTGCATTTGAGATGAAGATGTCAAGCATTGAGTAACATTACCCTCAGGTTTTGCTTGCCTGTTCCTGTTCTGGTGGTGAATATGTTATTTGAACTGTGTCTAAAACAGACACTATAGGAGCAGCAAGAACCTTAAATGTTATCCGTAATCCCAGGGCTGACAGGTGCAGGTCATCTGTGCCAAAGCATCGTGTTCTGTCGACCATGTCATTCAAAGCAAACAGATACTGGATACCCTTGGAATGACACCAGAAGCATAGCCAACTGTTGAAGTGAATAATTCAGTCGTTGTACTGCGTTATCCATCTGGATGAATACAAAATGCTTCTCAGGGCTAGGGTGATACCTGCTTGGGCTACAAGATCGGAGAGCTATTGCATGTCTCCGTACATGTAGTCCAGGAAGTTACATCTCAGGGCATTCACACTAACATGGAGAATGACAGTCATATTGTACCTGTTGAGGAGTGACCTGAGTGCATAGGTTATGTTGCGGATCCTGCTACCCGACAGCCATATGAAAGTGACTATCACCTTGTGTAGCCTGCTGTGTGGGACATCAGTGTGACCACCTACAGAGTCACCTATGACTAGTGTGTTGGGTATGTTATATCACCCTATTGGCTGTAGTTGATGGGCACACATGAGTCTGTGGGCAATAAGTAATTGGTGTTGTGTTTGGTGATGGGGGCTGCCTGCGTTTCTGCTTTGGAGTCCTCTGTTGCCTACACAGAGTAGTATTGAGAGGCCCTGCAAATGTTCTAGTCTTACTATGTGTGGCCCGCGGTGGTGGAGATCTAGTGAGACTATGTGATGAGTGGGGTGTGGTGCAAACGTTTAACATCCCCACATGATTGTCAGGTTCAGTCTGGGTTGGAGAGGGCATTACCTCCAGCATGGCTACATATGTGCATCTCCCACAGGTTGTAGTGTCATAGGTTAGGAGGTGAGCATTGACTGTGTACATGAGACAATTGCTATATTGCCTCATGATGCCCATATTCCTCATATAGACAGGTGATAACACTAGGAATTGACACTTGGACATGCCTGAATATTCAACAATTTCTCACTAATTATGTCAGGTAAGTGTGTACAACAGCTGTTTTACTCTAAGCAAGCTGGAAATGTAAGTACAAACAGTGTTTACTTGTAGGAAATGAGTAGGATTGAGTGCTATAGTAATTAGTAGTTCATGACATGCTTACATGTTCTGAACAAGTGCTGAGCATGAATAAGCAATACAGATAGGGTGTCAGATAACATAAACTCACTGCCCCCCCAACAGGTACACAATCACATATCCATGAACACTACAGAGCCCCTGTAACCATAACTATGATGGCACAAGTTGCATGTGACCTGTCCACATCCCTGGTTGTATCATACACATATGGCAAAACAGTTTGCTCTACACAAACACATCATGTAAAACATAGGTTCATGTCAGTCTGTGAAAACACTGAATGGTGCACACCAATAGTTATCACAACCCACAAAGTGGAGACACCACTCATAATGGGAGGCACTGCACTATTACCCTGCTGAGTATGGTCTGAAAGTCCATGAACCTTAATTAACGTATATGTTGTTAGCAGTACAGATGTAGATGACAGTATGGATGATTTTACACTGCATATCATACCTGTGACAGGTCATAGGACATCATCACCCATACTGTGTTCCACATACACTCAGTATACTAGATGTACCTTTGTATGTCACAGGACTGTTCTGCCAGTGGCCTGTTGACAGAACCAACACTACAAAAGGTGTCTGAGTGACATGTGCATATCACACCAGTGGCAGCTACAGTAAAACAGGGTTAATGTTTTGTACTCCCCCTCATTGTAGCTCATACCACACAGACAAATGGGAGGCATCTGCGTATGTAAGTATGTGAATGGCCATGACCTCGGAGCAATAGCTGACTCAGTGTTGTGGACAACATACAGAATGGGCTTTTTGGGTGAGGTACGTGACATATGTGCACAATCTGACAGCTGCATATTGCATTGTCACCACTAGGTTAATAACCCTGTACCCATGAACTACCACTTAGGCAGCGGTCAACATAATGGACACTGTGTGCAAGGAATGGTGCTGTGCAGTTTACCTCCCTGAGCTAGTGATGTCACCAGACCTATTAGGTAGTCATAAGAGGCAACCCTAGTCATGACAGGGTGCCATCCATGAGCATGGAGATCATTGTACAGCCATACTCATCACTCAAGTGACCAATATCGGATCACATATCACCTTTAAGGGGTATTGGCCATGCTTGGATGGGCAACACCAGCCTTCACAATCCTCATCTCCACTATGCAGCATGCTGCCTACCCTGCATAAAGACATGTCCAACACTGTGATGTTGGACATGCTACACGTACATATCCTGATATTAAAAACATACGTCATGGACAGCCACCTTCCTAGTATAAGGATCGCCACATGCTGGACAGATCCCTGTGCCATACACGTTACATACTCCTGCCCTACTATGCAACCCTGTCCAGCAAAGCTGCACATGTCATCTCTGTCAGACATGGTGTGATGACCGCATGGTAGATGTACCATTAACTGTCTGGATCAGTTATGTGGCACTGATTCACCTGGCGGCAGGAACATGGCTGTCGGATACAGCAAGAAAACCTTACATCCTATGCTCATACATGGCCCAGGGCATACACACTACTACATGACCTTGGCCATACATGCTATAGTTGATAACCATCCCTGCAAATACCATCCGGCTAGCCATTGTCCCATGTGTATCACATGTGCAACACAGGCGATATGGGGCAGGATGTTGAACTGCTGTACAGTGCTGTGTAGATGTATATGTCAAAATACATGCATGTAAAGGTTTCCGTGTGCATGTCTACATTGTCACAGGTCATGTCCGTTAAGGTAGTGTATGTGTTGATATGTGACATATACACAGCATCAAGGTCAACAGCATTAATGTGGACACATCCAGGCATGTGCTGATAGGTAAGAACATCAGTACAGGCAAACAGACATGCCCACATCAACACAGCATTCACATGGAGTATGAGCAATGTAATGGGGTGACACACATATATGGTGATAATATCTAGTCCCCATTGGGTGTTACATGTGTGTGACACAAACATGTCAGTGGTGTCAGTGTCATGAAGATTTGCAAAGACAACTGTTCATATGTACTAAATATAATACACATGTATGTGCAGCTGTATCTCTGTGCATCTCTGAGATACTGTGACCTGTCTCCATCATTATGTCTTCCAGATATGCCTCGATCAAGACTGCCAGCATATAGCCGCTTGGAGGATGAGGCCCTCATACCTTACCTCCAGGATAACTATGAGGTATTGTTCAGCCATGTGCCACAGCATGCCCAGCAGCATGATGACCTGTGGCAGGAACTTCGCAGGAGGGTTTATGATGTGAGTGGCCACAACCGCACCTACCAGCAGGTGCACAGACACTGCACGTACCTGATCAGACATGCAAAACAGCGTGCAAATGCAATCACCAGGGAACAAGTACAACAGGTGGTGGGCCACCAACCCAGCCCCCACTCACATGTACCAAGGAACTACTGGCTAGCCTGGGGGCGCCATCAGAACAGCATCCACAAACTCTATCTGCCATCATGGAGGTGGGTGTCTCCCAACTACCGAGCCTGGAGTTGCCTGGTAACTCACTTCTGCACATATAACTATTATATCCCATTTAGTTGCATGTGTCACTGTACAATATGTAATGTAACATCATATGCAAGGTATGTTTACACACTTAAATAAATTCTTTTTGTCCTGTGGCTGCAGTTCATCATCTACTTAAACTTTTTACTGCATTGGATCTGGTTTATTTTCTATGTTTACACACATGCCGCATACTATAGTATGCTACCCTGTGTATGCACACATGTGCATACTCCATAGTATATCCTATTGTACTTTCGAATGTGTTAACATGCACATTGCACCCTGTAGCTGTCCTACAGTCATGGATAATGATCATACTGCTGTGTCACCCCTATATAGGTACCTCTGGCTTGCTGCAGAGACAGCAGGCCATTGCAGGTGAGACAGTTATCAGTATCAGGCATGTTAATGCACAGATCTATTTGCTACGTGGCCAGTTAACACATGTACACATAATGTATGGTCCAGTCATGATATACAGGTTGCATCTTTAATCAATCACACTGGCTACCCATGTGCAATACATACAAACTAAATGAAACACTGACATGAAACCACAGAAACTGTCATTGCTAGATGCGTGGACAGCTGTGCATACAACGGTGGAGGTGTTGTTCAATGTAGGAATATGTACTATACATCAGAACAACACATGTGGGGTACGCAAACAGTACTACACAGTGATCTGGAGTATGGGCAGCCCACAGGATTCACCATTGTGGAATATGCCCCTGCAATGAGTGCACACATTGTGATGTGCCATCTGACGTGTCCATGACATGTAGTGGTCCGGCTGCAACATTGTCTCACTACCCCATAAAACATACCCCACATACCAGACATACAACCCTTTGTCTTCATAACCCTGTGGATAGTGGAGTATCTGACATCTATGGGTGTATGTCATATGGGACAACACAGACATGTGAGATACATGGCCATCACAAACATTTGGCCAACACATGTTCACACATGACCATGGAGTATGGCCAGAGACATGTAGCAACACACAGTAGATGTGATGTGTATGTGTGTGTACACCCTGTTGTACATTGTCTACACATGGTCCAACTATAGCCTTTGTTGAATGGTTATATAGTAGATGTGGAACACTGGACATCCTAAAAGCCTGTGCACAGCTTGTGGAGGTGTCACTTAATTCGACCACATAAGATGTGTTGAACATCATGACTGTGTCACAGCATGACAGTAGTCACCTGTACAGCATCCACATATATACACAGACACCACATCAGGCCACAGATACTGTACATTTCCCTTCCTGCTGTTGGACATCACTGTCAGCCGTGCACCTTGTGTGTGTGGTACATAAATGCCATGTGGGACATGGTGTATTGACAAGTCTGCCATGTGTGGACATGGTTGCCAGGCAGCTAAGAAATGATAGCAGTTGTGCTGGGGTGTCATCCGTATGTCTTTTGGTGACCTGTCACACATGACACATCATGGTTTAGTGTGTATACACCTCAGCGACGTGGGTCACAATCCACAGTATTTATGTATTGTGTATGCACACAGTCATGGCTATGCACTGTGTGTGTATTCCACACTGTATAGCAATAGAGACGCCTCATGATTCCATGCATTGGCACTGTGTCTGTACTTTCCACTGTATAGCAATATAGACGCCTCATAATACCCTTCAATGGTCATGCACATCTGCTAAAAGTGCATTCTATCTGTAGGGCGTACAGACAACACTGCAATGTGACACCATTACACCACTGTACATGTGTCAGGACACCATTGTGTCAAACATGTATGCATGTCAATGCACACGTCAGCAGATTACATGTCATACTACATGTTAATGTCAAGGACATATGCCTCACATCAGCCATGTGTACTGTTAACCTGTGCTGGTCCACATGGTGTATCACAAGGATGCATGCTTACTACCATGATTGTGTGAAATGCATGGCTTCTGCTATGACAAATGCTTGCTGTTGTGTGCAACCCAGGGATGTATGATAACTACCACTATTAATGTCTGAGCTGCATGCCGTCTGCTGTATCACATGCATGTTGCATGCCTTCTGTCAAATCACATGCATGGTGTGTGTGTGTGTGTGTGTGTGTGTGTGTGTGTGTGTGTGTGTGTGTGTGTGTGTGTGTGTGTGTGTGTGTGTGTGTGTCTCTGTTGTAATGTAGAGTCTTTGTTTGCCTTCACAGGTGATGTAGGTGCGTTACCCTCCTGCGGTCCATCTGATGTTAGTGTCCCCACAGACTCTAGCAGTGATGATGAACATATGCTTGAGGTACAAGCAGGGTTTTCAGGGGCTGAATCTGTACCATTGGTTGCCATTCCACCTATATCCCCCTCTTCCCTGCACGCAGTTCTCATGCCAACACATACCCCATCACCAGTGGCCATAGAGGAAGGACAGTTAGTGTGTGTTAGCTTGGAACAGGAACATGTGGTGGCTACGGAAGGTGTGTCTTCACACCATGGTGTCAGTCAAATGACTGCAGATGTGCCACACAGGCATGTGGCCAGTGCTGCTCGTAGGAGGACCTCTGGCCGACATGCACCTGCAGGACAGAGCGCAGCAGCTGGTGTCACCAGATGCATGTTTCAGACTGTAATGGTGGCACAGGCACGTGCTGAATGGCAGAACAGAGAAGGGCAGAGGCTTCAGAGGGCTGCTATCCATTCTTTAAATGACAACATCCAGGCATTGGCAAATGCTCAACAGCAGATTGCTGAAGTTTTGGACAGACGATTGGGTGACATGGTTGGATTCCTTGACCATGGCATGACAATCCACGAGCATGAGCTGTCTGTGCTGGAACATCTGGTAGGAGTGAGGCATAGGCCATGTGGACGTAGGCCAGCTACACCACCTGGTGCAGGCCTACATGAATAAGCTACCTCACATGCCCGCTCCCATAGTGCCGGTAGCAGCAGTAGTGCAGCTCGTGCTGTGCTGTCCACACCAGGACACAGCAGGCCACATGGACATGGCCCTGGACAGTCCCACCGGGGACATGGTTCCAGTGGACATGTGTCATTTGACAGTACCCAATCTGTACCTCTGGTAGTGCCCATGCAACCCCTGGCAGGCATAGGTCACGTGGCTGTGGCCGGACACAGTGAGCTGTAAATCCTGGTCTGTACAATCTGGAGCTGTCAATAATAACACTGTGTAGGCCGGACACATGGCAGAACTGTGTGCACACATACACGCACACACCAGAAACATCTGTAGGGCACCGCAACACTCACATGCATAACAACCACACATGGCCAATTAGATCACAGGCCCTAACCCACACACATGATGTCATCCACTGGTGCAGCCTAGGCCCCTGGCAAACATTATCACCCTGTGCATATGATGATGCCTGTGCCGCATCCCTGTCATCCACATCGGTGCAGGGACATGCTCATATGGTCTGATGCACAGGGTGAACAGAATAGGGAGATAAGTGTATATTACTATTGTTGTGTACTGTTGACACACAGCAGACATACCATGTAGTACAGGTTTAGAATGCATTGTTTTATGTTCACAGCATGTGTCTTGGTAACAACAGTAACAGCATGTTGGTAATGATGCCCTGCTTCCCTCCTTAAGGTCTAATTGCATGTGCCATTAAGTACCAGAGTTTGCAGCTTCCCATGTGTAAATGTGGACTACTCACAGGCATCTATGGCAATACCAGCATGCTATACGTAGCCTCAACCTCACTGTTAGAAAGGCTGACATTCCAAAGATGTCTATACATTTACTGATCCAGGAGCATGTGAGCTGTGTACTAAGCTACAGTGGCTAGAGACATGACATCCATACCAGGTGACATCACAAGTACAGTTACATGGTGCGGGGGGGTTTACACAGCGGTCTAGCTGATGTCAAGGGTAGAAGCCAGTTGATAGCATGAGGCCTCACTGTCTAACAGTAATACACATTCACATTACAGGGTGAGAACACACAACTACACACAGACATACACAGACACACACACAGACACACACAGGTATTCAGACACAGTAACACACCCACACTCATGGTGTCAATGACACTATAACACACACACTTGATAGTGTTGAGGTGAGGACCCCTGCCTATGTGGTAATCACCATTACAGTACTGTGAACCCACATGACGTGACACAGAGAATGAACATGTACAGGTAGTCAGTAATGCCTAAGACCGACGGCATCAACAGGGTAGTAGATTGCATCACCTGGAGGGGTTAGGCATCCTATCTGTTCACTATGGTAGCATACATCCTCACTCCATGCACCAGACAGCCATACATACATACACACACACACACACACACACACACACACACACACACACACACACACACTGTGGAGTCCACAATTGAATTCACCTATGTCATGCACATAAAGATAGCTAACGTGTGTGATACACACACCACCCCTGCCTATGTCTTGCTTTCTACACTACAGTATGTACAGATCTCTACAACAGTGTACAGGGTGTGTAACAATTGGGATGTATTCCCCACCATATGTAGCATATATGGACACACAAGCAAACATACATGGCAGTACTGTGAATCAAACACCTGCTATCTTATGATACATCTGACAGACATGCAGCAGTATTGGCCACATTACAATGTGTGCTGATGCTACCTTCGGCAATTGTGCTGCTATATGCACATGGGAGGACTTAAGTGTTAAAGGTGTCAAGTAATTTACAGTCAGTGATACCCTGACCGCTGTGTAGGTTGTATGTCTTCACCTTCAATTAACAGAAACATAGCTTAGTGTTTGCACATGTTAGGGTAGGACAGCTTGTGACACACCTGTGAGCTGTCTTTAGCAAACATCCATCTGCAAAGTTGGCCCACCACTTTATGTATACACATCCATCCATACCTGATGTACATCTTACCATACTGTCAGTATTTCACCATATACAGGTGTCAATGATGGGGCTGCATTGCAACTGCATGTTGTAGTAAGACACAGATGAACTGCAAACATCAGCTACTGCACATGCATGGTAGCTGAATGTACACCACTACATGTACATGTGCGTAGGTCCTACATTCCTGTCATGTAGCCATGTTTGTATTCATTACAATTGGTGGACATGTGTGATGACATACATGACACATGGACTGTTGTATGATATGATAGTTGTCATGGGTAACCAGTATAGAGGGAATGTTAACTCAGTCAACTTTGCTATCACACCTTATGTACTGTTAGCATTAAACAGCCATGGACCTACCTTCCATGTGCATGCGTGTAATTGCTGTACCCACTTGTCTGCACGAAGGACAGCAAAAGCTATGCTATATACATATGTGGTGTGTGTGGGGCATGTACATATCCATGGCAGGTACATGTATGTCATATCCAAACATGAGTGTGTTTACTGGTGTACATCAACAGTTATCTGTTACAGCTGTATATGACCCAGGGACCTGTTATGTGTACAGCCGACCTGGTTATGAACAGTGGTATCATTGCATTGCATAACACATGACAGAACCCTGTCAGTACATGTGTAGTCTGCACAGTTGCTGTAGAGCTAGGTACAGTCCACTGGTCATGAGAAACATGTTGTTATACTAATGTATGGATGTGTGTTGCTGGTCCAAGGACATGGTGATGTCTTAGGGCTACATCCTAGAATGCAGCATTTGACACTGTGATCTGCACCTGACACATCTGTGATGACTTTTGAGAGTGTACTAGTCAGTACATGTGAGTGGCCTTCATGTACGTGGGACACTACCACCTGGAGCGGTCCGTAACGGTGTTGTGTCCCACATATCTGTATCTGAGGTATACGGTGGTAGTGCTATTGTGCACAACTGAGCCTTATGCCAGGTGTTCCTCACTGCACAGATGTCAGTATTCCCCATTGTTGGATCTAGATTGTCAGCTGTGATTACGAACGCTACAAATCTAGCACTGTTTAGCATACACATACAATGCAGTTGTCCTCTAGGTGTCAGGGTGTTTACCTGGTCTCAGGATATTCATCTATGAATGGTACTATATGTGCAAAGTAGCCACTCCTGGCAGGACATCACCACAGGTGGTATTAGTGTGCCAGGTTTAGATTGGTACAGCTAAGGTGATGGACAGTAGCAGACGTTGTGTAGAAGACTGGTGTCAGGTATATGTAGTGCAGCATTCATGCTAACAATGATGACTATCGACACACTGTGCCCTTCCGTGTTTAGAATCAGAGTGCATACAAGACAGCCCTTCGCTACTAAGTGTGTGAGCATGCCCAGTACACTGTTGTGTAGATGGACACATAGTGCATTCGTGTACTACTAAGTGTGTGAGCATACCCAGTGACACCTTGTGTCGGTTATGTCCCTCTATGTGTATGGGCATGACCAATGTAATCCTGTACAGTGATAGTGGTCATCCAGGCAACATATGGCCATACCCCACTTCAGGATGGATTCCTACATTGAACACACTGGTTCACAGGTATGTACACCATAACTGCCAGCATCCATGTCGATGTCCGCATTCCTAGAAGGTCATATTGACTGTCTTGAAAGGTATAGTGTCTGTGGCACGTCTTGTATCTATGTAGTGTTGTAATAGTGGTCCATAGATAGGCAGTTGTCCTGCTCACACCACTGGCGTGTGGTTGTCTCCGTCTGCCTTCGGACAGTAATATGCTTTTAGACTGCTCACACTCCATACAATCCCTATTGGCGTTTGTTCCATTGATGATGTCACCCACCTAGAAGTATGCCTCTGGGAGTGCTATGCTCCAGTAATCTTGGTAGTCCATTCTGTAACTGCGTAATGCTGTAGTGTGATAAGGTCATTAGGTCTATGTTCTAATCCCAGTGCTGCCAAGTGCGTGTGTGTGTTTTCAGCTGCCTGTGGACAGAGTAATGCTTTTAGACTGCTCACTCTCCATACAATCCCTATTGGCATCTTTTCCATTGCTGATGATGTCACCCACCTAGAAGTATGCCTCTGGGAGTGCTGTGATTCCCTAATCTTTGTAGCGCATTGTATAACTACATAATGCTGTAGTATGATAGAATAGACATGTAGGTGTTCTATCCCAAGGCATGACAGGTGGTGTTTGGCAGTCATATCCTATGTATTGGTATCAGTGAGTGGCTAACTCCAGGATGTGTTGAGTGTGTTTTGTTGCTTTCCTATATAGTGTCCACAAATGTCATGATTGCCCAAGAGACTGGGTTGGCAAGGCATACACATACATTCGCCAATAGGTCTGGTGAGTAAATGTCAGCAGCCCTACTCTTACCCTTAATACAGTCTGACCCCATGTGATGCAACAAAACACAATTGCCTTGATAGTAACACCACTACATAATGCAGCTGGCACATGTGGTTTCCTTTTCATTCTTGTCTAATGCTTTGGTGTCATGTGGTCCACTGTTGTGATATAAATTCTATATCTACTTATGTGTGTGTATATGTATATGTGTGTGTGTGTGTATATATGTGTGTATATATATATATATATATATATATATATATATATATATATATATATATATATGTGGACATTAGCACACATAAATCTACATGATGGTATAGATGTCCTATACTATTGAATGTCTGTGCTGGATGATCTGTACGTGATCACCTCAGATGTATGTATATTTGCCATGGCTTAGTGGTAAAGCACATCGTCTGTGGTGTGCAGGGTCCTGGGTTCTAGTCGTGTAGAGACCGGTTATTTTGTTGCTGGGAAGAACAAGGGACATCGAATACGGTGATAGTAAGGCACCTTTAACCAGTTGTGTGCAGATCTGAGCGACAGTAAGCAGTGGTTATTATTTTGGAGGATCAGTATGGGTCATATAACTATGCATTAGAAGACAATACTATGCAAATGAGGTTGAAAATAGTGAATCCCGTTTATCCCCAGGGAGTGATGCAGATCCCAAGAGTGTATGTGTATAGAAAGCCGGGTGCAGGACTCGAATATAGGTGAAAGCATGGGGGGGGTGTCAGGCATACTGTACGTACATTGGAGCCCTGTGCCTCGGGATTGCTCCTGCCTTAGCATGCCTAAGCTAGTGGTGTGTCTATACCTGCCTAGTGAAATTGGGAGGGACAACAGCAGTAGTGGAGTAGTCAAGGTGAACAAGCTGTGCAAACAGGTGATAATTAGCACAATCAACAGATTACATGCCCAGCCCGGACCAGAACACTATGGTAAAGTGACCAAGCACAATACGCACAGGTTTCTTCCACACTCTACACCACCGATGTATACATGCGGGGACATTTCTTGACACGATCCAACCAAATGAGAAGGGCTACAGCAGGCACCATAGACCAACATGTGCAGGAGGCCGAGGGTGGTGAGGATGTGAATGCTGCCGAACAACCCTTAGTGAGGAGACAGAAGACTTTACAGACCCAGGGTAACCTACCAGGGGCTACATGAGCTGGAGATACTGGAGCGCTATGGGGTGGACAGAGACCTTCTACAGCAGCTTGTTCAGCTGTGCCGGCCACACCTGACACATTGAACAGGCCGAGGGAAACCCATCCCAGTGGACACCAAGGTATGTGTAGACCTAGGTATACTAGCCACAGGTACATCCCAAAGCACAACTGGGGATATCATGGGGATCTCACAGGCATCTGCATCCAGAGTATTGCACCAGTTCCCAGATGCCTTGTCACCACATGCCAGTGACCGCGTACATGTCCTCAACACACGTGAGGTGTTGACCAGCAATATGCGTCTCCTCCACCAAATGGCAGACTACCCTGGGGTACTGTGTGCTATAGCCTGCACGCATGTATGCATCAAAGCACCACCCGGTGAGCGGGGTAGGGTCTACATTAACCACAGGGGCATACCCTCCAACAGCTAGGCTGTATGCAATGGCCAGGGCATTATACTGAATGTGTGTGCTGGCTGCCCTGGAAGCTATGACGATTCTGATACATGGCATCTGATGCAGCTGTACCATACCTTTGCCAATATGGACATCCCCTACATTCACCTAGTGGGGGATGCTGGGTAACCACTGGAGTCGTGGCTTATGACACCCATCAGCAATGCACACACACCTGAACAACTAAACCATAATGAGGCACACACACAGGCAAGACATATAATTGCGCGTGTGTTTGGGATGCTCAGGTCACGGTACTGGTGTCTGGACACATCCGGTGGAGCCTTGCAGTATTCACCAGCTACATGCACCCAAATTGTGATGGTATGTTCTATGCTACACAATATGATCCTGCAGAAACAGTTGCAGCAGGAACAGCATGGGGCAGGGCCACACAGCCCCCCACCAATGCCAAGGCCTGTACAGGCACACTGTGACTCGGAGGAGGAACTACCTGAGCTGGACCCAGTAGGCGAAAGGAGGCATGCACAGTATGACCTGCCCTTGGCAAAGAGGCAACGCATGGCATATGCACCGATACAGTAGGTACCCAGGGAATTTCACCCTCTCTGACTCACACAGACAGTAAAAGGGATGCCAAACATGACACTACCTGTGCTCAGCCATGTATAGGAAGTGCACTGTTTGCATCCCACACAGGCAGCCCTCCAGCACCATCCTCAGGTCTGGCACACCCCCAAGGTAAGTCAATCAACCTACCAATTGGCAGTTGTATTAGAATGTGTTTTTACCTGTAGCTATGGTATGGATGTGAGCATACAAGGGAATTTGGTGGCCAACTGTTAGGGCAGCAGACAGTACACGTCCATAGTGGCACCATGACATCTGTAGCACATACCGGGGTCACAATAGTAGCCAGTAGTACACAGGGTGTCCTAACCCACTGCAGGTTATGGGCTGAACATCATGTGTATCCATACAGCCCACACAAGTCTCATACAGCTGGACAGGTGTAGACCAATACAGACAAATGCTATACAATGGCCTCTGGATATGCCCAATGGATGACCCCAACCCCCACAGACACACACACAGACTACAGCAGGCCAGGCAGTTGGATGTAGGTTTTGAAGGCTAGGACATCTGAAACCACTATGCTGGTAATTAAAGCTAGTATCTGAAGTACACTGGTATGATCTAGCCAGCAAATTAGGTAGGTCCACACACTGAAATGGAATACCTGGCATACCAGTACAGTAGTAGCAAAAGTGCACAATTGTCAGCTGTGCCCCCCTTCCAACGTACACATGTGAAAGTCATGTGCACCACCCCCAGTGCTGTGTAGAAATGTGGATACAGTTGGATGTCCCCCCACGCTGTGCAGAAATGTAGCAACAGTCAATGCCATATGACCATTGGCTACCCTGCAGACACAGCATGCCACCTGTCAGTGTACAATGCAGGGGTCGTCACCACAGTACTGACTACCTGGACATGTGACAACATGCAATCCAGTTGACCATACTGGGCATGCTCAAACACATGAAGGTATGACGGTAATGTCAGTCGACAACATGCGTAATGGTCATACTGGGCATGCTCACACACTTAAACACAAGACGGCCAGGTCTGCAAACACCATTGGTCTGGACATATCTGCCAGTACATTGCTATACTGTTGGATGACTGTGCTGTATGGTATGTGTGTGGTACTGTCTATTGTCTGTATATATGCCATGGTATATTGGTAATTCAAATCAGCTGTGTGCGCAGGGTGTTGCTACCAACACTTGCAAAGGACGGTTCTTTGTTTGTGGCCAGAACAAGGTCTTTGGATACGGAGTGGGAAAGGCACATTCCAGCAGGTGGGAGCGGTTGTGCGTGGGTTTGCGCAGTGTTAAGCACTGCTGACCTCTGGTTACAGCTCCTTATACTTGTTTAGACTCCACATTTCTTTAACAGTGCAATACTCGCATACTGGTAGACAAACATGCTTACACCCGCTCGCTCCCTCACTTGCACGTGTATCATTGGTGCTTGCATTTGTCACTCACGCTGGGTGGGCACAATCCCTTGTGATGCCTATTACATCGGACTACATGATTACAGTATCGGGTATGGCTGACCATTATGCGACGGCAGGCGTTCAACTGTACAGAATCGGCGGCCTGTCCAGTGACATAATCATATTATATGCGTGTTCCTCATACAATCTGCTCCCATCTGGCTGATACATGGGAACCGATACTCTGCAATGCTGTTTTGGGAAACGCATCTTTCTGCCGGGTCATGCTACTGCATACCTAGTGTAGGTTTTCCACCCTTTAAATTGGCCAAAGTGAGACTTTAGGAGACACACCTTTCCCACTTTGCATGGGACAGTCCCTCATTAGGCATATGTGTCAAGCGAGAATAATCTATCCATAGCAAATGTCCTAATTAGAGGACAATATTATATTCTACGTTTCTCTAATAGTTGCATGTAATGGTTATTGTATAAATGACACTTCGATATGTTATGTGAACTAGCATAAGCAACTTGACTGCTGCTAGACTAAGCTTTGATTTGTGCTAATATGTATATTTGTGTACTATGCATGGCTGTAGGTATGTTCTGACCTGGTATGTCTGACATTTCTACAGAGCAGGTCCCACTTTGGCCATTTGGAAAGGTGGCAGCCCTATAGTACCTTTATGAAGAGATGTCAGATTTGGCAAGGCAACACATACCCACAGCCATTAGAAAATTGACTACTTCACTGGTTTGCATACGTTAAGGTTATTCTTGTAGCATTATAGTTGCTAATACTGTTTCCTATAACATCTAGGTGTTTCAGATACAACAAAATAATTTTATGCAAACACTACAAACAATATATGAACTCTTTTCCAGAAATCACAGGCTATGTGCTGTAACATTCATTTTGCAGGACACAAATGCCCAGAGTGGAGTGTCCCTCACAAAGGCGAACAGGTGGTAACCCCAAACTATTATGCTATCATCTACCTAACGTGATCGGCGGAATATGCGCTTTCAGTCACTAGCAGACCTCACATACGAATGGGGGAGAATGAACACTGTATCAGGGACACTGCATAACACCCTGAGGGACACATATAGATGATTGGTTCTATTAACCTGACACATTGACAGTTACAGGGCATATGTAGTCATTCATATTTGTTGAGGTACATGCTGTTTATGACTCATACATGTTGTCATTAGTCATTACCTGTATTCCGCCACCTGTCCACCTAATATCACTAGTTCTGGAAGTGTTTAGTTAGGACTGTGTTACATTCTGATTCATAATCATGGACGTCATGATAATTGGGTACAAGGCACTGATATAGTCCCTATGTGTTCCCCCAAAGTTTTACGGACTATCCAGTAGATCTGCTCATCAGGTTTGGGAGGTATAGGCATCTGCTATGCC